>NC_044038.1:153070958-153398818 GCF_901765095.1 Microcaecilia unicolor | reverse complement strand
AGGGTCGTTACCGCCCCTATGATCAGAGATAATAGCATGCGAATTTATGCGCACTATTATCTCTGATCAAAGGGTAAAATGGGGGAGGATTGTGTCTGAGCATGCGCTCAGGCACAATTCTCTCGCACTTGTTTGACAGGTCCGGCCTCGAACCCCCACCCCAAGCTTGTCCCCCTGCCCCCCCACCCCACCCTACATATCATAGTTACCTGATGGTGGGATCTACCTTAGGGAGTCAGCAATCAAGAAAATCTTTTCAGTGTGCAGGTGACAGCATAAAAGCAAACATGATGCTAGGAATTATTAGGAAAGGGATGCAAATTAAGACCAAGAATATTATAATGCCTCTGTATCGCTCCATGGTGCAACCTCACCTTCAGTACTGCATTCAGTTCTGGTCGCCATATCTCAAAAAGATATAATGGAATTAGAAAAGGTTCAAAGAAGAGCAACCAAAATGATAAAGGGATTGGAACTCCTCCCATACGAGGAAAAGTTAAAGAGGTTAGGCCTCTTCAGCTTGGAAAGAGATGGCTGAGGGGGGATATGATTGAGGTCTACAAAATCCTGAGTGGTGTAGAATTTGTAAAAGTGAATCGATTTTTCACTCTTTCAAAAAGTACAAAGACCAGGGGACACTCAAATTGCGTGGAAATATTTTTAAAACAAATAGGAGGAAATATTTTTTTCACTCAAAAAATAGTTAATCTGGAACTCGTTGCCGGAAGATGTTTTAACAGCAATTAGCGTATCTGGTTTTAAAAAAGGTTTGGACAAGTTCAAACCCCTGGAAAAGTCCACAGTCATTTATTGAGGTGGACATAGGGGAAACCACTACTTGCTCTGGGATTGGTAGCACAGAATGTTTCTATTAATTGGGTTTCTGGCAGGTACTTGTGACCTGGATTTGCCACTGTTGGAAGCAGGATACTGGGCTAGATGGACCATTGGTTGACCCACAATGGCTGTTCTTATGTTCTTAACTTTGAGTTATGCATGGAAAAGCAATTGAGCTTAAAGCTGGAACATCTCTGTATGAATAAGAGAATTATCACGTTATTATTTGTCACCATTATGGAAAATGTTTCTAAAAGTAGAGAAATTAATATTTTCTGTCATGGATTTGACAGATGAGCAGTTCCTATAGACTACTTGTAACAAAAGTCTAAAGGATTCTTGATTAGTCTGGGGTGATTTGGTCTATTTCCTTATGTTACTACAACGCTATGTGTTCATGTTTTGCTCCACATACCAATTTATTCATTATAAAAAAGGTTTAAGATAGGCAATTTATTTAATTAAGAATATTTCCTTAATTCAGTAAGGTGAAGCATAAACTAGCCCTCATATATAGGGAGTAGCTTAATGGTTAGTGCAGCACACTAAGAACCAGGGAACTGGGTTCAATTCCCACTGCAGCTCCTTGTGATTCTGCGTAAGTCACTTAACCCTCCATTTCCCCAGGTATAAATAAGTACCTATATGTAACCACAGAAAGGCAGTATATCAAATCCCATCCCCTAAATATTGGTGTATGGGGTTATTTTATGCATGCTTTTTTGCAAATATATGTCTCTACAGGTGGAAGGGCATTTTCGAATGGGGACACCCATCTCTAAGGGTGTTCATCTCTGAGGACGTCCCTGCGAAGGGGCGGGGCATCCCGTATTATTGAAACAAGATGGGCGTCCATCTTTCGTTTCAATAATACGGTCGGGGACGCCCAAATCTCAACATTTAGGTCGTCCTAAGAGATGGTCGACCTAAATGTTGAGATGGTTGTCCTTAGAGATGGGCGACCTTGGTTTCAACCGATAATGGAAACCGAGGATGCCCATCTCAAAAATGACCAAATGCAAGCCATTTGGTCATGGGAGGAGCCAGCATTCGTAGTGCACTGGTCCCCCTCACATGCCAGGACACCAACCGGGCACCCCAAGGGGGCACTGCAGTGGACTTCACAAATTGCTCCCAGGTGCATAGCTCCCTTACCTTGTGTGCTGAGCCCCCCAACCCCCCCCCCCCCCCAAACTACCCACAACTGTACAACACTACCATAGCCCTTAAAGGGTAAAGGGGGCACCTAGATGTGGGTACAGTGGGTTTCGGGTGGGTTTTCGAGGGCTCCCATTTACCAGGTGGGGGGGGATGGGCCTGTGTCCACCTGCCTGAAGTGCACTGCAGTACCCACTAAAAACTGCTCCAGAGACCTGCATACTGCTGTAATGGAGCTGGGTATGACATTTGGCATTTGGGAGGGGGTTGGTGACCACTGGGGGAGTAAGGGGAGGTGATCCCCGATTCCCTCCGGTGGTCATCTGGTCATTTGGGGCACCTTTTCGAGACTTGGTCGTGAAAAAAATTGGACCAAGTCAAGTTGGCCAAATGCTCTTCAGGGACGCCCTTCTTTTTTCCATTATCAGCCCAGGACGCCCATCTGTTAACCACACCCCTGTTCCGCCTTCGGTACACTGCCGACACGCCCCCATGAACTTTGGTCGTCCCCGTGACGGAAAGCAGTTGAGGATGCCCAAAATCGGCTTTCGATTATGCCGATTTGGGCGACCCTGAGAGAAAGACGCCCATCTCCCGATTTGTGTCGGAAGATGGGCATCCTTCTCTTTCGATTATGCCCCTGATAATGGACTAGATTCTATATATCACGTCTAAAACTTTGGCGTCAAAATGAAATTTGCTTAGGTGCATTCTGTAAAGTGTGCCTTAATTTAGGCATACTTTATAGAATAAGCCTAAATTTCCATCCAGTTTATAGAATACGCCAAGCACTGTTCCACGTGACTAAATTTAGTCGTGGCCAATTATGCCAAGTAAAATCTGGTGTAAATCCTGACATTAAATTAGGTGCGGAGCGGGTGTATTCTATAACAAAGTACATAGATTTAGATATGTCCACGACCCACCCAGGCCATGCCCCTTTTTCAACTATGCAACTTAGAATTTACATACATCACGTTACAGAATAACTTAGCAAGTAGTGTATGTAAATTCTAATTAATGACAATTAGTGCTGATAATTGGTTAACATCCAATTATCAGTGCTGATTAGCTTGTTAACCAATTAGCTTATGCGCATTGTTATGGAATATGCTTTGTTTTCTGCTTGGATATCTTGGTGCGATATATATAATCCCGGGGGAAAAGCTTCTTATAAAATTAAAAAGCTTCTTATAAAATGCCAGTACTTGCTACGAAAGGGCGAAAGAGCACCAAGGACCAATCAAACTTGGGATAGACAGAAGTCTTTTATTGGTAGACCTGACACGGGCCTTATTTCAGTGTCAAGCACCTGCATCAGGGGTCAATAAAATAGATGTATATGTCTTTGATAATATCACATACAGAGCTTATGGCTCATATGGTCAACAAACCAAGGTTAAAATATTTTCTTAAAGAAGGCAGAAATGCGTCACCACAAGCTGGTTTTCCAGAGTTTGGCACCAAAACAAATGGTGCCAGCTTGTGGTGATGCATTTCTACTTTCTTTAAGAAAATATTCTGAACCAACCTCGATTCGCTGACTATATGAGCCACAAAAATATTCTGAACCAACCTCGATTTGCTGACTATTTGTGATAATAATAATAATGATAATCTAGCATTTATATCTCTTTTAATCTAACGGTCCTAAGCGGGTTACAATATGAATTATTATCTTAGACATATAGATCTATTTTATTGACCCCTGATGCAGGAGTTTGAAGCCAAAACACAGGCTGTGTCGGTTCTACCAATAAAAGACTTCTGACTATCCCAAGCTTGAATGGCCCCTTGGTTCTCTTTTGCCCTTTCATTATTGTTTATAATTTGACCCTCCCTTCTGTTGCTGGATAGTACTTGCTATGACAAATAGGTACGTACTTGTACATGACCCTGAAGTAGGCGTGTTTGAGAGGTACAGAAAAAGTCATGAAGTATGCAGGTACCTTATAAAGGATACGTATATTTCAAAATTGTACATTTACACCAGTTGCATTATAGCCAAGATCTAGCTTGATTTTGTTGTTCAACTTTCTAAAGATACATGGAGGGGCATTTTCGATAGAACGTCTAAATCTGAATTTGGATGTTTTACACAAAACATCCAAATTCTGAACAGGAAAGAAGGTCATTTTCGAAAAAGAAAAATGTCTATCTTTTGTTTTTGAAAATACTATGGACGTTTTTTGGACGTTTTGTGATTTGGACATTTTTTTTGGGGTGGGGGGGCATTTTTGAAAAAGAAAAAAAACCTCCAAGTGCAAAAAGCACAAAATCAAGCCATTGGGATGTAGGAGGAGCCAGCATTTTTAGTAGACTGGTCCCCTGACATCCAAGGACAGCAATAGGGCACCCTAGGGGGCACTGCAGTGGACTTCATAAACTGCTTTCAGGTACATATCTGACCATTGCTCCCTTACCTTGTGTGCTGAGTCCCCAAAATCGACCCCAAACCCATTACACCCAACTGTACACCACTATCATAGCCCTTATGGGTGAAGAGGGCACCTATATGTGGGTACAGTGGGTTTCTGGTGAGTTTTGGAGGGCTCACAGTTTCCTCCACAAGTGTAACAGGTAGGGGGAGGTAGGAACCTAGGTCCTCCTGTCTGAAGTGCACTGCACCAACTACTAAACTACTACAGGGACCTGCATGCTGCTGTAATGGACCCGAGGCTGGCATAGAGGCTGGCAAGTAATGTTTTTAATCACAATTTTTGGGTGGTGGGAGGGGGTTAGTGACCACTGGAGGAGTAAAGGGAGGTCATCTCTGATTCCCTCCAGTGGTCATCTGGTTATTTGGGACACCATTTTGTGCCTTATTTGTAATAAAAACAGGTCTAGCTCAAAATGTCTAAGTTTTAGTCCTGGACGTTTTGTTTTGTTCCTTTATGGCTGAAAAATGTCTAAGTTTTAGGAACATCCAAGTCCCGCCTTGAGCACTCCCCTGGCATGCCCCCTTGAGATTTAGATGTACTTCTGACGGACTTCAGAGAAAAATGTCTAAAAAGAGGTTTCAAAAAATACTGATTTGGACGTTTTTGTGAGATAAACGTCTAAATGCAGACATATCACTTTTTGGATGTTTTTCTCTTTTGAAAATGAGCCCCATAGGCATTTATGTGTCATAAAATTGGTGACCTGTTGTAAAATTACCCCCTTAATACAGTGTTTCCCAACCCAGTCCTGGAGGCATACCTAACCAGACTTTTCCAGGATAACCACAGTGAATATACATGAGAGAGATTTTCACGTGCTAGGTCTCCACTATATGCAAGTATATCTCATGCAAATTCATTGCAGATACCGTGAAAACCACACTGGTTAAGTGTGTCTTAAGGGCTGAATTGAGAACCATTGCATTGAGGCTTGAAATCTGGACAAAACTCAGAGCCAATCACATAGCAGAATTCCTCTGCCCATTTCATCATGAGACAAAAGAGACATCGTGTTTTTTGATTCTACTAAAGAGATATTGCCTCCTGACTCTGCCAGTAAGAACTGTGTCCAACTGTTCATGCTTCTCATGTTACCTTCTACAGTATTGCTCAAACCGGTTCTTGCCCTCCCCCCCCCAGTCCTCAGGATACACCTAGCCAGTCAGGTTTGCAGGATATGCACAATGGAAGTACTACATGCCTATGGATATTCATTGTGGGTATCCTCTAAACCGGACCGGCTAGGTGTGTTCTGAGGACTGAGTTGAGAACCTCTGCTCTAGAGAATAGTTTCAAAGGAATTTAAGTGGCTAATTCCCTGAGTACAACAGTTGCCCCCAGACACAAGTGCTAACTAAAGCCATGCTTTTCCCAGGAGTTTCTTTGAGTTAGTGGAGAAGAGTGTATGAATAATTGAATTTTCAATTATTGCTTCTCTCCCTGAGCCCAAACCACAATAACAGCAGAGACAAAATGTGTGAATACTTTTATGCCTGCTCACCTTTAGCCAATTTTCAATGAGGAACTGCTTTTGAAAACTTCCTAACCATGGTTTAAGTTGTACGCAGATTTATCTCCTGCATATCATTGAGAGGGGTTCAAAGACCTGTTTGAGTACTACTGCCCTAGACCAAGATTTTCTCAACTTGGGTCCTTGCAATTCACAGAGATCTGGTTTCCAGGACATCCACAATAAATATTCATTAAATATATTTGCACCCACTCACATCTAAGAACCCTAAGAACCAATAGTGTTTACTTATTTTGGTTCCTCTGAAACCAAATCTTTTTCTGGCCTTTAAGGACTAGAGTTAAAAATCCAAAGTCTAGATCTTTGGAGATGCTCTTTATTAAGAACAGTAACATACAGTGGGGGAAATAAGTATTTGATCCCTTGCTGATTTTGTAAGTTTGCCCACTGACAAAGACATGAGCAGCCCATAATTGAAGGGTAGGTTATTGGTAACAGTGAGAGATAGCACATCACAAATTAAATCCGGAAAATCACATTGTGGAAAGTATATGAATTTATTTGCATTCTGCAGAGGGAAATAAGTATTTGATCCCCCACCAACCAGTAAGAGATCTGGCCCCTACAGACCAGGTAGATGCTCCAAATCAACTCGTTACCTGCATGACAGACAGCTGTCGGCAATGGTCACCTGTATGAAAGACACCTGTCCACAGACTCAGTGAATCAGTCAGACTCTAACCTCTACAAAATGGCCAAGAGCAAGGAGCTGTCTAAGGATGTCAGGGACAAGATCATACACCTGCACAAGGCTGGAATGGGCTACAAAACCATCAGTAAGACGCTGGGCGAGAAGGAGACAACTGTTGGTGCCATAGTAAGAAAATGGAAGAAGTACAAAATGACTGTCAATCGACAAAGATCTGGGGCTCCACGCAAAATCTCACCTCATGGGGTATCCTTGATCATGAGGAAGGTTAGAAATCAGCCTACAACTACAAGGGGGGAACTTGTCAATGATCTCAAGGCAGCTGGGACCACTGTCACCACGAAAACCATTGGTAACACATTACGACATAACGGATTGCAATCCTGCAGTGCCCGCAAGGTCCCCCTGCTCCGGAAGGCACATGTGACGGCCCGTCTGAAGTTTGCCAGTGAACACCTGGATGATGCCGAGAGTGATTGGGAGAAGGTGCTGTGGTCAGATGAGACAAAAATTGAGCTCTTTGGCATGAACTCAACTCGCCGTGTTTGGAGGAAGAGAAATGCTGCCTATGACCCAAAGAACACCGTCCCCACTGTCAAGCATGGAGGTGGAAATGTTATGTTTTGGGGGTGTTTCTCTGCTAAGGGCACAGGACTACTTCACCGCATCAATGGGAGAATGGATGGGGCCATGTACCGTACAATTCTGAGTGACAACCTCCTTCCCTCCGCCAGGGCCTTAAAAATGGGTCGTGGCTGGGTCTTCCAGCACGACAATGACCCAAAACATACAGCCAAGGCAACAAAGGAGTGGCTCAGGAAGAAGCACATTAGGGTCATGGAGTGGCCTAGCCAGTCACCAGACCTTAATCCCATTGAAAACTTATGGAGGGAGCTGAAGCTGCGAGTTGCCAAGCGACAGCCCAGAACTCTTAATGATTTAGAGATGATCTGCAAAGAGGAGTGGACCAAAATTCCTCCTGACATGTGTGCAAACCTCATCATCAACTACAGAAGACGTCTGACCGCTGTGCTTGCCAACAAGGGTTTTGCCACCAAGTATTAGGTCTTGTTTGCCAGAGGGATTAAATACTTATTTCCCTCTGCAGAATGCAAATAAATTCATATACTTTCCACAATGTGATTTTCCGGATTTAATTTGTGATGTGCTATCTCTCACTGTTACCAATAACCTACCCTTCAATTATGGGCTGCTCATGTCTTTATCAGTGGGCAAACTTACAAAATCAGCAAGGGATCAAATACTTATTTCCCCCACTGTAGGTACAAAAAGCAAAGAAGACACCAGTGTCCTGCTGTCAGTCTTTTTTATGCAATGAGGAAATATGTTTTTGAACTTTAAGCAGGAAAGGGGAAATTCAGCAGCTATTGAGAAATGACCCTATATATTTTTTTATTTAGTTCTGCATTACATGAGGGTAACACATCATCAACAATTTCCTGCGACAGTCCCCTGGGCCTTCCAGAGGAAGAAGAAGTGAAGGAGCCCTGTCAAGAGCAAGAGCATCTAAATGTGGAAGAGAGCTTTCTGTAGCAAAAACGTAGCCGGTGGCATTGACTGTGGATCAAAAGACCTTGAGGGACCTTGCTTGATGCTTAGTATTACAGATACCTTCAGTGCCTCAAACTCTACAAAAACCCTTTTTTCACTTTGCTGTTATCATGCCTTTGGCAAAGTGAGTTCATTCTAAAGGAAAACCACCTTTCAGTATAAACTCAGCTTCTTCAGTAAACAAGGGAACAAACCTGAGAGACTCTACGGCCAGAAGCCAGTGCACTCAGAAGAAGCTTTCGCACAGGACTTGAAGCTCTTGGCTTAGCAATGGGAACATACAATGCAGTGTAAAGAGAGCAAGTTACTGTAGACTGTCTTCAGTAAGTTGATGCTTTCTGTTCTTGTTTTAGCAGGTATCTTTCTATTTTGTGTTTATTTTGAATCGATGTTATTCTTTTGTAGAGCCACGCTTGAACTCCAGCCTTCCCAGTTCTGCAGTCGACTGAACAGTCTGTTGGTTGCCTATTTGTTAACTTCTACATAGTCTACGAAGCTAGCAGGCTAGCTAAGCACTAGATTATGTTTAGTAGCACACAGTAAGATATTTAAGCTTAAGTAGTAAAGAGAACAGCTGGATGTCCTTTCTTGCATTCAGCTGCTCTGCTTTTCATTTTCTGTTCAAGTCCTTATGCTTTTTCGTTGGGCAGAAAACTTTGTCATTGACTGGGAAGTGCTGTCACTTGGCTGAACCAGATTATTATTCCTATAGATAATGTCTCACTTACTGCCATCATCCACACGTGGCACAAGGTTTTAAATGGATCCTTTGGTCTATGCTATAACTTCATAGCCATGGCCAACATTCTAAGGGCTGATCAGCCATATGGCTTCTACACTACAGCACAAAAGGATGAATTAACCAGCGTAGCTGCTGCCATTCTTGCCAGTGGTCTGCACAGGCACATCTTAAAGGCTAAAGGGATGATCCATGGCAGCTTGTGCCAGTAACAGACTGAACAAAAGACAGAGTTGTTAGCTTCTTAACTTCTCTCGAGTCACACATACAGTATACTGTATGGAACTTTCTGTGGTATCTGTGGATCTACCTTCACAAAGCTGTGGATTTTAGCATCTTAGCAGGCGTGAAATCTAAAGGCTTACATGTTGAGTAAATTGATCTGCCAAAGACTTACCTTCAAGTGCTTCTGATTCATTCTGTTTATGGAGCTGCAGGGTGAAGTTCCTCTGCTGTGTTCAGCCATCTGAGTCACCTTTTGCACATTAACTTCCTCAGAGCGTACAGTAAAACAGATATACACATGTATAATATATATATACGGTACATGAATGTGGTATATAAATAGCATGCTGGAAAGTCCCTATCCAGTGTTTAAAGGCACAGTATTCATATTTTATCTTCTCCTCTAAAGTTCCATGTTAGTAATTTTTTGGTTAAAAATGATGCAAAATACTCACTGTGTTATAAACAGAGAATTTAAAGTTTTAACAACTCTGAGAATGTATGTTTCTTAAACTACACATACCTGACTTTGTACCCACACAGGAAAATGAGTTCAGAATTAAATTTCGCACTCATTTCATGAAAAATGACTTCCAGCACAGGGCTTGATGTGAAAGGATGGAAGGGAGAACTGTAAAGGAAATGAATCTTTCAGACTTGCATAGATTCAGTTCAATACTAAATACAAAACTTATATTCTGCTAAATACCTGCCAGAGGTTTTGCAATTACAAAAGATTAAGGGCCCCTTTTACCAAGCTGTGGCAAAAGGGGGCCCGCGTTGGCGTCAGCGCATGTTGTACATGCGTGCCGAGGCCCCCTTTTACCACAGCAGGTAAAAGGGCCGGTCTCGCTTTCCTTCAGGAAATGGCCCTCAGCAAGTAAACCACTTGCTGCGCAGCCATTTGGGGGGGGGGGGGGAGCCCTTACTGCCACCCATTGAGGTGGCGGTAAGGGCTCCCGTGCTAATCTGGTGGTAACTGGGCAATGCACGGCACTGCCTGATTACCTCCGGGTAGTATCTGGCGCTACAAATTTGCGTAGTGCCAGAAATGATGGCGCAGTAGGGGTGGGAAGTACCACCGTGCTGCTGTGGTAGCCCGGTGGTACTTCCTAAATAACAAGCGGTAAGCCGATACTGCCGCTTAGTAAAAGGAGCCCTAACTAGTTAGATTACTAGGATATCACAATCAAAATATAATGTCACAATCAGAATAGAACAACCACCAAATTTAAAGCTTAAAGTTTATCAAACAAATTCAGATCTTCAACGATCTTCCAAAAAGATGCATCTTTAGTTTTCGGCAGAAAGGCATACAGTATAGTTCATTTGAAGTTGTATTTCCATTGGTAGGCCTTTCCATACAAGAGCAGCCTGTTATGTAAGCATGTTTGGACTGATTGCTGCAGCAGATAGTAGGGTTCTCTCTCCTTTTCTCATTCCTAATCACAACTCAGTGACAGGTATGTAACACCATAATTTGGGCATTTCTCCCGCTGCCCAGAGAGCTTCACTGACACCACCATCTCATTCCGCAAGGTCACTCAAATTCATTTGAATTAATGACCCCCAACATGAAAGACCGCATGATGCTGTGACTGTTTTCTTGAGTCATCGAGACCCCATGATGTCAGTTGACTAAGCAGAATACGGGACAGTAAGGCCATTTCAACAGTGCAATCCCTAGACTTGCAAGGTAGTCTGTGAAGGCCGCAGTATCACAGTAACAGAGTGAGCCAATAATGCTGGTCCCTCGGCTCTTGAATTGGAGGGTTGTTGTATTTTGTTCAGCTGCACAAAAATGTTGAATGAATCCCACTATTTTTTGGTAAAATATCAAAATGTACCACTTCATGCATTTTAATGTGATGCATTCGGAAGATTAGCATGCCAGAAATCACCAAGTCGTCAACACAGTTGGTCAATCTGGTCTTTTCCAAAACATAAATCTTCTCTGTTCAAAAGCTTTGATTAGAGCCCAATGAGGTATTTTAAAATTTGATACTTTGAACACTCTCAACCAAGGTAAGGATACAGAAAAGATATTGTTAATATATCTTCAAGTAGAATGGTTTATTCTGAAATCCAATGAATTAGACTTTTGAGCAAATAATGAACACCGAGCTAATTTGCTCATCTCAGTCACTTTGTAACAAATTTAGGAGCCCTTTTACAATGCCGCAGTAGAGCTAATGCTGCATTGGCATGTGCCAATCCAGCACTACTGCCGGCCACTGTGGAAGCCAGTGATAGCGCTATCCCCACTGAATGCCATATCCAGCATGACCAAAATTTGTTTACATTTTTTACAGCAGGGCTTACCTGGCTGTAATCAGGCAGCGCCACGAATTAACAAGGACTTTTATAGTTTTTTAGGGGAGGGGATGTTGCCAGCATCATAAAATACTGAAACTTTAAAAGACAACTTGCCTCTTGATGAACAGGGAAGAGCAAAACCCATGGGCACAGGGTCTATGTGTCAATCATATACATCCATGTTTAATTGCAGTTACTCCAATTGGGTTTTTTATGTATTTTATTATAAATTTTGCATTACAGTCATGGTAAACATACTATCAATGCACATTTCTCTTTGACGTCACTGTTTATATATTGTTGTATTGTACAGTATACAAAGTACGATTTTACTTTTTATTCCTGTGATGTTTTATGGAATTGAGTGTATTCTTTTTGTTGTTATATGATATGTCGTATGTTAAAGATTAGAGTGTTTGGAAATCTGTAGCATGAAGGAGTGTCAACACAAGGGTAACTTGTTTATTTTAAAACATTAACCCTAGGTCGTCCCTCATTTTCTTTCTTTTTTCTCTGTTGGTTTGCTTGAGAGTTTCTTCTTTTTGTATGCATGAAGGAGTTTAGCATCTCCTTCGTTGTCTTTTGGAATCATGTGCCAAAGAAAGGTTCTGTGAACTAGAAACACAAGAGAAAGTGAAATGAAATAGAGGGGATGGGGGGAGAGGGGAGTGCTGATATCACTCCTCACACAGAAGGAAGGTCACCCTCTTGTCCTTAAGTCAATCAGAAGATGTGCAAAGTACCAGAGCAATGTTTGCTTCAGGCAACGCTATAAGGCACAGGATCTTCCAGATCCTTCTGCAAACATTTTTGGAATGAAATCTGTAAGGCCTGAAAATATTTTCCCAAGGAGATTGCTGGCGATGAAATTTGTTGCCTTCAGTGTTCTAGCAGCTTGTCAGTGTGTGTGTGTGTGTGTGGGAGGTAAAAGTAGAAGATCCTTTTCATCAGATGCTCTTCAGTTGTCTTCCTGGTTTTTAGAAGGGCTGGGAGAACAAGTTCAGTGTACCAGTAATCATACTCAGGTCAAGCATACTAAATACTCTTTTTCTGCAGTAATCAAAATTTTAGGGGTCTGTGTGGATAAATCGTTCTCTCTCTCTCTCTCTCTCTCTCTCTTGACTCTCATATCAATGCTGTAGTTAAAGGCTCATTTTTCTTAGTAAGAAAACTGAGATGGATGAAATGCTTTTTTGAAATTGACAAATTCGGACATGCTAATGTAAATACTGATTGTAATACAAGGAACATAGTGTATATTATTCAATGTCCTAGCGATAAAATCTATGTAGGGAGGAGTGATAGACCCGTTAAAGCTAGATTGACAGAACATAAATCCAAAATTATCACACAAGCTGAGGCACTTTTTTGAGGCTTGGTCCTAAAAATAAATGGACCAAGTGAAGCCGGTGAAATGCTCTTCAGGCCTTCTTTTTTCCATTATCAGCCAAAGCCAGCCATCTCGTAACCGTCCTGCCTTCCATACCCTGCCGGAACACCCCCTTAAACTTTGGCCGGCCCTGCAACGGAAAGCAGTTGAAGCCAGCAAAAATCGGCTTTCGATTATACCTATTTCGCTGGCCATCTCCCGATTTGTGTCGGAAGTTGGCCGGCCTTCTCGTTCAAAAATAAGCAGGATGGTGTACTACCAACGAATGAAAATTCTACCTCTGATAGTCTGAAGAATACTATTGTTTAAATACTTGTTTATATACACATACAGTGATCAGACATACAGCTTTAGGTCTACAAACGGCTGCAAAACCAGAAAAACTGCAAATATGGCAACTCCAGATTTAGTGGCCACATTGCAATGCCACCTGAAGACTGCTGCACTGTGGTGCAGTAGCTAGATTATGTTGGATAATTTTCAAACCATCATCATCTGGGACAAAGAATATGTGCACTTTTTACCAATTTACTTTCACTTTCAAACTTGGCATGGTACTAAGGATGTATGATCGCTTGCATCTGTTTTTTTCTGAGAGTAGATTTTGCAAGAAAAGTATGTGTGACTATTTGTAAATGTAACCTACGTGCATGCTCTTCCTCCTCCCCCCCACCCCCCCACCCCCCCACAAGAGCTCTCAAACAGCTGACTGAGTCAGGTAAAACATTTTTTACTCATGTAAATTTCTATGAAAATTGTCTACCCCATATCTAATATCGCAAAACAATTCGATTCATGAATGTATAAAGATAGCTCCCAAGCCTATTTACCTCACAACCATTCAGGTTTTCAGGATATCCAGAATCAATAGGCAGCAGATAAATTTGCATGTACTGGATCTCTGATCTATGCAAGCATATGGATATTCTGGAAACCAGACTAGTGTGGAGTCAGTAGGATGGGTGTGGGAGGGAAGCCCTGGCTTCTTAAGAAGTCAGTTAACAATTTTGCCTCCACCACTTCTGTGAGGGCATTCCAGGCATCCATCACTCTTTGTCAAAGATCTTTCCTGATGCTGTTCCTATTCCCTTTAGAGGCTCATATTGTGACCCTTAGTTCTTGAATGTCCCTTTACACTGAAAAAAGGTTTGCTTGTCATATATTTTTAATACCTTTTAGATTAGGGTTACCATATGTCCAGATTTACCCGGACATGTCCTCTTTTTGAGGACATGTCCGGGTGTCCGGACGGGTTTTGCCAGTCCGCTTGTTTGTCCGGATTTCTGGACAAATGGGCAGGCAGGCCTATCCTAGCCTCCCCTTCCCTTACTTACTATCTACTGCCCTGGTGGTCTAGTGACCTCTTCGGGGCAGGAAAGAGCCCTCTTTCCTGCCTGGAGCGCTGCCCTTGCCCTGCATCCTGTTGCCGTGACGGTCTTGGGATTCAAAATGTCCGCAGAGAGTTGAAGCGGCCTCGCGAGACTTCAACTCTCGGTGGCCATTTTGAATCCCAAGACCGTCACAGCAACAGGATGCAGGGCAAGGACAGAGCTCCGGGCAGGAAAGAGGTGGCTCTTTCCTGCCCTGAAGAGGTCACTAGACCACCAGGGCAGTAGATAGTAAGTAAGGGGAGGTGACCCGGGGGAGGGGAGGGGAATATCTGACAGGGGGCAGGGCGGGGCGAGGATGCAAAAGGGGCGGAGCGTGGGTGGGGCATGGGGTGGGACATGTGCCCTCTTTTTGAGAGGACAAAATATGGTAACCCTATTTTAGATACTTAAATATCTTTATCATATCACCCCCTCCTCTCCTTTCCTCTAGGTCAGGGGTTCTCAACCCAGTCCTCAGGACATATTCAGCCACTCAGGTATTCAGGATATTCATGAGATTTGCATGAGATAAATTTGCATGCATTACCTCCACTGTATGCAGATCTATTTCATGCATATTTATTGTGGGTATCCTGAAACCCTGAGTGGCAAGGTGTGTCCCAACAACTGGGTTTGCAACCCCTGCTCTAGGTATATAGATCCTTAAGACTAGGGAGCAGAAAGTGAGGTTCAGCATAACTTCTTTACATTATTAGAAAGCATACAGTGATAAAAATACTAAACCACAAGCTGCATCAATGTGCAGTCTCCCATAAGGTGGCAGTTAACACAGGATGGTGCAGTGCAGCACACTGATACATTGGCTTAGGATGTGTGTTTGGTTGCAAGAAGGTCTGAGAGAAGCTGGAAGACAATGCACTGGAACCACAGATCACACTGCTTTAGCAGTTTTCCCAGAGACCCATGGCCCAAAGAACAAACTCATATCCCATGACTCTAAAGCTTTTGAAAATATATGAGATCCATGCACAGAACTTGGCAGTCTACAGACCTGCTATGTTACTATTTCCTAAAGCACTTTGTCTATCGGAAGAGATTCTACTGGTCTTTGTATTTGAGCCATGTTATCATTTAAACACCCTCACTGTAGCTGTGTAAGACTGTTCCTTTTCCGTGTCTCCTCCCTTCAGGCTTGGTTGGAAGCTTCAGCTCCACAGATAGGATCAAATTCGAGAAATAGCGCCAAAAAATTGGCACCCAAAAATAGCGTATTAAGAGCCCCTTTTACAAAGCAGTGGTACTGTACCGCCTCTTTGCCGTGCATCATTTTAGCACTACCGCAGGAGCCCGGCAGAAGTGCCTGTCCCAGCGCATGCCATTTCCAATGCTTAAAATTAAAAACACATTTATAGCACCAGGGTCTTACCCGGCGGTAATCAGGCAGCCCTTTGTGCTGCCTGGTTACCGCCTCCTAAATAGGTGGCAGTAAGGGCTTCCCCGGGAAATGGCCGCACGGCAAGTGGTTCACTTACCACATGGCCATTTTCTTTTTTTAAAGAAAAATCTTTCACACATAACAGTAAAAGGGGGCCTCGGCGCACAGCAAATCCAACGCTACTAGAGGACCCCTTTTACTGCAGCTATTCCAAAAATGACATTGAAAGTTAGGTGCTGTTTATAGAATATGCTGAGCGCCGGGATCAGCGCCTAACTTTAGATACGAGGATTTATACCACGTAGCCCCTGGTGTAAATCCTTGCATTTAAATTAGGTGCAAATCCCCCCTTATTATATAACAGTGTGCATAAATTGTTGGAATACCCCTGATCCGCCCTCAATCCTGCTATGGCTGTACCCCCTTTTTGGAGCTGCGTGAAAAATTTACATGTGGATCTCTGCACTAAAAATATGCACGTAAATTTCAATTAATGCCAATTAGTGCTAATAGTTATTAGTACCCCTAATATTGGTGCTAATTAGCTCATTAATCAATTAAATTGCATGTGGAAATTGGGTACACACTCAAACTTATGTGCACAATTTTATTTCGAGGATAATATCTTATATGTTTTCTGACTTGATGTGATTGTTAAGCACTGTGACATCCTGCTTCAGAGAAATACTTGATCTAAATGCAGGTTATTGTTGCTGAGGGCTATGGTCTGGAGCAGTTTCTTCTTGAATTCTGATGGTGAACCGTTACCTGATTTGCTCCCTTTATAACAGATGCAATTGGCAGATCCATTTCCCCACTCTATTCCTAACCTATTGAGATCACGTTGACTTCTAAACACAAATCTCCATCCTGTGGAGGCTTTCCACCTAAAAGAAATGAGTGAATAGTTCATGAGAGCCCTGAAAAAATGTCCCTGCCTGAATGTGTAAAAATGGTATTGGTGCCCACACTAGAGGGCGATGTTTTACTCCGTAGAATGAAAAGATAGGTTTATTTTACCACAAACAGATTGAAGAGCCTGTTTATGGAGCTTGAAATGGAACTGAAATCAGTGTTACTATGGTACCAAAGAAGTTATGTAATCCTATGTCTATGTCTGTAATTTTAGGAATTAGACTATATTTCATTTAAATCACAGATACAATGTTCATGTTGTAAACGTTTCGTATAAATGAATTTTTTAAAAAGATTTTTAATATTAAAATGCTTATTAAACCATTAATGGTCTGGTTTTGTTTTGCTTGGAGTATTACTTCACACTCCTTCCCCTTGTTTATTATTATTATTATTATTAAACTCCCTGTTTACAAAGTCGCACTAGCGGCTGCTGGTGCAGTAATGAGGACACAGCCCATTCACTTTGAAATGTACTGTGTCAGCACTGCCGTTCAGCAGCCACTAGTGCAGCTTTGTAAACAGGGGGGTAAGTTATTTTGCAGTTATACAATAAATGCAATCTGGGGATCCACATAGCAACAAGAGAGATGATATCCTCTAGTACCAAGAAATGTAGTCGGAGACCAAGAAAATGTGGCAGAAAGATACAGAAATATTACCCATTGTTTTGGATGCCACAGGTTCAGTTAAAAGGAATTTTCAAATACAACTTGATAGGTTGCCTATACATGTTACATCTTATAAATTCCAGAAGGAAGTTCTCTTTCATATAATGCAAGCACTACAATGATCATTAGCAGTACATTTGAAAGACTGAGATCATACTCCATGCCCTGGCTTAGGAGTGAAGTTAATCACTCTCATAGTATGCATAAAACTAACCCATTTGGAGACAAGGTCCCCACAAAACAGTACAGGGTAGAGAGAAGTAACCTACAGCATATTTTCCATTAAAGCAAGCAAAAGGGAAAGAAAGAAAAGTTGAAGGATGTTGCAGGGTCAGCCCCGTGACCAAGCAGGTTGCCCTTAATCTACCCCTTCTCAATTTCTGTGAATGGAATGCTCCAGATTCTATAAATATATGTATAAAAAAACCCTAAAACTCAGTTTGCTCCTCTGTCAGAGGAGACATTTTATCAGGCCTACGCTTATCAATCTCCATTCCCTTAACTGTCTTCTCCTCATGCCCCTTCCTTGTTCTCCTTTTCATATACTTTACTTGCTATGTCATTCTGTCACCTTGAATCCTCTACCCCCTCAGTTTTTTCTTTTGCTCATATACTACAGCATTTTTCAACTATTCTTATTCTAGGAGCAATAAAACACTTCACAACACGCAGATAATTTATTTTCCATTCTCCTGTTACCTTCTTTGACTTCTAATGCATTATTTACATTGTTCCCCTTTTCAGGTACCTTACCTACTAACTATGTCATTTTGTTTTGAATCTTCTACAAGGAGTAGCCTAGTGGTTAGTGTAGTGAACTTTGATCCTGGGGAACTGAGTTCAATTCCCACTGCAGCTCCGTGTGACTCTTGGCAAGTCACTTAACCCTCCATGGCCCCTGGTACAAAATAAGTACCGGAATATATGTAAACCGCTTTGAATGTAGTTGCAAAAACCTCAGAAAGGCAGTATATCAAGTCCCATTTCCTTTTCCCCTTTCATTCATTCTGTTGCTTTCATACCACTTTTGTGCCTTCTTGTTTTCCCTCATTATGTGATCTCTTTATACATTTCTTCTCCATCTCTCATACCTGAACCAACCCGTGTCTCTTCCTCACTCTCTTCTCTAAGCCCTGCCTTCTCTTGTATGCCTAGGTAGCAGTGGCGTAGCCAAGGGTGGGCTTGGGTGGGCCCAGGCCCACCCACTTTGGGTTCAGGCCCACCCAGTAGCAGCATACCTATCATGTGGCTGGCAGGGATCCCCAAGCCCCACCAGCTGAAAACTCCCAAGTGTCCCTCCTGCATACCTTGTAAGTAGCAGATCTTCGCCTGCAGTGAGCAGTGACATACATACTGCTCGCACCGGCCCCACAGCCTTCCCTCTGATGTATTTCTGCCTAGGCAGAAACAGGAAGCTGCATCAGAGGGAAGGGTGTGGGGCCAACATGAGCAGAGTGTATTAGCTGCTGCTCGCTGCTGATGAAAATCTGCTATTTAAAAGGTATACGGAAGAGGGGGGATGTTTGAGAGACATATGGCATGCAGGCGAGAGAAGAGACCAAATCACCTGTGGGACGGGGCGAGGTTCTTCTGCCCACCCATCTTGGGCCCAGGCCCACCCAAAATTGGGTGTCTGGCTACGCCCCTGCTAGGTAGGTGGCATCATGTAGGAAATGACGACAGTGCCAGTAGGAGATCTTTTATGCTTCTTTTGCCGGTGAAGATTGGGAGCCTTTAGAATGGGAGAAATAACTCATTGTAGAGGTAGAGAAGGTAATAAATACAAATAAATCAAAACATAGAAAAGGAAATAAGATGATACCTTTTTTATTGGACTAAATACATTTTTGCTTAGCTTTCAAAGCTAATCAAAAAATGTATTAAGTTAGTCCAGCCCTGGGGGAAAGGGTTCCTAAGCTTGGGAAACCTTTTTTTCTTAAGGAAGTCTCAAGGCTCCAAGTTCTGGGATAGAAATTTGAGGTTATCTTTCCTCTCTAAAGTGGTAGTCTGAAAAAAAAAAAAGATTAGAAAGAGAGCAAACCAGAGGCAGCCTTTTCCTTTAGGCCAATGGCTTTTCTCAAAGGCACCAAGAGATGCAAAACTCTTGGCGCTGCACTGTAAATCTATGTAGGTGGACAAACTTGCTTTCTTTGATATTCAACTTTTATGTCTTAGGAAAACAGTCCTAAAGTTACACTGACAACACATTTCCTTCATTAACGGGTATGACTCATAGTAAGCATCTAATGGGTCCTTGCATAAGAAGAAGAATCTAAAGCATACGCTTCTGAGGCCTCTGCCTCAATCCTTCTGATAACCTCTAGTGGAGGAGCTCACATCTGAGCACACAAGCTCAACAGAAATGCTTCCTTATGTAAAGAAGATGTCTACCCAATCTCACAAACCCACATTGTACAGTGTCTTTCGATGATTCTTGTTCTAGACCAATAAAACACTTCACAGCCCACTATGAGAGTGTATTTTCCATTCCTCTTTATCTTCTCTGCCTTCTCCTAATGCCTTTTCCTTGTTCTCCTTTTCATGTATTTTAGCTACTATTTTTGAACCATCTACTTAAAGGATTAAATAAATAAAACCAAATTTAAAATATAGACGTGGCTCCTACCTTGATAAGTGCTGCTCACCAGCACCAGACATTAATTTTCAGCAGTACTATCCAGATAATGCTGCTGAGAAATACCACCAACCACCCCAGCTTTATCCATGTAAAGGACAGTTATATAAGGGGTTCTCACTTAAATGTGGGCACCCATAAATGTCAGTGCCAAAATGTATGCATATAGTCTATAAAGTGTGTGCAGGCAGGTGTACCCTTTAAAGAATAGACACATATACTGTAATAAATGTAAGTGCTCGTATGCAGTGAGGTATCCAGTGATCACTGCACAATGTCACATGTGCATGCATGTTGACATTGCAAGCACGAGGACACTCCCAAAATGACTGCAATTGTGTGACTTCCCAATTTTGGAGCTACTGGCACTCTTCTCCTGGCTGGGCTGTTCCTTCCAAGGAACACAAATAGTGCCCTGTGTCTGGCCTTGTGTGCATGAGATGGGCCTGGGAGAGGCTGAGGAACAGATTCATTAGGCAAGCATCGTAAGTTGCCACAGAGCAGCAAAACTGGGAGCAGAGCACCAGATGGGATATGCAAGGGAAATAGATGTGTCTAAGACTGAATCCATGCAAACATTGACACACATGAGTTTGACTGGCAGATGCAGCAGAGACTTATCAGCAAGCATATTCTCAGAGCAGGATAGGATTGGGGCTAGGAAGGGACAGAGAGAGGACATCACATGTGGACAAGGCACATGTAACCTAGAAGTACTCACAAGAGCACATCCCTCCCTCCTCCCCCGTCCTGTTCAGGGCTGTATTAAGGCAAATGATACCCTAAGCACAGTCCAACAATGGTGCCTCTGCTCTTCCGTTGCTTAACTGAGAAAACATTGAGACTCAATGTTCTGAGAAATATCATTATTGTATGAAACAAAATATCATATATATTTATGATTAGAAAAACTCTGAAATTCATGTTGTATAATGGGTTTGGCAGATGGCAGTGAAAGAGTTAAGGGCATGATAGCTATGGGACAAAACTCTGTAGTGCCCCCCCCCCCCCCTTCCCTTGGTGCCCTAAACATGTGCTTATTTTGCTTAATAGTTAATCCAGGGCTGCTTGATATGTATGTGCACACCAATGGATGATGAATTTCTACCCCAATTAACAACACTGGTTAGCAGTGTGGCTGTAGAAAGCTGTCACTCATAGGATCCTAGATAGGCATAAAAGAGACCTAGGCAGTGACATTAATCCAAATTCCAAATAGCTACATTGTAATTGGGGCTGAATGTTACCTCCATGCTTAGATATTCTTAGGTTTGGAACAAATAAGGCACTAGAAGGACTCCCCAGGGATGGTAAGTAGAGTGGAGCACCCCCAGAAAGGAGGGCATATCAGTGATGGCCATTGGGGCATCAATCAGGATGGGTTAGAAGATTCATGCCTTCTGATTGGTTTACCTGTGGCGAGTACTTTTATAAACCTTATCATCAGAAGGAAGTGTAGTCACTCATGAATCGAGGAAAAGAGTAAAGTCAAAGCCTCACCGCCCTTCCTTGATGCAAAGATTGATTCCTGTTTTAATAAGGACTAGTACCTCAGCAGTTCAGTGCTATTGGTCCCTGAACTATCACAGCGATACCTGTCTACAACTTCCAGGTAGGTTAAAGGGTGATCAATCCTAATCCTACATATGCTGAGTCTGTCTTTAGACTATGAAGGTCATATTTTACATCAAATATTGCTTCCGCTCTAGCTTATCTTTTTTGGAAAATTTCTCTTTCTTCCGTTCCACATCCCAGTAAAGAGGCTTACCAAACCCTTTGATGTTCTTCAGATGAGGATTACTGATCCATGAGTAAATGCTCAGCCCTGGGTGCTACTGAAGTTAATGCCATAGATCAGTCATCCTTTTATATTCTGGGTGTAGAGAGAAGCCATTGGCAGACCCTTGCTTGTTGTCCCTGAAAAGCACCTTTTTCAAGGCCAAGCATAGGCACCCGGTATAAGAGGCTTGGAGAGGCTAAGCCTCCCCTGAGGGGTTTAAATTGTTGATTTACCTCCATCCTCACAGCTGGAGCTGCAGTGAAAGCCCTCTAGCCTTGTGTAACCAGTTGTAGAAATTGGTTTATGGTTTAATTTGTTTACCTTACCGCTGGGAGAGCAGGGGGGGGGGGGGGGTTGGCTGGAGGTGTCCTGGGTTGCCAGGGAGATATTTAAAAAGGATGACTTCCTGACCTGCACTGAGGACAGATAGCAGCAGAATCGGATACTGGGCCAGCATGATCAGAAAAAGTCACCAGACAACAAAGGTAGAAAAGATCATTTTATTTTCACTATAGTGTTTGGAATATGTCCACTTTGAGAATCAGGTGCTCAACATTAAAAGTTTATATTTATTTACTTATTTATGGCATTTTATCCCACATTAAACATGAATTAGGGTGTTTTGTGGCTCTACAGGAGAATTGTGATGATATGATCCCTTGTTTCATATTGTTGACGGTCTGCATTTTCTGTATGGGTGGTATATTGGTGTATTAGGTTCTGCCCAGTATAATATTTATGGTACAGTAAGGTTCTGAGTGTGTTTTTGCACAAAGTTGTGCATAGTGTTTTGCAGTTGAGCGATTGTGGTTAGAATATGCTTTGAGCAACCACTTTATTCTTTGACATATGATACATATCTAATATCTAAATTTAATAAAAGGTATTAATTGTGACTTTTATTTTTATTTATTTATTTTTTCTGTGTGCTATCAGACAGTTATGGATTTAAGTTCTACCCTGGCCCCACCCCTAACCCCGCCCCCTTTAGCCTCCCCAAACAGTTGGGCCACTGACCGCCTATGAGGCCAAGGATGCCCCCTCAACAGTGGGATGGAAAAGAAAGAGTTAATTCACATTTATGAAGGAAGGTGGCAGCCTTGCTGACACTTCCCATGATTTCCTGAACAATTTGTCTGAGGCCCTCCTGCTTCTGAATCGTCTGTTCTTTGAGCAATGCAGTGCCCTAGATTGTCACATTTGAGTAGTGGCTTGGCAGTGTTCCTAAAAACTCTGTGAGAAAGTCTGGTGCCTCCTGGCTTCTTCTTTCTGACATGATCAACAGAGGATGTGAGAAAATCACCCATATCAAGTCAAAGGACTGGCTGCTCCAACCCATTGTCAAAGGAATCCCGCCATCTTCTGATCTTAGCTGGTTTACTTCCAGGGTGTGTAGCAACTGGTATGATTTTTACCTCCTAGGGTAACCTAGTAACTGTGTTTTGTCTTGCTTTACTGACCTTGTCACTGCCTTTCCCAGCTGTCAAAATCATACACTGTTTAGCTGCTCAAACACCCCCACCCCTAAGAAGATGAACCATGATGACCTCTGCTTTCAGCAAGCTTATGTAGATATTGGACTGCACTTCGGCCTCAGAGGATATGTACAATGCACTCTGCATTTGAACACCATCATTACTGACAGCCAACAGATTTTAGGATGCCCTGCCACAGAGTTACAAGAACTCACCTTTCTTTCACCTAGAGAGGAGATTGCTTCTGTAATATCAGCAGACTCCGTACATTGCTTGTGGTCAGTTTGTTAAATTCTGGCAATAAGTCTAAGTTAAAATTAAGGCTTTCCACATCTGATCCTATCCCACTGTGTGGGTCTGAGTCAGATAGACCTGACATAAAGTCCTTCACTGGCTTTTTAGGCAAAGGGCATACTCCTTCACCACCCTCCCCCTTATCCCCTGAATCATGCTGATTTTTAATTTCAGCATGATTAAGTGCAGAGAATTATGCTGGGCATATCTAGGGGCAAAAATGTGTTTGAGGTTTGTCCAGTATCCTTTTTGGAACCAAACATATCAGGCCAGGAGATAAACTCCTGTGTTAACATTACACAGCAAGTTTTATGTTCTAAGCAACTGTCATTTTGCTGGACAGATAACAAACTAAGAGACTGCACCTCACTTATTTCCACTGTGGAGATCTAGAGTTGTTCCATATTAAAGTTCTCCTCCCTATTCACTGTCATGGGAGGGGCTGTCTCAGTTGTATCACATTCTGGCAGAAAGCCAGTGTCTCGGACTACACCTTGTCTGATTCACATTCCTTTTCACTGTCTGCTTTAGGGGCTACAAACAGGAAGTAAGAATTAGACCTGACCACAGCCATAGCACACAGCCACACCTCCCTCATCATATCATCAAGCCCATGTCTTCATGCCTGTCTTGGAATTGATCAAGGATACCTATGACAGACATGAATTGTACAAAAGCTTGATTGTGAAGTCTGCTGTACATATCTAAGCATTGAGTAGGCTACATGACTGCAAGCACTTTCTCATAAAGCTTTATGACATGATGTATATGATCTTTTATCTCATTTGGTATTTCATCTCTTATTCAGAGAAGCCAGAGACTTAGGATTATGCAGCCAGGATTAACCTCTGTCTCAAATATATCAACTTGGTAATGAGAAACTATGTAAGAAGAAGGGGAGGTAACCCATTGGGTAGCTATAACTATCCTAGGACTATCCAATCTATCCTAGGACTAGTACTAAAGAAAAGATGGGACTGTATGCTGAGGGAACAGATTAATTTTCAGCATACAGTATGGAAGAAATTAATGGGAAATCAGAGGAAAAGTCAGTCCTCTGTTTTACTTTCACTGTTTACAGCACTTAGAAACAAAACTCTCCTTTCAGACTGCCAAAGACCGATTTTGTACAGAATTAAACAGCCAAGGACTTTCAGATAACTGCCTGGGATGAGCTCCAAAGCTGTGCTTGCTACAATAACACCTGCACCAGCAATGGAGGAGCTTAATTTGCACTCAGAGCTAAAATCATACCAACTTAAAGGTGAATGTGGTACAGAGTATGTCTTATCTTATCTGATAATCTCTTATCTAATCATATATCTTAGTAGAACCTCCAACATATTAGAGATGTAAACAATATTCATACCCCTGTTGGACAGTGTAGGTAGAGAAATTGAAGTAGAAATTATATTATACCCTCTAGATATTATTATGTAAACCATGTCTCTCAGTTAACTGTACTGAGTTCATACTCCTGAGATATGTTTATACTACGAAACTAAAAACACATAACCAATAGGGAAAAAAAACAAGTATTTATTTACATGAAGAAAAATTATTATTTACAAGAATGAAATGTAAGCAAATGAATGATGACAGAAATAATTAGAATATAAAAGTCACATAAGAACATTTTAGAATATCAATATTAGTTCTTTAGAATGCTAGAATGACCACCAATCAGATAATAATTGGAACAAACACACACCTCCCTCAGATACAAAATTATGTGTCAGCTGTTGTTACCCACAAGTGATTACAAAGTTTGCATTATGACCAGGATCGAAGAGCCATCACTTCCCTTGGGAACATCAGGGACTGCAGGCAGTACTCGGGGGTATTGGTCAACAATATGCTGAGATGACAATGAGTCAATCAGCTAATAAGATGTTCTTTGTCTTTGTTGTTTTTAAGTTTCTTGTGTATTGATGAGCTGAGTTGACGCCTAATTTATATCATTTTGTTATCAGCAATGTTGTGGATGGCTTTATGAGATCATGACAGGCAATTGGCTTGTGCATTTTGCTGTGATTAAAGTGACCACAGAAATGTCCAGGTCCCTGTCTCTGAGGGGACATATGATGAAGTTAAGAGGGAATAGGTTTAGAAGGAATCTAAGAAAGTATTATTTCACGAAAAGGGTGATGGAAGCGTGGAATGGCCTCCCGGTGGAGGTCGTGGAGTCAAGGACTGTGTCCAGAATGTAAGAAGGCGTGGGATAAGCATGTGAGATCCCTTAGGAGAAGGAAGAGTTAGGGTTACAGAGGATGAGCAGACTGGATGGGCCATTTTGCCTTTATCTGCTGTCATATTTCTATGTTTCTAGTTATCTCACTTTTTTGTAAAGCTTTGAAAATCTGGTTGTTTATTTATAGAGATAGATAGATAAATAGATAGTTTGCAATCATTATATCAAGAATATCTTGACAAAAGGCAAAGCATTCCTCATATAGAAAACAAATAAAGCAAATCACTTTAATCATACAAATGAAAAAAAAATACATTTATGAGGAATATTATCTAAACACATCAAAGAAATTAGGAAAGAATTCTAATGGGAGGAGAAAAGATAAAGAAAAAGCTAGTTAAGCAGGAGTTTAAATAACTGGCCCATATACAATTTTAAAAAATAAAGGAAAATTGTCACCAAATACAACTAACTTAAATTTTTTTTTAGGCAATATTAGCTCACATTAGAAGATGGAATGAATCAAGGAAACCTCCTATTGGCACAGGAGGTTTCCTTGATTCAAGAAAGTTTTTAAATTGGACAGAATTTGTAAAAACGTAAGTCTTAGCATCAATTTCAACAAAACATTTACATGGAAATTGCAGGAAAAATGACCCTCCTAGTGCCAGTAGATGTGGCTTTAGAGCCAAAATGTTGAGTGGCTGAAAACCTGGTTTTTTCAAAAGAATTATGGTTTTCCTGTATTTTGATTTAGGAAATTTATGGTTCTTTTATGTTTGCATTTTTTTTTATTTGTAATCCCTTGAAATTGATGGGTTGTTAATTATATAACATTTCAGTTAAATAGAATCTAATCATGATTAATTAGATAGTTACAGTTTTTATGTTTTCATGTTTTACTAGATGATATCGTGTTGTTTAATGTAGTTTATTTTTTTTAAGTATTGTAAACCGCATAAACACGTTTTTAAAATAATTAGCGGTATATCTGGTAAATAAATCAAATCAAAACACTGAAACTGAAGCAATGTCATTAGCTGAGGAGAAGGTGGTGGATGAGGAAGACATTGTGGGGGAACCATCAGAGGACATTTTCCATCAGCCAGACAAGGTTGCAGTGGAGAACATCAGCAGAACTAGCCAGGAGGACAACACAATGCCAGAATTGTCTAGCCACATTTGTCAGAATGGCACGCTACTCAGGGCAGAGATCAGTGGCCTCTGTGAGGATGTTCTGGGTCTGTAAGCCACTGTGGAGGAAGGAATCGGTGGACTGCTCTATGAACTGCAGGTCATCAATGGTGAGCTCCAAATTCATTTGATAACTTTCCTCTATTGCATTATCCTCCCTTAGGGTGTAGTTATCAAGATGGTCTACTGTTAAGGTGTATTATTTTAGTGTTAATCCCAGTTATTAGTAACTGCATCTCATTGCATAATGGGATCAGTGCTAAAATAGCACAAATTAGTGGTAAAATTTATAGGAACCTAAGAACATAAGCATTGCCATACTGGGACAGACTGAAGGTCCATGAAGCCCAGTAACCTGTTTCCAACAGTGGCCAATCCAGGTCACAAGTACATGGCAAGATCCCAAAACAGTAAAAACAGATTGTATGTTGTTTATCCTAGAAATAAGCAATGGATTTTAGGAAATTATCTAAACCTTTTTTAAACCATGCTAAGCTAAATGCTTTTACCACATTCTCTGGCAATGAATTCCAGAGTTTAATTGCACATTGAGTGAAGAAATATTTACTATTTAGTAGCTTGATTGAATGCCCCCTAGACCTAGCATTTTTGAAAAGGGTAAACAAGTGATTCATCTCTGCCCATTCCACTCTACTCAGTATTTTATAGACCTCTATCATATCTCCCCTCAGCCGTCTCTTCTCCAAGCTGAAGAGCCCTAGCCATTTTAGCCTGTCCTCATAGAGAATTCATCCCATCCCCTTTATCATTTTCATCGCCCTTCTCTGTACCTTTTCTAATTCCACCATATCTTTTTTTGAGATGCGGTGACCAGAATTGCGCACAGTATTTGAGGTGTGTTCGCATCATGGAGCAATACAAAGGCATATAACATTCTCATTTTTGTTTTCCATTCCTTTCCTAATAATTCCTAACATTCTATTTGCTTTCTTAGCTGCCGCTGCACACTGAGCAGAGAATTTCAGCGTCTCATCGACAATGACACCTAGATCCTTTTCCTGGGTGGTGACTTCTAATGTGGAACCTTGCATCATGTAGCTGTAATTCCTTTTTCCCACTTGCATCACTTTGTACTTGCTCATATTAAATGTTATCTGCCATTTTGATGCGCAGTTTCCCAGTCTCGTGAGGTCCTCTTACAATTTTTCACAATTCTCTTGCAATTTAACAACTTTGAATAACTTTGTACCATCAGCAAATTGAATTACCTCACTAGTTACTCCTATCTCTAGATCATTTATAAATATGTTTAAAATCAGTGGTCTGAGCACAGATCTCTGGGGAACCCCACTATCTACCCTTCTCCATTGAGAATACTGACCATTTAACTGTATTCTCTGTTTTCTATCTTTTAACCAGTTCTTAATCCACAATAAGACATTACCTCCTATCCCATGACTTTCTAATTTACCCAGGAGTGTTTCTTGAGATACTTTGTCAAATGCCTTTTGAAAATCCAGATACACAATATTGACAGGTTCACCTTTTTCCACATGTTTATTCAATCCTTCAAAGAAATGTCTTAGATTGGTGAGGCAAGATTTCCCTTGACTTTGTTGGCCTTGTCTCATTAATCCTTGCCTTTGTATATGCTCTGTAATTTTGTTCTTTATAATGGTCTCTACCATTTTGCCTGGCACCGACATCAAGCTCATCGGTCTATAATTTCCCAGATCACCTCTGGGCCCCTTTTTAAAAATTGTATTACATTGGCTCCTATCTTCCAGTACCATGTTTGATTTTAAAGACAAATTACATATTACTAACAATAGTTCTGCAAGTTCATTTTTTAATTCTGTCACTACTCTGGGATATAAATACCATCCAGTCCAGGCGATTAGCTACTCTATTTGTTAAATTGCCCCATTACATCTTCCAGGTTGACACTGAATACCATTTCTGGAACTAGTATCTCCCCAAACTCCAAGAACACATCACAACAATCAATAAAGATCCTCTAAAACATGTATATTGTAGATACCTTCACTTGTGTGTTACAAGTTTTTCATCAGCTTTCCTTTGTGGTCTTTGCTGCATACCGTAGCTGATGTCACGCAGCTGAATTGCAAAGCTTGGGTTGGCATTTGATTAAAAGATGACGCCATGTTAAGCAAGTTTTGTCAGCTAAATGGTATGCAGCAGAAGGACAAGTGTTATATTGAGTTCTGTGATATCCAGTTTTCCATGAAGTTTTTACTATTTTTTATAACAGGATCATATGTTATTTCATTTCAAGATGAATTAAATCAGAACAGTGTGGACATTAGATTTAAAGGGTGTTACAATTTTAACCCTATTTTGTTTTGTTTGCAGATAACATTGGGCACATTTACACCCTTGACAAAGCCATGGGTGAAACGGGACCCCGTGGGATCATGAGATAAGTGAGCTTAATTGTTCGAGTGATCTGCCTTGAGATAGTGGTGTGCAACAGTTTGAAAAATCTGGAAAAATTATTTTATTGAAACTTTAAAACTAAAATGAATATATGTTGGGTTCTATTAAGAAGAAATAAAGAAGGACTGAAAAGTAAAATAGTAGGTTTTATGGCCAATGATGAGTCTTAGCCTTGTGGATGATTATGTTCAGTTGAAGATTACTGTATCACTACAGACTTGTTGAGGCCTTTATCCTCCAATTTTGTAGGGTATTTGTAACACACAAGTGAAGGTATCCACAATATACTAGTATCTCCCCCACATCTTCCTCAGTGAAGACCAAAGCACAGAATTCATTTAATCTCTCCGCTATGGCCTTGTCTTCGCTGAGTGCACCTTTTACCCCTTGGAGGGGCATTTTCGATATGAAGTCTAAGTCTGATTTTGGGCATTTTGCACAAAACGTCCAAAATCTGAATAGGACAGAAGGTCATTTTCGAAAAAGAAAAATATCTTTTTTTTTTTTCAAAAATACTGTTTCGAACAAGGTTTTGTGCTTTAGACCTTTTTTTTGGTCCATTTTTGAAAAAAGCCCTGAATAAATACAAAATGCACAGATTCATGCCGTTGGAATGTAGGAGGAGCCAGCATTTTTAGTAGACTGGTCCCCCAGACATCCCAGGATCGTAATGGGGCACCCTAGGGGGCACAGTTGTGACAGGAAGAGGGAGATAGGGACCTGGGTCCCTCACTGTGTACTACACAGACCACTATACTACTCCAGGGACCTGCATGCTGCTCTAATAAATCTGAATAACATCTACAGCTGTCATAGAGGCTGGTAAGTCATATTTTTATTCACATTTTGGGGGGTGAGTGGGGGGGGTGTTAGTGACAACTGAAGGGGTACTGGGGGGTCATTTAGGGCATCTTTTTGTGCCTTATTCATTCTGAAAACAGATCTAGACCAAAACAAGCATGCACACAATGTAAAGGGAAGCAGAGTAGGAAATGTGCAGAGAATAATGCTGAAGAAAGGCTTCAGCTGGCAGCGGTTAGAGACCCCTGCCAGCCAAGGTATGTGGGGTTACAGCAGGGAGGCAGGCCAAACTGTGCCCCCCCCCCCCACTTTGGGCTCCAACCCCCCCAAATGTTGAATTTTGGCTAAGCCCCTGTTACAGACTTCTCATTATGAATGTACCCAAAAAAGAATACATTATGAGACTTTGCTTGTGTGGCAAGTTTCTTTTCAAATTCCAATTTTGTCTGCCTTATCAATATTTTGCATCTAACTTGACAGCAGTAGCGTATTTAGTGTAGGTTCGTCGTGGCGTGCGCATCCCTGTCAGATCCAGGCCCCCTACGTTAAAACTCTCTCCGCCCCACCCCTATTTCCATCAATGTCTCCCCCCCCCCCCCAAGTACCACCACCTTAAAACTGTCTCAGCTTGAATCTTCACCTGGGCAGCAGTAGCGGCACTTATAGGCTGCCTGTGGCCTGCTCTGCCCTAAGGGACAGAACGGTTCAGGGAGGAAGTCCTAGAGTAGGCTGCAGGTAGCCTATGAGCACTACTGCCAGTGCCTGGGTGAAGACTCAAGCTGAGAGAGTTTTAAGGTGGTGGAGGGGGGAGACGGAGATTGAAATAGGGGTGGAGTCAGAGATGGGAGCAGGGGCAGCACTTGGAGACAGAGATAGTGCATGGGCAGTGCAGGGAGGCAGGGGGGAGATGCACCCACTGAAAAACTCCTGGTTATGCTATTAGTTGAGAGCGCTTATGTTATTTCATTCTTCATTTGAATCAACTTTCCATTCTTTAATAGATGTTCATTGGCTAATATAACCTCTTATAGCTCATCTTTTAATGATGTTGGCAGTTGGTAATGGTGCTTGTAATCCTCCAACTCCCATCAGCAGGTTCAAAGTGGATAACACTCAGATTACAAATGAGAAATAATACAAGAAAAAATTAAAAACCTAAACAAGATGAAACCTAACAGAAGAATTTTTTAAACAAATAAGTCTTCAGTTGTTTACAGAATAATAAATAAGAAGTTGTCCTTAACAGGCAGAGAAAACCATGCCAACTCCGCCAATAGGGAAATGAGGATGATAAAGACTTTTTATGTTTAACTTTAAATAGTCCAAGCAAGAATCCACAGCTCGTGACAAAAAGGAGACAATGGAAAAGAAAACAAAGAATATAAATTTTCTGGACAAGAACCATGAAACATTTTGTAAACCCAACATGATAATTTGAAAAACAAAAGTTTTGGCCTAGTGGTTAGGGTGGTGGACTTTGGTCCTGGGGAACTGAGGAACTGAGTTCGATTCCCACTTCAGGCACAGGCAGCTCCTTGTTACTCTGGGCAAGTCACTTAATCCTCCATTGCCCCATGTAAGCCGCATTGAGCCTGTCATGAGTGGGAAAGCGCGAGGTACAAATGTAACAAAAAAAAACACCTGCTTTAATAGGCAACCAATGCAGCTTCATCAAAGCAGATGTAGCATGGTCAGATCTTCTTTTTCTCAAAATTATCTTAGCTGCAGTATTTTGTATTACCTGTAATCTATCAATCAGATTTGCCAAAAGAAAACAGCATAGCCCATTACAGTAGTCCAATTTAGCAAAGTACCATTGCCTGAAATGACATAAAAAATGCTAACATGATACTATTGCTAAGGTTTAAATGAATTCCATTCACATAGACATAATTATGTAGGCTTCTAGTCTCTATTACTTTCCATATTATTTTCTTTTTGTCCCATGAGATGAATTGTTCCTAGCAAAGAGAAGAAACTGATAACTAGACGTGGTTATTTGTCATCATTCTCCTGGTTTAATTGTCTAATCTATGTTATTACTTTTTTGGAATGAAATGTCCTTTCAGAAAAGAACATGCAGATAAAACATTAAAGAAAGCACTGGTACTGATAAACCACAACGAAACATACTACACATTTCTTCTCCCCCACTGGCAACACATCCAAATGCCTTTTCCTCATGCATTTCCTATAGCAACATGTGATTCGCAAATCAGGGAAGACAAAAAAGAGAAGTTTGCCCAGAAAGTAGCTGATGTAGAATCCACAATCATTTCAAGATAAGATCTTTTCTCTGCAGGATCCCTCAACCAGCTCCTGGCCTCCGGTAACTGATTTATACAGGAAGGGCATCATCTTCAAAGAGAGATGAAACTTGAGGCCCTAGTGTTGATGATCATACCTTTCATCCAGCATGGTAAGTCTGTGGGTTTAAAATTAAATGTCCAAACAGCTAAACTGGGCAGGCTTGGAACTATGAAGTGCCAGTGATCCAAGTGGTTGATCAGTCTTATAGGACTTCTGCATACGATGGCCTCTCTTTATTGACCTGTCCTTAGTGTGTATTTAGGAATCCAATGCCTTTGATTGTATACGAAGATCCATCGGTTATTTAAAAATATTATCTTCTCTTAATCTAAGTCTTTATCTATTTGCCAGATAATTTTCAAAGCTCTTGCCCCTCCTACATGCAGGTAAATTTGTGTTCAAAGTATCATTCCAATGTGTATTTTTACTCACAGTTGCTGGGGATGGGGTTTAGCATGCACACATACCTTGAATTTTCAGAAGTTCATGCACAATTTTGCTTGGAAAAAGTACCCACAGAAAAAGGAAGTTGCAAAAGTGTGTAGCAATTTGAAAGCATGGGCATACTTTTATTTTATAAACCAGTGCAAAAGTTCAAAGGTAAAAATCATATATGTAATTTTGCAACTGTGCAGGTGTTTGGGGCATTGTCTTCTTTGTGGCTTTTTAATCATCAGGATACTCTCAGTTGCAAGGCAGGTTTGATGATCAGAATTGAATTGCTATAGAAAGAGATATAAGTCCAGTCAATGTATATGGGGATCTTGTTGATTTGACATAAAATCTAAAATAAACACAGTTGGTGATTGATAAAGGCAGTTCTGGGAAGAGCAATTAAATGGATTGTGAACTGATGCAGAACAAGCATTTTTATTCCAGTTTTGGAAGTGATTTTCTTCCTTTCCCCTCTTTTGGATTTTTGTCCTTTTTCAGACTGTGTTCGAGCTCTGGCTTTTATCCCCCTTGTCTGTGTTGGTTCAAAGAGAAATATTGTAACATGTCATCCTGTCAGGCTTGCATTTTTGCTCTTGTTTTATTCCCCTTGTTTTAATTTTTAGAGCAGCCATTCCAAACCCAGTCCTCGAGGCACACCTAGAGGGGCATAATCGAATGCGAACGCCCATCTCCATGGGCATTTATCTCCGAGGACAGGTCCGCGAAGGGGCGGGCTAGATCGTATTTTCGAAAAAGATGGGCGTCCATCTTTTGTTTCTGTTTCTGTGAGTCTGACGTCCTGCACGTTGTACGTGCAGGACGTCAGACTCAGTCAGAAGAAACGAAACGAAGGAAGAAGACTTTGGCTGGCGAGGGTTGGGGTCCGGTAGCAGGCGGCGGGTTGGCAGCGGGAGGGGGGGTTGAGAGGGTCGCCGGCAGGGGGTCCAGGCCCAAATCTACAGGGGCCCAGGCCCCCGTGGCCCCATAGCAGCTACACCCCTGCTCGGCACGCATGAAAAACACACGCTGACGCCAGCGCAGGCCCCCTTTTGCAGCAGCTTGGTAACAGGGGCCATAGGTGTGCCTTCTGGAGAGGGTTGAGAAGCATTGGCTCAGGGGAACACATAAAGTAGATCTGACCTTGAGTAAATGTTTTTAATGGCCACATTCAGATATAATTTTTTTAATGTGTTGGAGAAAAAGAATGCTATCATTATTCTTTCAAAAATGTCCTGAGCTTGTGGTACTGCACAATTTAGGAAGTGTTTAAAGGCTCAGTTGTTTGCATAAGCATTTGCTACTATTTAAAGACCGAAGTATGTTTTATTTTTCAGCATTTTGTATTATGTTTTGTCTAAATGTTTGAAGAAAAGTGTGTTATTTGTTAAACGTTTGTGTATGTATTTTGAAAACCGTCTAGAACTGGAAGATAGTGCAGTCTAAATTTTTTCAATAAATAAGGTCCTGTTAAGCGGCTTAGCTAGGTCAGGGCTTCTCAAATCTGTCCTGGTAACTCTCCAGCCCCTTTTACATCACAAGAAAAACTTGTTACAGAAAAAACAGACCCAAAATAAACATTAGGATAAAATATCCAAAGAAAACTTTTATAGTCATATATTGTATGTCTTCTTTAAATCACAAATAAGCAGATAAAGGGGGGGGCATGAAACAGAAATGGGGAATCAAAACAGGTATAATTTAAGGAAGAAGCTTAACACGCATTTTCTCACCTATTACAAATACTTCTAATCAGTTGTTAGCTTCCGCAGGTAGTTTCCTTGAATCCAGAAACACTCTTAATTGCTCTGGCTGAAAAAATATGTATTTTAATCCTTGATATTTCAAAACACACTTACTAGGGTAATTCAAATAGTACGAAGCACCTATATCTAAAGTTTCCTTTCTCATACTTAGAAACAATTTCCTAAGTTCTTGTGTCTGCTTTGTCACATCTTGATATATTCTTACTGTTTTACCATAAAACAATTCATTCATTTTTCTAAAGTATATTTTTTTTAATGCTTCAATATCCTGTTGGAAAACTAATTGAACAAATAATGTCATTCTTTCAGACTGTTCGGATAAAGAAACATTCAACAGTTCAGATATATTCAAATTTCCTTCCAAGATTTCTTTTCCTGAGGAATTTTTATTTTGAATGTAGTAAACTTTATTCACCGGAGGTAAAGTTTCAGGGGAATATCTCAAAACTTCAATCAAGTATTTTTTAAAGACTTCCAGTGATGATATTCCTATCTCTCTTGGGAAATTTAAGATACGCAAATTAAGTCTCCGATTATGGTTTTCAATTTGTTCAATCCTTCTTTTAATTATAAGTTTATCTTTAATCATTTCTGAGGATAAATCTTGTAGTTTTTTTACATCTTGTTTAATCTCCTTAGTTTGTGTAGAGAAATCTGTTCTAATATTCGCCAGAGATTCAGAAAAAGTGTTCATGGTACTCACAAGTGTAGAAATTTCTTTTGTGGATTTCTCTACGGTAGCTGCCAACTGTTGGAGAACAATCCAAATGCTCTCCAACGACACCGTTCCCGAAGCTGCTTTCAATAGCTTCAATTCGACGCCGGAACTCAAAGGTTCCAGCTCACCTGCACATACCACCTTTCCAGTACCTTCGATCGAGGTAGTCCCAGCAAACACTCCGGTTTCGGGTAGTCCTCTCTGGTTCTGGCGGCTGTCGGGAGGGAGCGGCGGATGAAGCGCCGGAGGTGAGAGAGTAACATCCAGGTCCAAGTCCTCAAGGTTTTCCCCTGCCTTGAGGACAGCCGGACTCCTCACGGCGTCCTGGGTGGAAATTCGCGAGGTGTACCTTTCAATCGACGCCTGACAAGGGGAAGAGGTCCGGGTTGTCGAAGCTTCTCCTCGGACCGTTCCCTTTCTTTTTGTATGAGGCATCGTAGGAAAAATTTCTTTAGTCGGCGTCGATACAGGAAAGGCTCTATCCTCGTTCAACTGCGCCATCTTGACACGCCCCCAATCGTTCTGAGTAAATGTTTTTAATGGCCACATTCAGATATAATTTTTTTAATGTGTTGGAGAAAAAGAATGCTATCATTATTCTTTCAAAAATGTCCTGAGCTTGTGGTACTGCACAATTTAGGAAGTGTTTAAAGGCTCAGTTGTTTGCATAAGCATTTGCTACTATTTAAAGACCGAAGTATGTTTTATTTTTCAGCATTTTGTATTATGTTTTGTCTAAATGTTTGAAGAAACGTGTGTTATTTGTTAAATGTTTGTGTATGTATTTTGAAAACCGTCTAGAACTGGAAGATAGTGCAGTCTAAATTTTTTCAATAAATAAGGTCCTGTTAAGCGGCTTAGCTAGGTCAGGGCTTCTCAAATCTGTCCTGGTAACTCTCCAGCCCCTTGGAGGCTCAGGGGTCCTTTTACTAAGGTGCACTGAAAAATGGCCTGCGATAGTGTAGGCGTATGTTTTGGATGTGCGCAGATCCATTTTCCAGCGCACCTGTAAAAATGCCTTTTTTAAAATTGTGAACGAAAATGGACGCGCGTCCATTTTGGGTCTGAGACCTTACCACCAGCCATTGACTTAGCAGTAAGGTCACACGTGTTAACTGGGCGGTAATTATTTTCTGGCGTGCATACTGGACAGTGATGCGGTAGCCGGGCAGTAACTTGGAATTGGAGTGCATTGGGCACACGTAGGCACAAATGTGGCTTAGTAAAAGGGCCCCTCAATATATGCAAATCTATCTCATACATATTCACTGTGGAAATTTTGAAAACTCAGCAGGTTGGAGGGTTATCAGGAGATGTAGCCCTGGTCTAGATTCTGAAACACATTATATTGTATTGTGAATTTGATAAAAATCTTTGATTTTTGCTCAGCTGTTGAAAGACATGAGGTAGAATGAAGTTAGAAGATAGTTTCTAGTGAATCATGAAGAATGTCTGACTCAGGGACAATGGTACAAATATTGGCAAACATTGACCGCACTGGAATTTTCCAAAATAACAATGTTTTGGTGCAGTGGTGACTCCTGCTATAGAAGCTTTTTCCAATGGAAAATATTCAGTATTCCAGAAAACAACTCCCCACCCCCACCACTTGCAAACCATAGGCTTCCCATTCATCTGCTAGGTGTCTATTTTAGGAGTGAAAGATTTTATCTAGGTGCCTCCAGTCTGAATTACTTGTCTAATAGGAGGGAGTCAATGGATCCATATCTATGTGCTTGGAGAGTAATGATGGGTATGGTAATGTTTCCCTCTCTTGCCTCAAGACATCTGAACCGGTAAAATTTCTGGTATTAAAACTGCAATATCTTTTTGTGTAATGGTATCTCTCAAACCATTTGCCCCACATGGCAGTGAGAAGGTCAGAACAGCAATTTTCTCATGGTGTGTCACAATTGGCTGTGGGAAGGAAGGGTTTAATGACACTTGCTTAAACTGAGAATTACTGTAAACTGATTGCAAGATGGTTAGGGAGAAGCGATAAAGGGATTATAGGTTTGAACTTGCATTAATTAACCAATGTTGATGGAACTAATTAAAAACTGTTTTCTTACATTGAGAGATAAATTTGGCTCATGGCATGTAACCACCAAATTGTGGGTGAAGATTCCTCAATGCCTGAGAGGTTGCATATAACTAAATCATGAGGTTATATCATGCACTGTGTGATTCCGGGCTATGGTATTTCTTAATATCCAGAGGCTATTGGTGCTGAGATTGTAAATGCAACCAGATGATTTTTCAGACCGATAAGTAATGATTGATTAGCTCAAATATTGTTTTTTTTGCCATAACAAAAGTTATGTGGCTACTATGAAGTGAACTCTAAGGAGTCCTTTTTCTAAGGTGTGCTAATAGATTTAGCACACCCATTAGCATGTGCTAAATGCCATGCAGGTCATAGAAATGTTATGTCTGGATGGCATTTAGGGGCCCTTTTACTAAGCTGCTGTAGGGCCTATGCACGTGCAGCATGCGCCAAAACAAGATTACTGCCAGGTTAGCGTATCCCCGGCGGTAATTTTGGATTTGGTGCGTGCTCATTCAGCAGTAGAAATTATTTTTTAAATTTTCTACCATGGACAGCATTTCTGGCTGTTAGCCTGCACTGAACAGTTACTGCACATGTAGCGTGTGAGTCCGTACCGCTAGATCAAATGTGGTGGTAAGGGCTCAGGTCGTAAATAAGTGTGCACTAGTTTTAATTTTAGCGCCTGGCCCATTAAAATAATGGAGCAAAGTGAAGGATAATTACACTGTGCTGGCTAATCATATATTAGAATCCTTTCTTCTGTAAACAGCATGATATGTGCTTTATTCAAAACTTTTTAATTTTTAATTAAACATGGGAGGAAAAGCCTCACGTATCATGGAGTAGCTCCGAACTTCGCAGTCACATTGTCGTACAATTATAGATTCCTCACTCGCATCCAAGGGCGTAGCCAGACCTCAAGGTGGAGGGGGGCCAGAGCCCAAGGTGGGATGGGGCGCATTTTGGTTACCACCCCCAAATGCCGCCACCGCAAACACCTTGGCTGGTGGGGGTCCCCAACCCCCACCAGCTGAAGACTTGTACAGCGCCATAGCATTGCCTGCCCCACTCTCTCTCTTCCCTTCACGTTTGGCAGGCTCATTTTAGTGAAAGTGCTCAATTTCACTAAAAGATGCGTGCCCGATATGAGGGGAAAAGAGAACAGGGCAGGCAATGCAGCGGCACCTCCGCAGACCAGCACTGGATGAAGTCGTCAGCTGGCGGGGGTTGGGGACCCATGCCAGGCAACCAGGGACCCGGAGGAAATTTTGGGGGGACCAGGCCCCAGTGGCCCTACCTAGCTACGCCACTGCTCCCATCATTGGCATATAAACCTCCAGTGTCTCCTGTTTTATTCACCCTATGTTAAATTGTAACCACTCTTAATCAAAGTTCAGTGAATACAACTTATCTTTGCAGTCATACAGACTGGTTGCTATCCAGAAGTGGTAAAAAAATGGCCCAGTGCACGATAAAAACACAAATCCACACTATTGCAGGCCATTTCTTACCACAGCTTAGTAAAAGGACCCCTTAGTGCATGCTAATCATAGTAGATACTAAATCCTTTAGTGGACCTTAGTAAAATAACCTCAAAGGGGCCCTTTTACCAAAGGACAGTAGGCTTGGTGTACGGCAAATCAGCCCTACCACTGGGCTTCACCAGGAGCCCGGCCGTAGTTCTGGCTTCCTGCAAACCATTTCTAGCACCAAGGGGTGTGCCCAGCAGTTATCAGGTAGCACCACATGCTGCTCAATTACCACCAGAGCCCTCCCTAAGGGCTCCAGCAGTAGAACGCCATGCAACAATTTTTTAATTACTACACGGCCATTTACTGGCCCTTAAAAAAGGGCCTTTTTACCGGCGGCGGTAGAAAGAGGCCTCGACGTGCAGCAATCCTACACGCTGATGCCACCGAGGGCCACCTTTTACCAGGGGTCACCCTTAAAAGCTGTGCCTTAAACTGTAGAGCCTGCTGTTTCCTGACTTTTTTTGCAATTTTTTTTGTTTTCCTTTTATTAAGCTTTGGTTGTGTAATTGTACAGCTTTGGCAAATTCATTTGCAGCATGTGGTAGAATTTGAAGTAACTTCTTTTGCCCCATCTGAATTTTGCCAAACAGGAATTCAAAGCTTCATCCTTTCCGGAGGCAGTGTCTCATCCTCTCCTTGTCACTTGGCAGCAATGAGGCCTGTAGCACGTTTCACATATTCAAAGCCAGTCAATAGAAATAGAATAAAATAAAACATAGAAAAGAAAATAAGATGATACCTTTTTTTATTGGACTAATACACTTTTTGATTAGCTTTCAAAGGTAGCCCTTCTTCGTGAGATCAGAAATAAGCAAATTTGATAAGTAACAGCATATATAAGTGAAACATCAAAGTATTTCAGTGAGTCTGAAAGGATGAGGGCAGGGTGGGCTAGGTGAGAAACAGAGATAGCTGAAAAGATGGGGGACGGGGACAGGGAGATATGCATGGTGATCAGAGGGTGACAGAGCAGTGAAATTTCATAGTTTAGAATGGGCTAGAAAACCCAGATCTTTGTTAAGTCCTATCTGGTGGGTGTCAAAATATTTAAGCATTTTGACTCCAAAGGTCTTGCGTTCCTGTATTGTTTTAAAGTTTCCCTTAAGTATTCTCACCATAAAATCATTAGTACAGTGTTCTGGTTTTGTAAAGTGCTGTCCCACAGAGGTAACAGCCTGGTTGGCACTGGCATTTTTCAGATGATGTCTATGTACATTAAATCTCTTCTTCAGCATCTGGCTTGTTTCTCCAATATAGCATCCTTCGTCACATTTTGTTTTTCACTGGATGACATATACCCTACAACACAACGAAACCAAAGCTCGTACTGGACAAAACTTCCTCCTTACGATTCCCCAATGTGTCTGTCACACATGAACTTTACTACAACATCACTCTGTATTTGTTCATACCGAAACTGGCGATCGCCATTCGGTACCATGTAAGCCACATTGAGCCTGCAAATAGGTGGGAAAATGTGGGATACAAATGTAATAAATAAATAAATAAATAAATACTACATTGGAAGATGAAGATGAGAATGTGAAGGATTCCGATGTTGAATATTTTTCCTTTGTGAATGACTGTGGGGTCTTGTGAAATGTTTTGGCATAGTTTGCAGCTGAATATATTGCAAGGATGTGTGCCATTCTCTTCTTTATGGGTCAGCACTGGTGGGGATGGGAATATCTCTTTCAGTAATTCATCCTCCTGGACAGGGGCATAGCTACGGGTGGGCCAGGCCCACCCAATTTTGCCCCAGGCCCGCCCACCCAAGCGCACGCACGCACGTCGCACACTGCAGCAGCAGCAGCCTATAGTACAGCAGACTGCAGAGACGGCACCACACTCTGGCTCAGCTCCGAGGTTCCTTCCTGCTTCCAGCACGATTGGCCCGCCCACCACACCACCCAACTTGCAAGTGCACAATATACTCACTCACTGTGCAGCAGCGGAGCAGCAGCCTAGCCCTGCCTACTAGCTTGCGGTCACGGTCGCAGTCTCGGGCACCTGCTCAGGGCAGGCTCAGCTGATCTCTGCCAGGCGCGTGCGTTGACTCGTCGTAGCAGCTGTTTTCCATCCATTCTAGTCCTACACGGAGGATGTGGCTGTGCGCGGTTGCGGGCGTGCTCCTCAGCCTCGCTCTGGACTCGCTCCTTGCTTGGCTCCGGTCCGTCGTTGGTTGGTTCGCTCAGGCATAGCTGCACGTGCATGCACTGCCCGCAGGGGGTTGGTTGACCATTAGTGCGAGCCTCCTCTCAGCCTGGCCCTGCCTGCCCTGAAACGTGGAAATTTGGGAAAGGGAAAGAAGGTGGTTCTGGACTGGTTGGATTGGAATCGAGAAGATCATTCCAGTAACAGTTCCAGGAGTTAGCAGTCTCTGCCAGCCCAGCAGCAGATAATAAATTGTAAATGTTTTTTTTTTTTTTACATCATATAATTTTAACATCATCTTGTAATTTTTTTTAATTAAGCTAGCTGGGGTCTGCCTGGGCACTATTAAATTTATTGTTGTAGAATTTCTGGGTGGGGTATCAGGCATTTACATTTGTTAAGCAAAGTATATGCCATTGCTGTGATTATACTGTTATGTGTGTTGACATATTTGCCATTATAGTAGACATATCTGATCAAGTTTGATATGGCATAACGTAACTATATTTAAAACTATTGTTTTTTTCCCCACATTAAGTAAGTGGTTTATGTTGATGCAGGGCAGCTGTTGGGCAGAATACTTAGAAATCCATCATCAAGTGCATTCTAAGGCATTATTTTGTAGTATCCCAAGAAACATTACTCATGTCTCTCTCTATCTCTATATATCTATCTATATCTATATATATATATATTGCCCACCCATATTAGCTCTGGGCCCACCCAAAATCTCAGGTCTGGCTACGCCACTGCTCCTGGAGTAGTGGCTGCAGATCTCTTATGATTTTCCTCCATTTTTCCAGCTCTGGGTTGTATGTCACTATAAGGGGGGGCGGGGGTTCTGTCTATAGCTTTCTTGGCCTTGTATTGTAGCAGATGTTCCCTGAGTGTTTTGAAGGAGGAGGCAATATTCTTGGAGATTATTTTGGGGTTATATCCTCTCTGTTCAAAGGATGCAGTCAGGATTTTGAGGTGCCTATCTCTGTCCCCTGGGTCAGAGCAGATACATAAAGGAATCGTTCACATGCTCATCTTCCAATGTAGTATATGTCATCCAGTGTAAAAAATGTGATGAAGGGTGCTATATTGGAGAAACAAGCCAGGTGCTGAAGAAGAGATTTAATTTACATAGACATCATATGAAAAATGCTTTACAAATGGACTAACACGGCTCTCTTCACATTCAAAGGTTATCAATAGAAATCAAACAAAATAAAACATGGAAAAGAAAATAAGATGATACCTTTTTTATTGGACATAACTTAATACATTTCTTGATTAGCTTTCGAAGGTTGCCCTTCTTCGTCAGATCCGATCTGATGAAGAAGGGCAACCTTCGAAAGCTAATCAAGAAATGTATTAAGTTATGTCCAATAAAAAAGGTATCATCTTATTTTCTTTTCCATGTTTTATTTTGTTTGATTTCTATTGATAACCTTAAGAGTGGACTAACACGGCTACCACACTCCTTCACATTCAAAGGAATCTGACAGAAACAGCAGTGTGGCAGTCACGCTTCTTCTGTGAGCCTTTAGGCCTGTTGAGGTTGGCTGGGGTTTTAACAGGTGGCCTAGACATGAAAAGCTATGAAATGTGACTCTTATGTACTTGTAAAAGAGATACAAAGGAAAGTAGATGAAGGCACAGTAAGTGTGGAGCATAGCAGAAAATAACAGGAAGAAAGACAAATGTTACAGAAATTCAGAAGAAAATGAGAGGAAACAAGGTGAAAAGTGTACTCTTACAGTTTGACACAATAGTACATTTCCCCTTCCTCTGTTGACAGACAGAGACATGGCTGAGTGTGGCACTTGTGGGGACAGGCATGGTGAAATATGTTTTGATGTGTGTTTGTGGGGGGGGGGGGGGGGGGGTAGAGTAGGGATACATGGGTATATACATAGGAGCCAACTTTTCAAAATGATTGGAGGTGCTGAAATTTTTTTTTTTTTAAACAGGTGGTGCATTCCCCCTCCCCCCCCCCCCCTGAGTTCCAGGCCCCCCTACTACTACTACTAGACGTACACAGTGTTGTATACCTGAACATGAAGACACAGTCCCTGCTCGACAGAGCTTACAATGTAATTAGGACAAACAAGAGATAAGGGAATATTAAAGTGAGGATGATAAAATAAGGGTTCTGAACAAGTGAATAAGGGTTAGGAGTTAAAAGCAGCATCAAAAAGGTAGACTTTTAGCTTAGATTTGAAGACGGCCAGAGATGGAGCTTGACGTACCGGCTCAGGAAGTCTATTCCAGGCATATAGTGCAGCAAGATAAAAGGAACGGAGTCTGGAGTTAGCGGTGGAGAAGAAGGGTGCCGATAAGAGAGATTTACCCAGTGAACGGAGTTCCCGGGGAGGAATGTAGGGAGAGATGAGAGTGGAGAGGTACTGAGGAGCTGCAGAGTGAATGCACTTAAAGGTCAATAAGAGGAGTTTGAACTGTATGTGGAAATGAACAGGGAGCCAATGAAGAGACTTAAGGAGAGGGACAATATGAGCGTAGTGATACTGATGGAATGTGTCATGCAGCAGAATTTTGAATGGGTTGAAGGGGAGAGAGAGATGGCTTAGCGGGAGACCTGTGAGAAGCAAAGTGCAATAGTCTAAACGAGAGGTGATGAGTGTGGATGAGGGTTCTGGTAGTGTGCTCAGAAAGGAAAGGGTGAACTTTGGTGATCTTATAGAGAAAAAACGACAGGTTTTAGCAGTCTGTTGAATATGTGCAGAGAAGGAGGGAGGAGTCGAAGATGACCCCAAGGTTACGAACTGATGAGACAAGAAGGTTGAGAGTGTTATCCACAGAACTAGAGAAGTGGGGAGGAGAAGAGGCTGGTTTAGGAGAAGATAAGAAGCTCAGTCTTGGTCATGTTTAGTTTCAGATGGCGCTGAGACATCCAGGCAGCAGTGTCAGACAGGCAGGCTGATACTTTGGCCTGGATTTCGGCTGAGATTTCTGGTGTGGAGAGGTAGATCTGAGAGTTATCAGCATAAAGATGATACTGAAAACCATGGGATGAGATCAGAGTAGCAAGGGAAGAAGTATAGATGGAGAAAAGAAAAGGTCCCAGGACAGATCCCTGAGGTACACCAACTAACATTGAGATAGAAGTAGAGGAGAATCCAGGGGCGTGGGCCCGGGCCCGGGCCCAGGCCCAGCCACTTTCTCTCCAGGCCCACCCACCCAACATCCCCTCGCATGTCACTGCCTTTTGCCTGCCCTGAAATTCTTGTCCTCCCCGCCGGCGCTGCCTCGGTCCCTGCATCATTCTTTTCTTCACCCGTCACCGGCAGCGCTGCCATTCACACAGGCAGTTTCACTACCTTCTGCAGTGTCCATCTGGCCCTACCAGTGGCGTAGCCAGAATGTAATTTTTGGGTGGGCCAGTGGGTAGGTTGGGTGGGCATGCATTTCTTCTTCCCTTCTCTACCCCCCCCCCCCCCATGAACTTTAAAAGTTAAATACTATAAATTTGAACCCCTCCCCACCCCATCCCGACATCCCATCTGAGCCCCCCTGCACGACCCAGTCCCCACCTGCCTACCAGCTCCACGATCGATGAGCAGATGACCCTCGTCTTCCATCCGGCATCGAGTCTTAAAAAAAAAAAAAAAGCCCGGAGAAACGCCTCGCGTCTGCTGTGCACTGCTGTAAAGCAAGCAGCAAATCGTCTCGTCGGTCCTTCCTTCACTGTGTTCCGCCCTCTGATGTAACTTCCTATTTCCGCAAGGGCGGGCACAGTGAAGGAAGGACCGACGAGACGATTTGCTGCTTGCTTTACAGCAGTGCACAGCAGACGCGAGGCGTTTCTCCGGGCTTTTTTTTTTTTTTTTTTTTAAGACTCGATGCCGGATGGAAGACGAGGGTTGTCTGCTCGTCGATCGTGGAGCTGGTAGGCAGGTGGGGACTGCAGCGCCAGCATAGCACCCCCTCCCCACCTGCTGACACCCGGGGCTGGGCGGGCCTGGAGGGAAACTGGCTGGGCCTGGGCCCGTCCAGGCCCACCCGTGGCTACGCCCCTGGGCCCTACGTAAACAGGAAGTGCATCAGAGAGGGATGGATAGATGCGGCAAAGGGGAGCCGAGCTGCCTGTATGAATGAATTGTGGCGCTGCCTGCAACAGGTGAAGAAAAGAATGCTGCAGGGACCAAGGGTAGCATGCAGGGTTACAGCCTCGCGCACATTTTTTTTTTCAGCTGCGGTGGGACGCAGGGGTGGTGGAGAGAAAGGCAGGGAAAGGCAGGGCACAGCAGAGCATGGAAGCTCGCAATTCATCAAGGCCGCCACAGCAGTGGCCAGGAGGAGAAGCTAGTGGCTGGGCATCAATGTCCTTGCCCCTGCCTGTGAGGGGGGGGGTGGAGAGAGTGAGTAAGAGGCGAAGAATGGGTTGGAGGGAGAGAGCGAGAGGCGAGGCGGGGGACAAGAAATATTGGATGGCTGTAGCAAGGAAGGGGGAGTGAGAGAGATTCTAGATGGAAGGGAGAGAGACTGGAGGGAATGTGGAAAGGAGAGACATTAAATGGAAGAAGATAAAGAGAAGGGAGGCAATGTCAGGGAAGTAGAGGGGAAGATGCTGGAGGAAAGGGGAGACATTGGATGAACAAGAGTGATGGGAGATGTCGTAAAGAGGGAGAGAGGACAAGATGCTGGATGGAAGGGGGAGGGGAGACACTGGAAGGAAAAGGGAACACAATAGAAGGGGAAGATGCTGGATGGATGGGGATGAATGAGGGAGATGAGAGATGCTGCAAACGGGGAGAGGGGTGAGATGCTGGATGGAAGGGGAAAGGGGAGACACTGGATGGAAACAGCGGCGGCGGAGGAGAAGAATTTCAGGCACACAGGCAACGCTGAACTCTCCCGGACGGCCGTACCTGGAGCCGTGGGAGAAAAGGCAGCGACAGCGAGGGATGTTGGGTTGGGGCAAGATCAGGAAGGCAGAAATAAGTGCTGGACTTACGGGGGAGAAGAGAGAGAGCTGCTGGATGTGGGAGGAAGAGGAGGAGGGGATCTGAATGGAAGGAAGATATTTGCTGGAGGTGGGAGGAAAAGGAGGAGGGGATCTGGATGGAAGGGAGAGAGCTGCTGGACATGGGAGGAAGAGGAGGAGGGGACCTGGATGGAAGGGAGAGAGCTGCTGGATGGAAGGGAGGAGGAGGGGGAGGAGAAATGGAGGGAAGGGAGAGAACTGCTGGTACAGCACAAGGAGAGAGGGAAGGGAAACAGAGATACCAGACCAAGGAGATGAAGGAAAAGGGAACAAATACTAAACCTACAGCGTGAGGGAGGGAGGTCAGGGTGGGTGGGCAGGCATGGACTCAAGCAACCAAACCAGATGCTGGAAAGGGGAGAAGCTGGACAGAGAAATACAGGGACACAGAGAAAGGGAGATACTAAACATTGAGGAAGATAGAGGTACAGAGATGGAAGAAGATGGATAGTGGACATGGAGAGAGAGTAGAAATATCAAATGGACATGAGACCTTGGTGAGTGAGTTAAGAGAAGACAGAAGGATATAGAAACCAGAGCCTGGGACCAACATGACTTGAAAAATAAAATGAGCAGACAACAAAAGGTAGAAAAAAAGAATTTTATTTTTCTATTTTGTGACTAGAATATGTCAGATTTGAAATGTACATCCTGCTAGATATAGCCGGGGCCCAAGGCAGAAATTTGGGAGGGGACACAAAAGCTTACTAACAGGCTGCACTTTCTTCAGCTTCCAGCTGGACTGGGGTTCTCTCTGGCTAGGGAGCCAAATGCAGTTGCCCTAGTTGTACCTCTCCCTAACACTTGTCTCTTGCATGTACTATCACATTTTGCAAAGATAAAATGAATCTCTTTGTATTTCTCTGTGCTGTGCTAAATGCAAGGTCTAGCCTCATGGGACTTTGATTTAAGTTTAATAATTTTTTATTGAGGATTAAATGCCACATCACATATTCATAGTATCAACGGTTAACTTTAACATTTGAACTTGCTAACATATTTCAACTCTATCTGCATCATCATCCATTTTTATACTCCCCCCCCCCCAATTCCCCCCTCCCCTTCCTACCCCCTCCACTTCCCCCGTCCCCCCAAACCTCCCCTTCCTTCCCTCACCCGTCCAGAATCTCCCCCCCCCCCCCCCCCGGATTACCATTCCTAATTTGTTTATGTTTTGTGGTCATTTATTCTGTAGTTGGCATTTGTGTTCTGTGTGTGTGTGTCCAAAGTATTCTGTTAGCATCAATTTTCTATGTAGTATTTTATAGTACTTTGGCTTGTTCAGTTTTCTTGATAGATGTATTGATATTTTAGGACCCCACTGTAATATTTAGGGCATATTTGGGGGAAACGTGTGTGTTTGGAGGACCGTGGCTCAGTGGAGGATGAAGAGTGCACCCTCTTATATTTCCCCTGGCTCTCAATGTGACCTGCAGCCACTGAGACCAGCACTGCTACTCCCATTGAAGTTATTGGGAGTGGGGTAGGTGTACAGTAGGAGTAGGGGCATGGGCATGGCACGGGTGTATCAGGTGGCAGGTGTTTCTCTAGGCCCACCCATCCAACCTGTTGGCCCACCCAAAAATTGCCTTCTGGCTACATCACTGGGAGGATCCACTAGAGTATACACTAAAGGTATGCTGGGAGAGATAAGAAAAAAACCAGGAAAGAACAGAACCCTGAAATCCAAATGAGGACAGCGTATCAAGGAGTAGACTGGGATCAGCAGCATCAAAAGCAGCAGATAGATTGAGAAGGTTGAGGATAGAATAGAGACCTTTGTATCTGGCCAGGAACAGATCTTTGGAGACTTTAGCAAGCGCTGTTTCAGTTGAATGAAGGGGGCGAAAGCCAGATTGAAGTGGATCAGGAATAGCTTGAGATGAAAGAAAGTCAAGGCAACGGCGGTGAACAGCACATTCAAGTATCTTGGATAGGAAAGGGAGGAGGGAGATGGGGAGATAGTTGGAAGGGTAGGTAGGGTTCAACAAAGGTTTTTTTTTTAAGGAGTGGTGTGACTACGGCATGTTTGAAGGCATCAGGAACAGTCACAGTGGAAAGTGAAAGATTGAGGATATGACAGATAAAAGGGATAACAGGAGGAGATAGTGTTAAGTAGATGGGTGGGAATAGGATCAGAGGAACAGGTAGTTAGTTTCAAGGAGGAAATAAGATGTGTAGTTTCCTCTTCAGTGATTTCAGAAAAGGAAAAAAAGGAGGCAGGGTTGAGAGAATGGACTAAGGGAAGGAGAGGTGGAGGTGACCTGGTTGAGAATTCAAGTTTAATCTTGTGAACCTTATCATGAAAGTACTCAGCCAGAGTCTCGGGGGGGGGGGGGGGGGGGGAGTTGGTGGTGAAGGCACTTTGAGGAGAGATTTCAGTGTGGCAAAGAGACGTTGAGGGTTTGAGCCAAGAGAATTTGTCAACTGGATGTAATAGTCCTGTTTGGCAAGTAAAACAGCAGACTGGAAGGAGGTCAGCAAGAATCTGAAATGTATGAAGTCAGCATGGGCATGGGATTTCAGCCAAAGGCATTTGGCAGAGCGGGCCCAGGAATGTAGGTATCGGATTCTAGAGGTCAGCCAAGGCTGGTATTTGGTACGTTTTACAGAACGGGGAATGGGAGGAGCGAGAGTATCCAGAGCAGAGAATAGTATTATAGGAAGAGACAGCCTCATTGACAGACTTGGATAACATAGTGGTAAAGAAGAGATTTGAAACACTGGAGGACAGAGTAGAAGGGTCAATAGCCTGAAGATTCCTAAATGTATTGGTTGAGATTGGACAGGGACTGGGGAGGAGAGTGTTTACGTGTGAAAGTTATCAGATGATGGTCAGAGAGGAGAAGAGTTGAGGCACAGAAACTGGAGAGTGAGCAGTTTGAGAAGAGGATAAGCTCAAGACAGTGGCCATTCTGGCGAGTGGGGGCAGTGGAGCACAGTTGAAGATTGAAAGAGGATGTTAAAGCAAGAAACTGAGAAGAAAAAGAGTCAGAGGGATCATTAGCATGAATGTTAAAATCTCCAAGGATGAGGGAAGGAGATGAAGGTTCAAGAAAGAAGGAAAGCCAGGCATCAAAGTCAGCGAGAAAGGGCCTTATCAGGGAGTTGATAAATGACTGCTACTCGGAGAGGCAGAGGAGTGAATAGACGGATGGAGTGGACTTCGAAGGAAGAAAAACAGTGAGACTGAGGTGGAAGAAGAGGTTGAAATCTACAAGAGGGTGAAAGTAGTAGCCCGACACTACCTCCACGGCCTCCGAGTACCAGTCTGACCTCTTCTCCCCCAACAGTCCTCCACCCTCGCCTTCCTGCGTACCTCCCAGAATTTAAAAGTCATCTTACCTCGGGGTCCCGGCAGCAGCAGTGAAAGGCGAGCAGGCTCAGTGCTTCAGCCTTCCCTTCCAGCTCTGATCCCGCCCTCATTTCCTGTTTCCGCAAGGGGGAGAAGAGGGCGGGCACCGGGCAGGTCGGGCTGGCTGGGAAGGGAACTTCCGATTTCCGGCAGGTGAAAATATTGGGGGTGCTCGAGCAACCACAGCACCCACGGAGTCAGCGCCTATGGTTATGGATGGGTTGTGTGTGCGTGTGTGTGTGTGTGCATGATAGGTGGTGGTATATGTGATGTATGTATGTATGTATGTGTATCGTGTGGTATGTATATGGTTCTATGCTGGTATATATTCACAGGGATCTTGCAGTGGTAGCATTCTCTTCACGCCAGTGCCGAACACCCATAGCAGGATGCTACCAGTAGAATCCCACAATAAATTAGCAACTGGTATTCAAATCACTTGTCAGGGTGTTTTCTCATGGCAAGGAGGTCACACACAGGATGGGACAGACAAACAGAAGGATGGATGTGACCAAGACATTAAGCATACTTTTGTTTCTGGAAGGTGTGGAGATGCAGCTTAGTGGTTAGTGCAGCAGACTTCAATCCTGGGGAACTGGGTTCAGTTCCCACTGCAGCTCCTTGTGACTCTGGGCAAGTCATTTAACCCTCCATTACCCCAGGTACAAATTAGTACCTGCATATATTATGTAAAGTGCTTTGAATGTAGTTGCAAAAAACACAGAAAGGCAGTATATCATCTCATTTCCCTTTCCCTGTTTGAGATTCTAAGTGGAATGCTCCTAGTGGAGGAGTAGCCTAGTGGTTAACGCAGTGGACTTTGATCCTGGAGAACTGGTTTCAATTCCCACTGCAGCTCCTTGTGACTCTGGGCAAGTCACTTAACCCTCCACAAATAAGTACCTGTATATACTACATAAACTGCTTTGAATGTAGTTGCAGTAAAGAGGTGTGGCAGCCGTGTTAGTCCACTTTTAAAGGTAATCAATAGAAAAAAAAAAAAAAAAAACATGGAAAAGAAAATAAGATGATACCTTTTGGACATAACTTAATACATTTCTACCAACATTTGCTTATTTCTGATCTGACGAAGAAGGGTAACCTTTGAAAGCTAATCAAGAAATGTATAGGTGGGTGTGGCCCCTCAGTGCATCCAGGATTCCACCACCACATCCCCCACTCAGCTCCAAACTCCCTCTGAAGCAATCCCTCCCGTCCCCTTTCATATGGAAGGGAAGGAGAGTCTCTGTGCGCTCCCTTCTCCCCGCCCCCCCCCCCTTTTCTCTCAGGTTCCTTCAGCTTTCCTGATTAGGGAGAGAGTCAGTGTTGCAGCCCAAACCCCAATTTAAACAGTTCCCTTTTATCACAGCACAAACCCCAATTTAAACAGTTCACTTTTCCGCTTCAACCTTTTTCCCCCCTGTCCACCTATTACCAGGCCAGGAGAATTTACGGGTCCCACCCTTTCACTGTCAGCACCAACTCCTGACTACCTCCCACTTGACCCAAGTTGAAACATTCGTTCCTTAAACCCACCTCTGATGCAGCCACCTTTTGCCTCCCTGCATCAAGCCAGAGAACCAGGCTGCCATCTGCCCTCTTAACTCTCTACCTTTAGCTTTGGCAAGAGCTGAGATACTCATGGGTTCCTCTTCCAGGTTCTCCTCTCTCTCGCTTTCTCACCACCGTCCCCTGCTTGCCAATCCATGGGTTCTTCTACCCTGCCCCCTCCCAGCTGCTCTTCATTCCCCTGATTGAACTTACTCAGAGTCTCCTCCTTCCCCTTAGCCCTCTGGGACTGGTAATGTGAATAATTCTTACTTGTTCTACTCTGTGTCTCCCTCAGGGGTTGCTGGGAATTGTAGTCCCTGGCTCTACTTGGTGTCTCCCTTAGAGGCTGCTGGGAATGGTAGTCCCTGGTCTACTCTGTGTCTCCCTCAGGGGCTGCTGGGAATTGTAGTCTTTGGCTCTCACTATTTCCTCTGAGGAAGGTGACCAACTGCTGTCCCTAACATGCTGGATCCTTGGGGACCGGAATCTGCTCTTGTTTGAATTGTATGTCCTGAGTAATCTGGCTTTTCAAAAGCAGCTTAGTACTACATAGGAAAGGAAAGACATCAAACACTAATCATGGTAACAGTGCTGCACAACTGCAGTTTTGAAAAGAAATTATTGATTTTCAGAAGGTTTTTCACAGTTAAATCACTGAAACTTACCCCTGCTCCGCCAAATGCAGGAGAAAGTACCTGCTCCATTCACAGCATAGGTATTTTTTGGTGTAGGGAAAAGGGGGTGGTACCAGAACAGGGCAAGGACAGACCACCTTCAAGGATATGTGTGAATTTGTATCTGAAAAAAGCATGGGATAGACAATCTCTGTAGCTCTGACCGGCGACTGGAATTTATGCTTAAAATTTCCCTTTGACAATTGGCTTGCAAGCTTTTAGGGACTGAGAATGCCCCCTCTGAAAATTGGCTTGCAAGCTTTCAGGGACTGAAAATGCCCCCCCCCCCCCCCCACCCTCGCTTCCAACTTACTGACCAGCAGTTTGCCAACATCACTGAGGAAGTTGGTAAAATGAACTTTTTATTTATTTATTATTGCATTTGTATCCCACATTTTCCCACCTATTGGTGATTTTAATGTGGCTTACATGATTCATTGGTAAATTGGTTACAGAATGTATCGGAGAAGGTTACAATTTATGATAAACAGTGAGAGGTTGTAGTAAATTCATAGCATTTTGTATTGAACAAGGTTAGAAATTTTATGGATCCTTGGTTGGTTGGTGGATTTAATTTAGTATCGGAAGGTGCATTAAGTTTTTGGGTTTGGGTTTTCACTGATACTCAACATTTGATTTAGAGGAAGTAACGAGAAATTAATTTTTCTTGACACCCCTGTTTGTAGCTTAAGGTCTATATCTGCATATTAGTTGGTTAACCCTTCCACTCTACTACTAATACTACTACTACTTATCATTTCTATAGGCTACTAGACGTATGCAGTGTTGTACACTGAACATGTAAGAGACAGTCCCTGCTCAACAGAGCTTACAATCTAATCAAGACAAAGAGAACAGTTAAGGGATAAGGACAAAGAGTAGCAAGATTCTGGAATCCCAAAGAGTAGCAAGATTCTGTGCAGAATCCAAAAGAGTTGCAAGATTCCGGAATCCCAAAGAGTAGCAAGATTCTGTGCACAATTCCAAAGAGTAGCATTTTAGCAAGATTCCGGAATCCCAAAGTCTACTACTACTACTACTTTATCATTTTTATAATGTTACTAGACGTATGCAGCATTGTACACTTGAACATGAAGAGACAGTCCCTGTTCAACAGAGCTTACAACCTAATCAAGACAAACTAGACAAATAAGGGATTAGGGAATTAATATGGTGGGAATGATTAAAACAGACATGGGTACTGAACATGTGAATAAGAGTTAGTAGTTAAAAGCAGCGTCAAAAAGGTGAGCTTGTAGCATAGTTTTCAAGTTGGCCAGAGCTGGAGCACTCAGGAGTGCAAACTGTCCTGACATATTTTATTTATTTATTTATTTATCTTATTTACACATGCTTGATATACTACTATATGGGCCAGAGTTGACTTCGTCGTGGTTTACATAGAACATAAAAAATTAGGTGCTCAGAAGAAGTATAGAAAAAAAAATCAGTGAGTAACATAGGAAGGTTCCGGCCGAAGGTGCACAGGAAGACAGTTCCATGTATATTCAGCTGGAGACAGTCAGTTATTTCCCACTGAATAGTCACGGCCAGCTCTTAGCAGATAACTGGCTATACTGTGTGATATAACCAACTATCTGCTAATATTCAGCGCATTACTGGCTTAAGGGCCCTGTTTACTAAAATGCGCAGCGTTTTTAGCGTGTGCTAAAAATTAGCACTCACTAACGCTAGAGACACCCATAGGAATATATGGGTATCTCTAGCATTAGAGCATGCTAATATTTAGCATGTGCTAAAACCACTAGCGCGCCTACAGCTTGGCTTAGTAAGCAGGGCCCTAAGTTTGGTGCCAAATTAGGCTGCTTAAATAGCAGGCCTATCTTTGGCTAGTTTCAACTTAACCAGCCAGCGTGGAATATTGACTTGGCCTATTAAGTTGAAACTGGCCAAAAATAACCAGATATTCAATGTCGGTCACTGGAATATCTAGGCTCAGCATCGACCATTGGTATCAGTTCTGCTAACTCCTGCGGTCTGAATATCAACCCCTTTATCTTTTTTATTTTAATTTTTTATTTATTGAACTTTTACAAATCAATCACAAGCAGAAACATTGTGACAACCATAATTTGAAAACAAAAATTATCAGGAAATAGTACTAATAAGATAAATTATCTTAAATCTCATCTGCAAGAAAAAGGAAAATAATAGAACCAAGAAAGGGGAAATAATAGTTATTAAGAAGAAATAATTTAAACCAAACAATGAAAAATCACAAAATCTACCTCAAATCCTCAAGCTGACTTACACAGCAAAAGCATATAGTTGCTCTGAATTACTGTTTTGCAGAAATAAAATCTATCAGCTGTTTAGTTTCAAAACCAAATAACTTTATGACTCAAAACTGATAAAACATTCACAAAGAATCACAATACAAAGTTCATGCCCAGGCTTTATCTTTTTAAGCCTAGCTATGCTTCGACAACAAGTTCCAGAGCTTAACTACGCAGGGAGTGGAAAAATATTTTCTCCTATTTATTTTAAATGGAGTGTCTCTTAGTGTTTGTACTTTTTGAAAGAGTAAACAATTGATTCACGTTTACCCTTTCCACTCTATTTTCCTTTGTAGAGCAAACTTCAAATAAGTGCTTTCTTGGCATCTAAAACTAGGTATTTCTTAAGGGCCCCTTTACAAAACGGAGGTACCTGTAGGTCATTTTGGCACTACCACTTGCCATTTCCGGCACGATGGATATATATTTTTTAGCGCTGCCGGGTTAGTGCGGGAGCTCTTGCTGCCTCCTAAATAAGTGGCGGTAAGGGCTCCCCCTGGAAATTGCTATGTGGCAAGTGCTTTACTTGCCACATGGCCATTTCCTGTAGGAAAGCAAGACTTCCCTTTTACCAGCTGCGGTAAAAGGGGGCCTCAGCGCATGTGAAAAACACGCACCGAAGCCGGCACTGGCCCCCTTCTGCCGCAGCTTGGTAAAAGGGGCCCTTGATATTTTATATAGAAAAAGTGAGCTCAACAAAACAACAATGGATGGTGCACAGTATAAAAGTCCAGGAACTTATCTGCCGACTGGGCTTTGCTCTGTAACGTCACAAAATCTTCTCCCAGGGAAAACTTCAAATATGATTCAGCATCTGGACAAGTCAGCGCACCAAGGAATCCTCCTCAGCGCACAGCCATTAAAAACAATTACCACGTGAGCATTTACCGCCACCCATTTTATAGGTTGTAAGGGATCACCTGCTATTCAGTTAGCACAGGTAATGAAGATATGCTGAGTAGCACAGGCATGCCCTCTCTCTGCCCCCAGACATGCCCCCTCAACAACAAAAAAAAGAAATAATTTTAGGGGTCCTTCTTTTACAAAGGCGCTAGCGTTTTTAGTGCGCTAAACACTAGAGACGCCCATAGGAATATATGGGTATCTCTATCATTTAGTGCACACTAAATGCTAGTACACCTTTGTGAAAGGACTCCATAGTGCACAAAGTAGCACATGCATATTCAAAATTTACTGCAGGATGCCAAAGTGTGCCCTGATCTAAGCCCTTTTAAGCTGCAGTAAGCACACATTATCGCTTATCGCAGCTCAGTAAAAGGACCCCATAATATGTTATTGTAGCTTGGTACGTAGGTCATGGTCTTTGAAAATGAACCATAATCTTTGGTTTCTTGATTGTGGAAAAGAAACTCTCAGGGGTGACAAGAGGAAGTGGAAGAAAGTGGAACCATGGGAGAGGAGAGGAGCCTTTCTGGACATTGATATAGCCCACACAATGTGTTTCCTGCCACTTAGAAAGCTTACCACATAGATTTTTTTTTTTTTTTGCAACTTCTATTCAAGGGCTTTTACATTTCATTTGGTTCTCAGTTCCTCCTCTATCTGCTGACGATGCAAAAATTTCTGTCCCTGTGGTTTAAGGGTTGAATATCTCTTGTTTACACAGCACGATATAAAGCAACTTTCCCAACCTAGAAGTTAGTGTGACTGCATAATCTTGATGCAGCATACCTCTAACTAGGGGCGTAGCCAGACCTTACAGTGGGAGGGGGCCAGAGCCCGAGGTTGGGGGCACATTTTGAGTGCCGTCCCCGCCGTCCCCCCCCACTGCCACGCCTCGCCATGCCTCGCCTCACCTCCCCCCCCCCGCCACCGCCTCGCACCCCCCCTCGCCTCGCAAATACCTTTGCTGGTGGGGGTCCCCAACCCCCGTCAGCCGAAGCCTTCTTCAGCGACACCCGTCTCCGGCGCAGCTGCGTTCCTGCCCTGCTCTTCTTGCTCCTCCTGTCCTGTGCACACTGATGCTCCTTCTCAGTTTCACGTAAAGCAAGAAGAGCAGGGCAGGAACACGGCTGCGCCGGAGACAGGTGTCACTGAAGAAGGCTTCGGCTGCCTGGGGTTGGGGACCCCGCCAGCCAAACCAGGGGCCCAGACATAATTTGCGGGGGCCCAGGCCCCCGTGGCCCCCGTAGCTAAGCCCCTGCCTCTAACACCAGGAATTGGCATTGTTTTGTGCTGCCTGGCATCAGACATAGAACATAAGAGTAATCATACTGGGTCAGGCCAATGGTCCATCTAGACCAGTATCCTGTTTTCCAGGCAGCTCATAAAACACAGAAAGTGCAGTTAAATGTCTCAGGTTTCTGTGAATTGTGTCCTTAGGTTTCCTAAGATAAGTCACAATTCATATTCAGTAAGGTTTATCCAGCTAGGAGTGGCTCTTATCTAGATAAGTCTTGCTCATCAGGTCCAAACCCTAGATTTTCAGCAGCATTATCTGGATAATGCCGCTGAAAATCTGGTCAGACTGCTTCAGCATTTTCCAGACAGTGCCAGGGCAGTCTGGGACAGAGTTAGGGTGGAGCCCAGAGTTCCCTGGTTAGTGGCAATGTTCAGTCTGCTAACCAGGAAACTATCCAGATAAAGTTAAGACAGAGAAAAGGCTGTCCTAACTTTACCTGGTTAGGTACCAGTCTAAATATCACCAGTACCCAGATAAGCTGCAATAGCCAGTCTATACCTGGATATTCAGTGCTGGCCAGTATTCAGTTATCGGTGGTGAATATCCAGGTATAAAAACCTCACAGCAGCCAGTATTTTAAAAAAATGTTGACTGCCACAGACTGAATATTATCCTCATTGTTTCTTTTGTCACATTGCCACAAAATGTGGTGATGGGAAGTCAACCGAATATCACAAAGATTTTCCATATTAACTACAGACAATACCACTTCCCCATGAGACAACATTTTCCCACTAATGATGTACAATAGCACCTGATAAATCTTTTAAAGCAAGACAAGAGGTGGTACATTTTGGATAATTGACCAACCTGCCCTTTCTTTCTTGTTTCTAGGGACAGGATCTCCAACCATTGAGCCTGCTGTGGAGGAGCTTATCCTGAACAAAGGACAGCTGCTACATTTACACTGCTGGGGGAATTCTAATGTAACATGGCTTGTATCAAAATTCATGCAGAACAATGTGATCACTGTGGGTGGTAACAGCAGTCTAATTATTAAGCAAGTCCCTTACTCTAAAACAGGAACTTACAGATGTGTATACACCAATAGAAGCAATCCGGGACAAGCAAAGATACACGTCTATGTAAAAGGTAAAGGAGACATTACTTATCGTGCAATATGATATTCAACCAGTCAGAGCAACATTTCAATATGCCAGATTTGTAGGCTGCAATTTTTAAGATCAACCGTTGGAAAATTGCTCCTCCCCCAATGCGGGAGAAAGGGTGGTGGTGGGGCCCCACAGCCAAGGCCACCCTAGCAAAATACATACAGGAAGTTTATTTTTAATTCCCCATGTTTACATGAACCTTTGGACTCCTCATGCCCATTGGATCATAGATTTTCAAAGGAGTCTCCATATGGAGTTTCCCTTTCAAAATTTACTTGCAGTTCCACAGGTACTTAAATATCAGAGGGAGTTTGAAAATAGACCTCACAGAGAGGAATTTTATACCAGTGCATCTATATTTACGTATCTAGAGGGTGCCTATGTGGTACTTTCCTTTAACAGGTGAAATATTCACCTATAATTTAGGCAAAAACATAGAGCAGGTGTAAATGCTCTCACCTAAATAGTAATATAGTAGATGATGGCGAATAAAGACCTATATAGTCCATCCAGTCTGCTCAACAAGATAAAATCATTACATATGGTATGATGTAATAGATCATATTTATTTATTTTGGATTTTGCTCATACCTTTTTCACTAGTAGTGCAAGGTGAATTATATTCAGGTACTTCCCTGTTGGGTTCATAATCTAATTTTGTACCTGAGGCAATGGAGGGTTAAGTGACTTGCCCAAGATCACAAGGAGTAGCTGTGGGATTTGAACCAGCCACCTCTGGATTGCAAGCGTGGTGCTCTAGCCACTAGGCCACTCCTCCACTCTTAACACAAAAAATGCAAATAGGAGACAAACACCCTACACCAAAAATCAGACAACAAGCAACAAAGCAAGGGTAGACCAAAGGTGGAAGGAGGGCAATCAATGAGACGTGGAGGGGCATTTTCGAACGGGGACGCACATCTCTAAGGGCGCCCATCTATAAGGATGTCCAGGCGAAGGGGTGGGGAAACTCGTATTATCGAAACAAGATGGGTGTCCATCTATCATTTCAATAATACAGCTCGGGGACGCACAAATCTCAACATTTAGGTCGACCTTAGAGATGGTCGTCCCCGGTTTTCGGCCATAATGGAAACCGAGGACGCCCATCTGAAAAACGACCAAATCCAAGCCCTTTGGTCATGGGAGGAGCCAGCATTCATAGTACACTGGTCCCTCTGACATACCAGGACACCCTAGGGGGCACTGCAGTGAACTTCACAAATTGCTCCCAGATACATAGCTCCCTTACCTTGTGTGCTGAGCCCCCCAACCCCCCCCCAAACCCCACTCCCCACAACTGTACACCACTACCATAGCCCTAAGGGGTGAAGGGGGGGCACCTACATGTGGGTACAGTGGGTTTCTGGTGGGTTTTGAAGGGCTCCCATTTACCAGCACAAGCGTAACAGGTAGGGGGGGGGGGGCCTGAGTCCGCCTGTATGAAGTGCACTGCACCCACTAAAAACTGCTCCAAGGACCTACAGACTGCTGAGATGGAGCTGGGTATGACATTTGAGGCTGGCATAGAGGCTGGCAAAAAATGTTTTTAAAGTTCTTTTTTTTGGTGGGAGGGGGTTAGTGACCACTGGGGGAGTCAGGGGAGGTCATCCCCGATTCCCTCCGGTGGTCATCTGGGCAGTTGGGGCACTTTTTGGGGACTTGTTCGTGAAAAAGAAGGGACCAAGTAAGTACATAAGTACACAAGTATTGCCATACTGGGAAAGACCAAAGGTCCATCGAGCCCAGCATCCTGTTTCCAACAGTGGCCAATCCAGGTCACAAATACCTGGCAAGGTCCCAAAAATGTACAAAACATTTTATACTGCTTATCCCAGAAATAGTGGATTTTCCCCAAGTCCATTTAATAAGATGTATGGACTTTTCCTTTAGGAAGCCGTCCAAACCTTTTCTAAACTCCGCTAAGCTAACCACCTTTACCACATTCTCTGGCAACAAATTCCTACTACTACTACTATTTAGCATTTCTATAGCGCTACAAGGCATACGCAATGCTGCACAAACATAGAAGAAAGACAGTCCTTGCTCAAAGAGCTTACAATCTAATAGACAAAAAATAAATAAAGTAATCAAATCAATTAATGTGAACGGGAAGGAAGAGAGGAGGGTAGGTGGAGGCGAGTGGTTACAAGTGGTTACGAGTCAAAAGCAATGTTAAAGAGGTGGGCTTTCAGTCTAGATTTAAAGGTGGCCAAGGATGGGGCAAGACGTAGGGGCTCAGGAAGTTTATTCCAGGCGTAGGGTGCAGCGAGACAGAAGGCGCGAAGTCTGGAGTTGGCAGTAGTGGAGAAGGGAACAGATAAGAAGGATTTATCCATGGAGCGGAGTGCACGAGAAGGGGTGTAGGGAAGGACGAGTGTGGAGAGATACTGGGGAGCAGCAGAGTGAGTACATATATAGGTTAGTAGAAGAAGTTTGAACAGGATGCGAAAACGGATAGGGAGCCAGTGAAGGGTCTTGAGGAGAGGGGTAGTATGAGTAAAGCGACCCTGGCGGAAGATGAGACGGGCAGCAGAGTTTTGAACCGACTGGAGAGGGGAGAAGTGACTAAGTGGGAGGCCAGCAAAAAGCAGATTGCAGTAGCCTAAACGAGAGGTGACAAGGGTGTGGATGAGGGTTTTGGTAGAGTGCTCGGAAAGAAAGGGGCGGATTTTACGGATGTTGTAAAGAAAGAAACGACAGGTCTTGGCAATCTGCTGGATATGAGCAGAGAAGGAGAGAGAAGAGTCAAAGATGACCCCAAGGTTTCGAGCTGAGGAGACAGGGAGAATGAGAGAGCCATCAACAGAAATAGAAAACGGGGGGAGCGGGGAGGTGGGTTTGGGGGGGGAAAATGAGAAGCTCGGTTTTGGTCATATTTAATTTCAGGTGGCGTTGAGACATCCAGACAGCAATGTCAGACAAGCACGCTGAAACTTTGGTTTGGATGCAAGGTGAGATATCAGGGGTAGAAAGGTAGATTTGGGAGTCATCAGCATAGAGATGGTAGGAAAAGCCATGGGATGAGATTAATGAACCAAGGGAAGAAGTGTAGATAGAAAAGAGGAGGGGACCAAGAACAGAACCCTGAGGTACGCCGACAGGCAGAGGGATAGAAGTAGAAGAGGATCCACCAGAGAGAACACAAAAGGTGCGGAGGGAGAGGTAGGAAGAGAACCAGGAAAGGACAGAGCCCTGGAATCCAAGTGAGGACAGGGTATCGAGAAGTATGCTGTGATCGACAGTGTCAAAAGTAGCGGAAAGATCAAGAAGAATGAGGATGGAATATTGACCTCTGGATTTAGCCAGTAATAGGTCATTGGAGACTTTAGTAAGCGCAGTTTCGGTTGAGTGGAGAGGGCGAAAACCAGATTGTAGTGGGTCAAGAATAGCATGTGAGGAGAGAATTCCAGAGTTTAATTGCACGTTGAGTGAAGAAACATTTTCTCCGATTTGTTTTAAATTTATTACATTGTAGCTTCATCGCATGCCCCCTAGTCCTATTATTTTTGGAAAGCATAAACAGATGCTTCACATCTACCCGTTCAACTCCACTCATTATTTTATAGACCTCTATCATATCTCCCCTCAGCCGCCTTTTCTCCAAGCTGAAGAGCCCTAGCCACTTTAGCCTTTCCTCATAGGGAAGTTGTCCCATCCCCTTTATCATTTTCGTCGCCCTTCTCTGCACCTTTTCTAATTCCACTATATCTTTTTTGAGATGCGGCAACCAGAACTGAACACAATATTCGAGGTGCGGTTGCACCATGGAGCGATACAAAGGCACTATAACATCTTTTCCATTCCTTTCCTAATAATACGTAACATTCTATTTGCTTTCTTAGTCGCAGCAGCACACTGAGCAGAAGGTTTCAACGTATCATCAACAACGACACCTAGATCCCTTTCTTGGTCCGTGACTCCTAACGTGGAACCTTGCTTGACGTAGCTATAATTCGGGTTCCTCTTTCCCACATGCATCACTTTGCACTTGCTCACATTAAACATCATCTGCCATTTAGACGCCCAGTCTCCCAGTCTCATAAGGTCCTCTTGTAATTTTTCACAATCCTCCCGCGATTTAACAATTTTGAATGCTCGTCAGGGACGCCCTTCTTTTTTCCATTATCGGCCGAGGACGCCCATATCTTAATCACGCCCAGGTCCCGCCTTTGGTACGGTGCCGACACGCCCCCATGAACTTTGGTCGTCCCCGTGATGGAAATCAGTTGAGGTTGCCCAAAATTGGCTTTCAATTATGCCGATTTGGGCGACCCTGAGAGAAGGACGCCCATCTCCCGATTTGTGTCGGAAGATGGGCGTCCTTTTCTTTCGAAAATGCCCCCGACTGTGTTAACAGGGTACAAATTATATGACAATGATAGAATCAACTTGGAGGGGGGGGGGGGGATTGCACTATATGTCAGAGAGGGAATTGAGTCAAACAGATTAAACATTATACATGAAACAGATAGCAGTGTGGAATCATTATGGATAGTAATTCCATGTATGAAGGGAACAGACAGATGAAGAAATCTGGCAAATTGGGCAACAGTATAATAATGGGTGATTTCAATTACCATCAATTCAAATCAAATTTCTATATAAATAATTTCTGTATCTCGAGGACTGTCACATATTTATATCCTATAAATATAAAGTGAAGAAAAAAGACTTCAGTCCAAACCAGAGTCACACCTACTTGTAAGGACAGACCTTCATAAATGTGGGAGGCTCTTTTTAATCATGTCATAAAAAAATTCCACTTATTTTCTTATTTGCATGTTATCAAAATGACAAAACACCTTCAACAGATACAGAAAAAGCTGAAAAAAGCATATGAAAAATGTTGCCACGATTATATACACAGTACTTATCTTGAATTTCCCAGTATCTTTTTCATCTTGACATATTACCATCCAGTTTCATTTCTTAATTTCCAAATCCCGACGGGTTCCCTGTTTCACCTCTTTCAGCTGCTTCAGGGGAAAACATTAATATATTATGCTGCACACCATTCAAGATAACAAAATAACTTTCTGCAACTTCCAAGTAAAGATTTTCAGTTGCGCCTCTTGACAAAATGGCCGGTATAGCTATTCTTATGTTCTTATGAAATCCAAACAAAGGAGCTAGAGGTATTCTGTAAGTACAAACATGCCAGACCACAGAGCTGGCTAAACTCTTCTGTGCAGTTGTTGGTCTTTAGATATATTTATTCATACTAGGTTTAAAAATAATCAGTCTGCATTTCATTCACTCTAATTTCACATTCTTTTTTTTTTTTTTTTTTTGATAGATCCGGAGCATATATGGTATATGCCTGTCTGGAGAGTGAATACTATTGAAGGCACGGATGCTGTCATCCCATGTCTTATAACTGACCCATCAATTTCTCAAGTTTCTCTCAAAAGCAAATCAGGCTTGCTAGTCCCATCAGAAAACATATCCTACAGTGCTCAGATTGGAATCACTATCCGGAATGTGCAGATGTTTCATACAGGATCTTACAGTTGTCAAGCTTTGGTAAACGGCCTCCAGAAATTATCAGAGGAAGTCAATCTGAAGGTTGAAAAAGGTAGGTGTTTTAGCTTACCTTGATCAATTCTGTGATATTCCTCTCTAATGATGATCCTTGAACTGAACGGATGCAATGTTTACTTATTATCATGGTCCCAGCAAGGACAAAGATAGTTTTCATGAAACCAGTATTGGTTCTATGATGCATAGATGATAGTGGTGAAAATGTGATACCAGATGTGTACCATTCTGCTAATGGTTAGCAATATGGCATTGATAGTGAAAATAATATTTATGAAAGCCAGTTCTGATGGTGTGGACAGAGGAAATTTTTCAATATGGCATCTAAGTCAAAATGAAACATTTTGCTGAAAACATCTCAAAACGATATCTAGCTCAAAGCCATAACTGAACCAGAAAAATATCTAAAATTAGGATTTGATTATGGCTTTGAGCTAGATGTTTTCATGCTCAAAACGTCCATCTGTAAATAAAATATCCTGTGGCAGCATTCCTAGTAAACTGGCCACACAAAAATCCCAACAGTGCAGAGGGACAGCCTAGTGGTCAATATAATAGACTTCACTTAAAGGCACCAAGGTACAAATCCCACTTAAACCCTTTCATATTGTATAGTAGCCCTCCATGAACAGAAAAAACCTAATGTACCTAAAGGTCCACCACTGCAATAGCCCTCAGGCTTGCAGGTCACTTATATATTTAGGTACAGGAGGTATCTCTATGTTCAGGAGGGCTCACATATCGTTATTGAAATTAAAGAGTTAAAGTGGGAACTGAGCCTGGGTCCTGTGGTTTACTGCTTTCTGTACTGACCACTAGGCTACTCCATCCACTTGCTTGCTGCTTTCATGGGAATGACCATAAAATCTGAAGCAGTCATAGAACCTGGTATCTACTGTCTCTGTCACATCTTTGTGGGGGAGTGAGAGGGGGGTCAGTGATCACAGGGAAATTAAGGGAGAGGTCATGCCTTAATCCCGCCAGTGTTAGCTGATCAATTAGGACACCTTTTTGTGAGTTAGTTGTGGCTGAAACAGGTCTAGAGAAAAACATACCTTCTTTTTTGCACTGGACCTTTTTTCCTGATTAATTTATTTTATGGTTTGCCGTTGAGTGTGAGTGGTATAACAAACAAAATAAAACTTGAATTTAAAACGTGCTGCATTATCGTTGAAAAAGTCCAGATTTTAAGCCCACCCAATACATGCCTCCAACACGCCCCCTTGTGATTTACATGAACTGCAGAGTTAAATGTCTCAATTTTGAGTTTTGAAAATTGCAACTTGGACATTTTACAAGAAAACCGTCCATCTGCCACTTTGTGCTGCTTTTGAGATGTTTTTCTCTTTTGAAAATGAGTAATGTAGTGTCTGTAGACATGATGCTATATTAGCTCTCTTTGTAAAACTATTGAACAATAATGCCACTGGCAGTGAAGAGTGCAAAAGCTTTTCCTGTTGAATTGTACAATACAGGTGATTCAATTACCTTTTGTTTTTTTGTATTTTTTCTTAGCTTATCTGGAGCTTCCCTCTGTGACTTTGGAACGCAAAGACCATGTACGAATAAAAGGGGAGCCGTTCATCATCAGCTGCACAGTGACTAGTTCCAGTCTCAGGACTACAGTAGAATGGAAACATCCAGCAGAAAATGTAAATCATTGAACAATGGTTTCTTCAACTCGTAACGTTATTGTGTGTTGAGTAGAGTTAATAATAGCACAGGATCTTTAAATAAACTTGAAATATCTAATACTTTAATGCTGGAAACTACCCTCACACATCTCACTTACTTTTAATTTAATATTTAGAGGCTAGAAATGTTTGAATAGCTGGTTATAAATATAACAAAAGAGATTAAATGAAATGGAGGCTAAAAACATAGTGAAGGTTACAATGAAATAAAAATATATGGTAGTACTTAAGCATCAGTAATCCAGAACAAATTTATCAAGGCCCACATCCTGTCTTGGAAGCACATTTTATAAACATACGGGACAATATTTAGACACTATGACAAGCATTTGTATAAAACATAGGTCACTGTGTTTAAATAATCCAGCACCAATATCCAGATGAGTGGAAGAGCTAAATATTAATGAATTTATTTATTGGGAATGAGATTGAGTAGCCATCTTTCTGAAGACATTCACCCAAGATGACGTACATAAGAAAGGCAAGGACAAATCAAATTCGGGTATACATATAAAGTATCACATACCATGTAAAATGAGTTTATCTTGTTGGGCAGACTAGATGGACCCTTCAGGTCTTTATCTGCCGTCATTTACTATGTTACTCTTTGGGGTTCTACATGGAATGTTGCTACTAATTGGGATTCCAGAATCTTGTAACTCTTTAGGATTCCAGAATCTTCAGAACTTTTAGTACAAGAACAGTGCAGGGCAGACTTCTACGGTCTGTGCCCTGAGAATGACAAGGACAAATCAAACTCGGGTATAAAGTATCACATACCATGTAAAATGAGTTTATCTTGTTGGGCAGACTGGCTGGACCGTTCAGGTCTTTATCTGCCGTCATTTACTATGAATGTATGAACAGCATTCACCGCAGCAACTGTACATATAGGGCTAGACCATATATGACACCTAAAATTTGGCACCAAAAAATATTCTAGAAGCCTCGCTTAGAGTTAGATGCTATTTATAAAATAGTGCTTACGCCTGGGACTTGTATCTAACTTTAGGCTTGGCCATTTGCACCAACTAAAATGTGGTGCAAATGTGCACACCTAAATTAGACACGTATCCCCGTTATTCTATAACAATGTGCGTAAATTCTAAGAATGCTCCCATTCTGCCCATGACCCTCCCATTTCTACACCCCTTTTTTAAACTCATGCATAAAATGTAGGCCTAAAGTTATGTGCTGTGATATCCCCCTTCTCACTCAGGGTGACCTGGTTCACAATATGCAAATCATATGCAGATTAGTGTGCTCCCCTTCTCACTCAGGGTGACCTGGTTTCCACTCAGCAAATTAAGCAGGTCTCACCAACTGCATATATCTCAGGCAACTCTTTATTCCAGCCCCTGGGCACACTTCTTCTAGCTTAACACTTTTATACTTTCATAGGTCTTCACACTGAGCCTCCCCACACAGATACATGGGCTCAGTACTACACCAATACTTTGGGGACTCTCAACCCCAGGCTTTGCAGCCTGCTTCTCTTAGTACTTCGGACACACAGTCCCTCTTTGAACACACAGTTCTAGACACACAGTCAAACTCTAATGCTTTAGGGACTTCTTACCCCAGGACTTTCAGCCTGCTGATCTCCTTTGGACACCCAGTCCACCCCCAAGTCCATAAGGTTAGCCAGTATCTTTCAGGGGCTCTCTCTTCTTCTGCTGCTAGCTCACTTCCCTCCTTTCACAACTCAGGTGGGGTATAAAGTGGTTAATTAGCTACCCAGGACCCAGCCTATAACCACCTGCACCTGTGGACCTCCCAGGGCTCTCCCCGTTCCTAGTGACCTCCACCTTCTTCTAGCGCCCTCTAGTGGCCTACACCGTATAGGACAGCCTCATACCTTCTCACAGTGCGTAAGTTCTAACTAAATCTAATTAGTGCTAATAATAGCTTGTTAGAATGCCAATTATTGGCACTGATTATCTCATTATTCAACAAACTTGCACATGCTACCAATACTTCAGAAAAGGGTTGAAAACTTTCTTTTTCCCAAAACCCTGACACTCGATACCAGCAGCACTCACTCTAAAGAACATTCCCATAAAACCCAGGGCAACACCCAATTCCTATTGTCAATCTGTCTACTGTAAAAATATCTATTGTAAAAGCCCACTGTTAAATACTGCTCTCTGTATATTGTCTACTCAAACCAGTAAGTCTCAAAACTTACCGCAAACCGATTCTCAAAGTAATACATATTACTATAAACATGCTTGCTAAGTATTGTAAACCGCACTGAACCCGCTATGGAGATATCAGTGGTATACAAGAATAAACGACTTGTCTTCTGTAATGGAACCTAGGCACCTAGGAAAGGCAAGGCTATGACCTTGGTGCCCATATTTACACACGAACCTACCTACTAGCAGGGTGCCTAAGCACTATTCTGCAAATACCAGCTTAACTCACAAGGTGCATATTTGCAAGGGAGGCATGCACAGGGGTGGAGCACAAATGTGGCACCCACTTATGACGTATCTATAAGGTATGTGCATCCCAGCCACATTTAGGTATCCGCACTTACACCATGTCTCTGGCTGGCATAAAGGCGAGCATCTAAATGTTATTTATTTATTTAGATTTTGCTCACACCTTTTTCAGTAGTAGCTCAAGGTGAGTTACATTCAGGTACTCTGGATATTTCTCTGTCCCCAGAGGGCTCACATAAGTTTGTACCTGAGGCAATGGAGGGTTAAGTGACTTGCCCAAGATCACAAGGAGCAGCAGTGGGATTTGAACAGGCCACCGCTGGATTGTAAGACTGGTGCTCTAACCACTAGACCACTCCTCCACAATTTTAGGTTCCATTATAGATTACGCTATGGCACCTAGGTCCTGTTATCTAAAAGGAGGTGCTCAGTGATAGAATTGCCACCTCTATGTATAGCCAAGGGGTTTAAGTTAGAAAAGCAAATTTTCTGTCCCACTTTAAGCCACGTAACTGTACAGATACTGGAGGACTCTATATATGGCGACTAAAGTTGCGTGCAAATCAGCACTCATTGCTGATTTGTACATGCAACTTAAATGATTAATGAGCCAATCCGTGCCAATGATTGGCTGCTAACAACCAATGATTGCCATTCATTGATCTTAATTGGGATTTACAGGTGAATCATATTCTATAACGCTCCACGCATAAATCCTATAGTGTGTAAATTCGAGGGGGTGTGGTCATGGTCATTTTGGGGAGGTTCCCAGAATTTACAAACATTGTTACAGAATAGACCCCATTGGTTCCTAATTTAGGCATCGGCATTTACACCTGCTTTCAGCAGGCGCAATTGCCGGCATTGTAAGTTAGTCGCCATTTATGTGCTTAGCGCTTTTCTGTAAAGGGTGCGGATCCTTTATAGAATAGTGCCTTTTATAGAATCTAGTCCATTGTGGCTGAATATTACTGCTATCGGTATAGCTGAGCAAAACACCTCGCACTGCCCTGGCATTATATGGAGAGTAAAGAAAACCACACCAAAGGGGTGGAGGTACACTGGTTCCTACGTAAAAGGTTGCAGAAGCAAGAAGTAGGAAAGGTAGGCTCTTCTAAAAACCACAGGAGACGTCTATAAAAAAACAATTCTTTATTGCAAGCAAAGTGACAACGACTCAACACAGCTGTGTTTCGGTGCTAGCTCACATCTTCTTCAGGAGTCTTATGATGTATAGCTGATTGTGTAAAGTTGATAGCTTGTTACATTGAAGAGATTGCTACAGTACGGTGCACTTCTCTGTTCTGACAGCGGAAGTTTATACCTTATATGAAAGTTTTTTTGTAACAAACTATCGACTTTACACAATCAGCTATACATCATAAGACTCCTGAAGAAGGCGCGAGCTAGCGCCGAAACACAGCTCTGTTGAGTCGTTGTCACTTCTCTTGCAATAAAGAATTGTTTCTTTATAGACGTCTCCTCCGATTTTTAGAAGAGCCTACCTTTCCTACTTCTTGCTTCTGCATTATATGGAGAGTGCCAGAGCGGTGGAGGGAAATTTCAGGAGCACTACCCATATCTTCTGCTGCACTCCATCTAAAACCCACCCTATGTGTGAGGAATTTCATGCCCAGACACTTTAAATTTGTTACAAAATATCATTTCCTGTAGTGTCCTCTTTCTCCCTATTCTATTTCAACATTCAGCATGAAGTAGAGTTGCACAGGCACAGAAATTTCATCCATCCCTGCCCATCCCCAATGGAATCTAACCCATACCCACCCGAACCTGCTAAGATCCATTTCTTCCCTCCCCATCCCCCACAATTAATCTCCTCCATCCCTACCCATACTTGCAGGAAATGACGCTATTATTTACTTGCTCTCGGTCATCTGTTTCCTCCCAACCCCAACAGCCTCCCGTGATTTTTGGATGATTTTCACTATTCAGCCAATGAGTGTTCCAAGCCTCAGTCTGGTGCTCCAATTGCCTCTCTCTATACGTTTCTCCGTACATTTCTGGTGCTCCAAGTGGCTCTTTTAATGCATTCCAAGTCTCATTAAAGAGTCACCATAGATTTTAGAAACATAGAAACATGATGGCAGATAAAGGCCATATGACCCATCCAGTCTGCCCATCCTCTGTAACCCCTAATTTGTCCTGTTCCTAAGAGATCCCACATGCTTATCCCATGCCTTTTTAAATTCTGGAATAGTCCTCGACTCCACCACCTCCACCGGGAGGCCATTCCACGCTTCCACCACCCTTTCTGTGAAATAATACTTCCTCAGGTTGCTCCTAAGCCTATTCCCTCTCAACTTCGTTGTATGCCCCCTCATTCCAGAGCTCTCCTTCATTTGAAAAAGGCTCTCTTCCTGTATATAAATGCTGTTTATCTTTCTGCCCTCTCCCAAGTATAAAGTTACTATTTACCTGCAAGCTGGAATGTCCAGCACTCCAGAGAATATGGTCCTAACACCACCAGGTGGAGAGACAGAAAGACACAGAAGGCTATAGTAATAATATGAGAATAATCAATAATAGTTTATTACACTTACCAATCAGGAATACAATTAGACTACATAATAGAATTAATTAATTCTCATATGAGACAGCAGCCAGGACACAAACGTGACCTCTGACATTAGCTCTCTGGTTGTCTCTCTCCATAATTCTCCTTTTATACTCTTTTCTCCCATAGACTAGTATTGGAAGTACAACGTCAGCATTTCTCTCATTCTAGCAAATTCTATCTTTACAGAAGCAAAGTTCTTCATAACATATTTGCTTATCATAAGTAAAGTTAGTAAGGTTATCCTACTTTGCAAAAACCATCTTCCCAGCAACTAAAGTTGTGTCTTTTCCATTATCTGCTTTTCATGGTCAACAGCAAATTTTCCCTCTTACATTATAGTATTCTCTTGCCACATATATCTTTGTTATGACTCCATATCTGCCTGTGTCTCCAACAGAAGGAGCAAGCTGACATGAGACTCACATTCTGTATAGTTACTTATGATTTAGCTTCTCAGTGATTCTTAACCTGTTCATAGCCTGTTCACAGAGGAATAGCTGTGCTCATAATTCTCAGTTACTGTTGCAAAGTTATTTTATGGCTTCTATCATGTCTCCTCTCTCCCTCCTCTCTTCCAGCGTATACATGTTGAGGTTCTTAAACCTGTCCCTATAATTTTTGCATTCAAAACCGCTTACTAATTTCGTAGCTGCCCTCTGGACCGACTCCATCCTGTTTAATGTCTTTCCATAATTGTGGTCTCCAGAATTGCACATAGTACTCCAAATGAGGCCTCACCAGAGATTTATACAATGGCACTATTACCTCCTTTTTCCTGTTGGCCATGCCTCTCTTTATGCACCCAAGCATCCTTCTGGCTTTGGCCATCGCTTTTTCTACTTGTTTGAAAGCTTTAAGGTCGTCAGACACAATCATCCCCAAGTCCCGCTCTTTTGTTGCACACTGAAGCACTACACCCCCTATACTGTACTGTTTCCCTCGGATTTTTGCGACCCAAGTGCATGACCCTGCATTTTTTGGGATTAAACCTTCGTTGCCAAATATCGGTCCATTCCTCTAGCTTCGCTAGGTCCTTCCTCATGTCATTCACACCCTCCACGGTGTCCACCCTGTTGCAGAGTTTAGTATCATCCACAAAGAGACAAACCTTACCAGACAGCCCTTCCACAATATCGCTCACAAATACGTTAAAAAGAGCTGGCCCTAGGACTACACTTCCGTTGGAGAACTCATGAGAACTTTTTCCATCCCCACGGGAATCCTGTGGAATTCTTCCATACCTGTGCGTATCCTGCAGGTTCAACAGGATTCCCGCTATACCCATTCCCGTGCGGCTCTCTAGTGTGAAGCTAAAATTAATGTTCCTATTTGTTTATTTAAAATCTTACTATACTGCTTCTCTCTGTCATTGAAAGTTTCAGTGGCAAGTCCTCGTTTTGCAACCTGCACTTATATAAAATCCTCTTCACCACTTTACAGATGTATCCTCAGCTAATGTTTTTGGAGTTAGCAATTGATCCATTCCCTATTAATAAACATAGTTATTACATTTCTTATCACCTGTCTTCTGTAATTCATAGCATAGAATAAGCACAGTAAAGTACTGGTCTTCTCTACGACACCTTGAGCAAGACCTTTGCTGAGGCATGATTGATAGGGTAAGGAATTTGATATACTGCCTTTCTATTACCACCAAAGCAGTTTTTGTACCAGTGCAATGGAGGGTAAAGTGACTGGCTCAGGATCACAGAAAGCTGTAGTAGGAATGGAACTCAATTTCCATGGTCTGCAGCCCACTGCATAAGTACATAAGTATTGCCATACCAGGACAGACCGAAGGTCCATCAAGCCCAGCATCCTGTTTCCCAACAGTGGCCAATCCAGGTCACAAAACAGTACAATATATTTTATGCTGCTTATCTTAGAAAAAAGCAGCAGATTTCCCCCCAAATCATTTTAATAATGGCTTATGGACTTTTCGTTTAGGAAGCAATCCAAACATCTTTTTAAACCCCACTAAGCTAACAGCTTTTATTACATTCTCTGGCAATGAATTCCAGACTTCAATTACTTGTTGAGTAAAGAAATATTTTCTCCGATTCATTTTAAATTTACTACTTTGCAGCTTCATTGCATGTCCCCTAGTCCTAGTATTTTTGGAAAGAGTAAACAAGCTTTAGCCTTTCCTCATAGGTAAGTTATCCCATCCCCTTTATCATTTTCATCTCCTTTCTCTGTACCTTTTCCAATTCCACTGTATCTTTTTTGAGATGTGGTGACCAGAATTGCACACAATATTTGAGATGCAGTTGCACCATGGAGCGATGCAAAGGCATTATAACATCCTCATTTTTGTTTTCCATTCCTTTCCTAATAATTTCTAACATTCTATTTGCTTTCTTAGCCGCCGCAGCACACTGAGCAGAGGGTTTCAACATATCATCAATGATGACACCTAGATCCCTTTCCTGGTCGGTGACTCCTAGTGTGGAACTTTGCATTATGTAGCTATAGTTCGGGTTCCTCCTTCCCACATGCACCACTTTGCACTTGCTCACATTAAGCGTCATCTGTGATTTGGATGTCCAGTCTCCCAGTCTCGTAAGGTCCTCTTGTAATTTTTCACAATCCTCTTGCAATTTAACAACTTTGAATAACTTTGTGTTGCCAGCAAATTTAATTACATCACTAGTTACTCCCATCAAAATCATTTATAAATATGTTAAAAAGCAATGGTTCCAGCACAGACCCCTGGTGAACCCCACTATCTACTCTTCTCCATTGAGAATACTGACCATTTAACCCTACTTTCTGTTTTCTATCTTTTAACCAGCTTTTAATCCACAATAGGACACTACCTCCTATCCCATGACTCTCCAATTTCCTCTGGAGTTTTTCATGAAGTACTTTGTCAAATGTTTTTTGAAAATCCGGATCCATAATATCGACCAGCTCCCCTTTATCCACATGTTTGTTCACCCCTTCAAAGAAATGTAATAGATCGGTGAGGCAAGATTTCCCTTCACTAAATCCATGTTGGCTTTGTCTCATTAATCCATGCTTTTGAGTAAGCACTAACCATTAGGCTACTCCTCCACTCCACAATGCAGAGAGTCAAACAAATGCAGCATTTAGATAGCAGTTTGGAAGATATGTTTATGATATGTACATTGGTTGTCTTCATTCCAGCATAGCTGTTAGAAAGCTTGGACTCACTATTCAAAACTGTAGCCATCTCCTAACAAATGATTTATCTGCTCATCTTTAAGCTCAGTATTTGGTAGCCCTTTCCATTTAAGTAGTACTTGAATATGTAATCCTAAACATCTATGGATATCTTATTGGTTTAAAATTAGAACTGGGATATATGCAGTCCTCCTCAATGAAGACATTTATTTGGGTAACAGCTGGATTTCATCACCATCTGGATAAATTTTGGCCCCACCTTTAAACCAGTGACAGCATTCAAATGAATGGTTCCCGAGTATAATATCAGAAAGGACCTGCAGAGCGGGGGATCTACCTCAGAAAGGGGTATGAGCATGGCTAAACATGGACCCCTTGCACTCATCTGTTGATTGGCTGCAATTTACACCACTGCCCTAGCCCTGCCTGTATGTAAACAAATACATTCTGGCTGGGCATCGAGTTGTTCAACAAAAATGTAGCCATTAAAGAGTTGGGTGCCTTCTTCTAGGTGTCCCAGTGCTATGCAGTGAAAACCTATTCTATCATGGCACCTAAGTGCCCAGATTCTGTTATGGAATACTAGTGTTAGCTCTTTTTGGAGCATCCTGTTACACCAGCTATAGACCTGATATAACTGCAGGTCCCAAATGTGGCAAGGGTGTCCATTACTATATTCTGGGCCCTTTTACCAAGCTGCGGTAAAAGGGGGCCAGCGCTGGCATCGGCATTTGTTTTACATACACACTGAGGCCCCCTTTTACTTCAGCTGGCAAAAGGGAAGTCTTGCCTTCCTGCAGGAAATGGCCATGTGGCAAGTAAAGCACTTGTCATGCAGCCATTTCGAGGGGTAGCCCTTACCGCCACCCATTGAGGTGGTAGTAAGGGCTCCCGCGTTAACCCGGTGGGAACTGGGCAGTGCACGGCACTTCCCGATTACTGCCAGGTACATTCTGGCACTACAAAAATAAATTTTTGTAGCTCCAGAAATGGTGGCATGCTACAGGTGGGATGTACCGCCGGGCTACCACAGCAGCCCGGCAGTACTTCATATTTAGCGAGCAGTAAGCCTACATTGGGCTTACCGCCACATAGTAAAAGGAGCCCTCTGTAAGGTATGCATGTAACTGGAAGCCCCGCCTACGCATCTCCCATGCTCCACCCATGCGAACGCCTCTTGCATTTACATGCTATGCTACTCACGTATAGTGACGCAGAATAGTGCTTAGGTGCAGAGGCGTAGCCAGGGGTCGCCAGGGGAGTGACCACTCCCCCAAATGGACTTCCGATGGCGCCTATTTTTCACACGATCTGTCACATTTGAAATATGTGCCGGCACCTTCAGCAGTCCGCTCTCCACTCCCCCCACGCCTGGCTACGCTTCTGCTTAGGTGTTCTTCTGCCACTTAATACGCTCAAGGGAAGGGTAACCTTGGGTGCCCTGTCAAAGAATTGCTCTTTAATTAGGCCCAAATTTTTTGAAAAAGAACTATACTGGCTTCTTTTTCAGTACAGAGTTCAATTTAAAATACTTGTTCTAACTCATAAAATGATATATATAGGCCTTCCCAAATATTTGGCAAAGCTAACCTTTCTATATTCCCTATCTCGTTATTTGTGATCTATAAATGACCATCAAACCCATTTTAGCCAATCCTAAACAAGCCTACTATGAGGCTACAGGGAAGAGTGCCTTTTATTTTCAGGCCCCCTTCCTCTGGAATAATCTCCCGTTATTCATTCGATGTGCACCAGTTTTAAAGAAATTCAAAGTGCATCTTAAGACACACCTTTTCACCATGGCATTTTCCTAAACTACCAGGACTTCCTGGAGGGAGAAGTGTTAGGCATCTTTTGTTTTTAATGAAAGTAGGATGATTGTTTCTTAATGTAACTGCTGACTTTCCTATATTTACAATGAAGAGAGGCTGAGAAGGCTAGGGCTTTTCAGCTTGGAGAAGAGACGGCTGAGGGGAGATATGATAGAAGTGTATAAAATAATGAGTGGAATGGATCGGGTGGATGTGAAGCGACTGTTCACGCTATCCAAAAATACTAGGACTAGAGGGCATGAGTTGAAGCTACAGTGTGGTAAATTTAAAACGAATCGGAGAAAATTTTTCTTCACCCAACGTGTAATTAGACTCTGGAATTCGTTGCCGGAGAACATGGTACGGGCGGTTAGCTTGACGGAGTTTAAAAAGGGGTTAGATAGATTCCTAAAGGACAAGTCCATAGACCGCTATTAAATGGACTTGGAAAAATTCCGCATTTTTAGGTATAACTTGTCTGGAATGTTTTTACGTTTGGGGAGCGTGCCAGGTGCCCTTGACCTGGATTGGCCACTGTCGGTGACAGGATGCTGGGCTAGATGGACCTTTGGTCTTTCCCAGTATGGCACTACTTATGTACTTATGTACTTATGACATTCCTTTCTTATTAATTTCTAATTATTATTATATTCATCGTTTTGATTTATGCTGTAAATAAAGCAATTAAGAACATTTTAATAAACATAATAAATATAGTTAGCACTTGATGCAGATCACATAAATGATTTTGATTATCAACCAGCTTAATTTTATCCAGCACAATCTCTGAACATCTCTATATATCTGCAGGCCACTGTTACGCAAGATAGTGATTACAGAAACCAGAAATGGAGTGCCATATCTACCTTAACCATACCTGCAGTGAATAAAATGGACGCCGGCAACTTCACCTGTGTTGGCATAAACCGTGGTGGATTCACCAACAAGTCAACATTCTTGCGAGTTGTAGGTAAGCAGGCCCTTAAGGGCAATATTTTATTTATTTATTTATTTATTTTATTTGTTACATTTGTATCCCACATTTTCCCACCTTTTGGTAGGGTAATGGAATGACCAGTATTCCCTAAGGGTTTTGTTACATTGGCACTGGGTAACCTGGGAAGGTTCCAATCTCACAATAGTTTTCAACATCCAAGCAGGTAATTGTCAGTTTAATCCAATCAACATAAAACCAAGACTTATAACCTAAAAGTCCCATCTAGTATTCACTTGCTACCCTTGTTTCTGGTGCAATTTTAGATTTCATGCCCAGGTAACTAAGCAGTTCTTTAGTTTACAGTCAGTTCATGGTTCCTATGTTCTCCTGTAGTAAGGTAGTCTTTTGGTTTTAAGACCTGTAGCGCTTGATTCCATAGGGCAATCAAGGCTTTTATCTGGCTCACAGTGATGTAAGACACAACAAATATTGCACTGAGTAAAGGTCCACTATGATGAGGGATATTTTCAAAGTGGGTTTATTGAGGATTATTATTAGTGAGAGGGTTCACTGTAGATTATGTTTATTGGGGTGTCTATAAAGGGACAATCAAGCTCAGGGATAAGTGGGTGAGGGGTAGGGTGAGGTCTTCCCACCCATGGCAGCAACAGCATATCACCAGGGCTGGTGCAAGGAGAAAAGGGGCTCTTGGTGGACCTTTAGCCTTGTGTGCAACCCAGTTCATTTTCAAGCCCTTAGGGCCACCCCTTAAATTCTGATAAATAAACTCAACAGTTATGATTATCGCAACACCATTCCTCGAAGAATGATGCTAGGAGTCATGTTAGAAATGTTTTTCACATGCAACACTTCTTATACATATGATAATGGCCTGTTCTAAACTCACATGTCTGTATACATGCATAAATACACATGCCAACAATAACACATATCCCCTAATACCCAGCATTCAATTTTATTCACAAAGTAACATAATAATAATAATAATAACTTTATTTATAACCCGTTAAATCTGTAAAAGTCTAAGCGGGGAGCAAATCACATACAAAGTATCTATCTATAGCAATAATATTTTATTGCCAACAACATTCAACTTCTATAATGAAAGATTTTTAAAAATATTTTTGGGAACCTTCTGAAGCGGTTTCATTAAAGCGAGCAAATAATGGTTCACTGGCCACTATTTTTCATCATCGGTCTCCCATATTTTCATGTGCAATGTCCAAATCCTCCATGCATTTCTCGCTAGTTCTGCCTTTCCCCAATCCCAACAATGCCAGTCTATAGTAAGATGAGGAGAAAAAGAAAATTTCAGCCCCTGACTGCTTATTTACCAGGGCAAAGTCTTTTAAAAAAAATGCTTTTATAAAGACTGTCTTGTAGACACATAATCCAAAAGCTATTGTTTAAATATCCATTAACCCCATGCAAACTGAAGAGTAGAAAATCTCCTGGACCGGATGGTATTCATCCTAGAGTACTGATAGAACTGAAAAATGAGCTTGCGGAGCTACTGCTAGTGATATGCAATTTATCCTTAAAATCGAGCATGGTACCGGAAGATTGGAGGGTGGCCAATGTAACGCCCATTTTAAAAAAAAGGTTCCAGGGGAGATCCGGGAAATTATAGACCGGTGAGTCTGACGTCGGTGCCGGGGAAAATGGTAGAGGCTATTATTAAAAACAAAATTACAGAGCACATCCGAGGACATGGATTACTGAGACCGAGTCAGCACGGTTTTTGTGTGGGGAAATCTTGCCTGACCAATTTACTTCAATTCTTTGAAGGAGTAAACAAACATGTGGACAAAGGGGAGCCGGTTGATATTGTGTATCTGGATTTTCAAAAGGCGTTTGACAAGGTACCTCATGAAAGGCTACAGAGGAAATTGAAGGGTCATGGGATAGGAGGAAAAGTCCTATTGTGGATTAAAAACTGGTTGAAGGATAGGAAACAGAGAGTGGGTTTAAATGGGCAGTATTCACAATGGAGAATGGTACTTAGTGGGGTTCCTCAGGGGCCTGTGCTAGGACTGCTGCTTTTTAATATATTTATAAATGATTTAGATATTGGAGTAACTAGCGAGGTAATTAAATTTGCTGATGACACAAAGTTATTCAAAGTTGTTAACTCGTGACAGGATTGTGAAAAATTACAGAAGGACCTTACAAGACTGGGCGGCTAGATGGCAGATGACGTTTAATGTGAGCAAGTGCAAGGTGATGCATGTGGGAAAAAAGAACCCGATTTATAGCTACGTCATGCAAGGTTGCATGTTAGGAGTTACGGACCAAGAAAGGGATCTGGGTGTCATCATCGATAATACACTGAAACCTTCTGCTCAGTGTGCTGCTGCGGCTCTGAAAGCGAATAGAATGTTGGGTATTATTAGGAAAGGTATGGAAAACAGATGTGAGGATGTTATAATGCCGTTGTATCGCTCCATGATGCGACTGCACCTTGAGTATTGTGTTCAATTCTGGTCGCCGCATCTCAAGAAAGATATAGTGGAACTGGAAAAGGTGCAGCGAAGGGCGACTAAAATGATAGCGGGGATGGGACGACTTCCTTATGAAGAAAGATTAAGGAGGCTAGGGCTTTTCAGCTTGGAGAAGAGACGGCTGAGGGGAGACATGATAGAGGTATATAAAATAATGAGTGGAGTGGAGCGTCTGTTCACGCTTTCCAAAAATACTAGGACTAGGGGGCATGCAATGAAACTACAGTGCAGTAAATTTAAAACCAATCGGAGAATAAGTTTCTTCACCCAACGCGTAATTAAACTCTGGAATTCATTGCCAGAGAACGTGGTGAAGGTGGTTAGCTCGGCAGAGTTTAAAAAGGGGTTAGACAGTTTCCTGAAGGACAAGTCCATAAACCGCTACTAAATGTACTTGGGAGAAATCCACAATTCCAGGAATAACATGTATAGAATGTTTGTACGTTTGGGAAGCTTGCCAGGTGCCCTTGACCTGGATTGGCCGCTGTCGTGGATAGGATGCTGGGCTCGATGGACCCTTGGTCTTTTTCCAGTGTGGCATTACTTATGTACTTATGTACCTTCAGCTCCTGTATTCTATGCATGTCTTCTAAAATTTCTGCATACCATTAACCCAGAATCCCAGAATTCTCCAGAAGGAGGTCACTGAAATTCTTGATAGTATAATGCTGAACTAGTGTAACTTTTACAAGTTTGACTAGTCTGATAGAAAGAGAAGATCTGAACTCATCAAAGTTCTTTACGTTCTAGGTGTTCACTTCAAAAAACAACTACTCATGATCTATTTCTTTTATGTCCTTCAGATCAAGGTTATATACATCTCTACGCACTACAAAACCAAACCCAGGAGGTGAAGGTGGGAGAAGGCTTGACACTGAGAGTACTTATTGATGCATACCCCAGACCTCTTGACTGGAGCTGGAGACATAAAAATCTAATGGTGGATAACAATATATCTGAGCATAAGACAGTGATGACAGGTCTTGACAACAGGTACCATTTCATTGGTTGGAATCCTGGCTTTTAATTTAAATAAAATAAATTGTATGAGATATCACTGATTAATGAAGTGCTCTGAGGTCTTTTAGTCTTTAAGCATTGCTAAACGTCCTACTTGCACATAGGAAGCATTTGATTGCCCTCTTGGTGTCTACAGGGAAAATCCTTATTGAAAAGGACCTATGGATGGCTTCAGAATGAGTTACAGCTATTGTGCCATAGGCTTAACCATATGGTTAGGACTTTACCATAAGGACTACATCGACATAGAGTCCATTCCCATACAATACACTTGGGCTACTGTTAAATTGGGTTGTTTTACCATAAATCGGGTTATTTTAGCAAAGGGTCTCATTGCATAAAACCCAACTTATGCTAAAATAACCTTACTTAACAGTAGCCTACATTGCTAACTTCCTCCCTTAGAGGGAAGTTTTCAAACTCATTACTACTACTACTACTACTTCTAAACATATTTATGGAGCTACAAAGTGTACAAATACACATGAGAGATTGTCCTTGCTCTGTGGAGCTTACAAGTTAATCAAGACAGTCGGACAAGACATGGAAGAGTTTGGGGAGAATCAGGGAAAGGAGTTAAAGTTTCAAAGGTTAGTTAACATATACAATGTAACTGAAGACAGGGACCAAATTTCTTATTTGGTAACACTGTGAAAATTGAACCTTTGCCCCCAAAAGGAAATGGAATGGTTGGGTGAAGGGCTGAGGAGAGAATTTAGGTTGGATCAGTGAATTCGTCAAAAGATGCCCTAGATTCCAACACAATGCTACAATTTTCTTTATACCAAACTCTGAGAATACCATACCCAGACAATTAGGGAATTACCTGGGTAAATTGTCCTGTCTGAAAATGGTTGTCCACTACCCAATGAAAAAGAATGTTATAGAATACTTGGATTTAACATGCCTAACTGCCATCAGTTGGGCACGAGGATTCACACCAGATTTCAGCAGACATAAGCCCTTGCGTCCAAACTTGAGTGCAGGAATCTGTACTTAGTGCTATTCTATAAAGGTTACTTAGCGCTAAGCAACCTTTATAGAACTGGCATTTAGTGCAGAACTTAACAGCACCTAACTTTGGGCGCCATTTACTGAATCTGGTCCATAGTCTAAATATCTAGATGGAACGGTGAGGTGCCAGTACTGTCCGATAGTTACAATATTTAGCCCCTGTCCAGATAGCTTATCCGGATAGTTCTTATCACAGTTTTTTTTGTCCTAAGTTATCGGGATGATTATCTGGATAATGGGGCTGAAAATTGCTGCTATCTGGATCAATTGTGTCTGCACCCTGACTCTACCCCTACACCACCCTGGTACTATCTCAACCGCATTTATCCGAGTAGCAGGTGCTGCTATTCAAATGCTGCCAGTATGCCTATTCTTATGTTCTTTTTATAACCCACTCATTTGTGGTCCTATCCACTCAGATTTTCAGACATGTCAGGAGGGACATGAGGATTCTGAAAGACGTGAGTTTTTCCTTTGGATCCTTGTATACAAGTGGACTGTGGACTCGTGCATACATTTCCTGGAAAATAGACTTCTTCAATTCTAGATGGAACTTCTTATTTTCATTTCCCTTCCTTTCAGATATGAGTGCACCCTCCTTCTGAGTCGACTGAAGGATACTGAAAGTGGATCGTACACTCTTTATGTTGCAAACTCTGAAACCAATGCTTCAATTACTTTTAATGTCTTCCTGCACCGTAAGTCTTTTGTCAGGGTGAAGCGCACCAGGATGCAAATAAAAGTTGCATAATTTTAAGGGGATGACTAACCCTGGAGGACCATTGTGAGGATAGTGGCGGTATTAATTAAACTATCTTGAACCACTTCTTTCTAAACCCTGCCAAATACAGTATGTCTGTCTGATGTTAAAATTTGTTCTAAAATAAACCCTCTTACAACAGTTGGTAATTAACAAAGACCCACATATCTAGCATTACTCATTGAGTGGAAGCCCAAAGAAGCACAGATCAATTAAACTCATTCTTTTCCTAAGCTTTTCTAGTTATGAACTGATCACAGAACCATATTTTGTATGCTGTAAAGGCCTCATGTTATCATCTTGACTCAGCCTGTATTCTGCACCTTTTTCTCAAAATATTTTTTTTACATTGAGGTGCAGACCACTATCATGGCCCAATTAGATTACTGCAATTATTTGTGCATTGTCCTGCCCAAGCAGCAGTTGAGATGTTTAGAGTTAATACAGAATATTGCACCATGGGTCCTGCAGGAACTTATGCTCAGGGACCTGATTTCTGCTGAATCAGAAGAACTTCATTGGTTGCTGTTAGCTTTCTAGTTGGCTATGGTTTTTTGAATCTTGAAGTTGACGGCACTACAGTATTTGTGCTCTAGAACTCTCTTCACTTTAATCAAGATCTCTTGTTATGTAGTCCAAGTCCAAAGGAAGTGACCCTGTGGGGACACCATGAGAAAAGCATTTTCATGTTGGTCCCACCCCTATTGAACTTCCTCCCAAAAGACCTTCAAAAACCTGAGCTATACTTGGGGTTTCAGAAAAAATGCAAAATTTGACTCTTTGAGCAGGATAGCAAAGGATGTGGGCTGCTCCATTTTATTTTTTGTTGAGGGTGTGTTCTAGTTTGATGATTGTTTGTTGCTTGCACAGACAAATTTATGTGTGTGCATAAAAACAGAAGGAGATGCCCAAAATAGAATTGATCAGGGTAGCAGGCAAGTCAGGCCTCGCTAGATAAAGACATGTGGGATGCAAAAGATATTGTCCTACTGAAACAAATTTATGTTTAAGTCCTGAGGCAGCACCATTACCAGCCTGCTACTGGGGCTGCAATCTCCAGGGGTAGAGAAAGAAGTGAAGCATTGGATGTTGTGAAAAATGGCCACAGCTACGGCGAAGAAAGGTCTCGGCTGTGGCTGGTGACAGTGACCCAGTCCCCAGTAACAGTGAAAAAAAGTGAAGCAGCAGTAGTGATAAAGGCCCAGGGGGCTGCTGCTGGAAACCCAAGCCCCAGCTGTAGGGGAAGACTAGACCTAGTAGAATAAGGTGGTGGGAACTGGGAAGAGGAAAGGGGAGCAGGAAATGCTGGAAAAGATAAGAGAGAAGGGAATACAAGGAGGAGAAAATTCAGGGGAAGGAAGTGGAAGGGCAATGCAAGAAGGAATTAGGTTCAAGAGGGAGGGAAGCATGAAAGCGAGAGTATAGCAGGGAAGAGAGGTGAAGAGAGGGATGGAAAAGGAGTTATAGAAGAAAGTGTAAGGAGAAAGGGGGAAGAACTGAGTGTAAGGGAGAAGGCAGGGATTGAAGGCTAAATGCTAGGAGGAGGAGAGTACAAGGAGGAAGGGAAGGGAAGGGAGGAATAGAAAGGTTAGTTCGAGGGAGAAGGGATGGAAGGGTAAGAGCAAAAAAAAAAGAGAAAGTAGAAAGGAAAGTGGAGTGATAGAGTCTGAATGAATGCAGGAAAGGAGGAATGGAATGATAAGTATGGAGAGAGAGGGAGTGCAGGGGGAAGGAGGGGGAATGGGAGTGGAGACAGCACAAGGATAGATGGGAGGTTGAGGAAGTGAGTGGGGAGAGAGCAAGGGAGAGAATATTTAGAGTCAGAAACACACACTGGTTACTACACAGGTTGACACACATACTGAGGTATCCCCACAATACTCATCTATACTCCCACAGATACAAACATGCACTCCATAACACTCACACACACCAGCAGTGACCACACATACCCTGTCTCCCTCTAGCCTCACAGCCACTGCCATGCTTTTGAGATAGTGTTTCTTTGTCTTTTCCCACCAAAACACTTAGAAGACATGCCTTTCTGCCAGCAGAGGAAGGAAAAACTTGCCATTGCATGCACTTTTCTATTTGTTTAGGAACTCTCTGCTCTCCTTTGATCGCTTCTCCTGGGAAGTAGTGTATCTCCTATTTTTCCCTTCTGCACTGACAATTATCCCATATGTACAAGGCACACTTGTATATCCCTTGCGATTTAGCTTCCTGTTTGTAAATAATAGCCTCAGATTAAATTAACATCAGGTCCTAGTAGGTATTAAATATCAACCAGTTAGTGACCTCTTGCTAAGTACTATGGAAGGAGGATGAGTTTTCCTTTCTGTTTATATGAGTTCCGTAACCACTCATTTGCATATGAAGATAAATATGCAACCAGCAGCAGTGAGCATTTTGCTGACCACCATCGGTGTTATTTCCAGATATTCAATGCCAGGCCACGTCCAGGCTTCAACATTGAATATCCAATTTATGCGGCACCGGATAACACATGGTCGATATTCGGAACGTAATCGGCTGTGGGTTGCCGCATAAAGATAGCACTATGTTTTATGTGGTCCCATTTATGGGTTACCCTGACCAGTTTAGTTCTGCCTCCAGAATGCCCCCAAAATAGCAGGTGTTCACTTAGGCACTAACCACTAATTTTCAGCAGAGATAACTATCTAAGTGCTGCTGAAAATTAGTGGATAGCCATGAACAAGTGATTTAACCAGTCAGTGACCATTTCTGGCCAGTTAGATCAATTTGAATATCAACCAGATGATGTTCGTTTATATATCCCCAGATTCTAGCACGCTTAGACATTCACATCAAAATCCAGGTGGATTCTATAACAATGCATGTAGCTTAATAAGCTTAACAAGATAATGAGCACTGATAACAGCACTTAACAAGCAATAATGAGCATTAATTGGCATTGATTAGAATTTACGCACACAACTCACTAAGCGTATTCTGTAATGAAGTGCACTGAACTTCTAACGTGTGCACGCAAAAGGGGGTGTGGTTATGGCCGGGGAAATGGGCCTTTTTGTGGGCGTTCTGAAATTTACGTGAGCAGTTATAGAATATGGCCCAGTGCACATAAATGTACATGCCAGGACTTATGCTATGTTTTCCTTGGTGTGAATGGATGCACGTAGGTTTAGGCGCTGAGATATCAACTCAGTGTATTTTATAATTGGTGCCTAAATCTAGGTGCTGATTTTAGAATATACTGAGTCGGCACTGATTTCAATGCCAATTTTTTAGGCACCTGATATAGAATCTCCCCCATAGGACCCAACGTTCAAAACCATTTAACTGGGTAGGAGAGGCTCCTAACTGGTTAAGTGACACTCAGCTGCCTTTCTGGGGATATTCAATGGCAGTTACGTTACCCCAATAGTGCCGTTGAATATCCCCTCTAACTACAAAAATGGAAAACAGGTATTTTGTCAGTGGTCTGGAGACAGTGTCGCCACATATCTGCTAACATGCCAATATTCAGCCCTTAACCGGATAAAAAGCAATCCTATCTTTGTCCGGTTTACCTTATCTGGTTAAGAGCTAAATATTGGCTCATACCAAGATAAGCATCAGCTGGCCACACACACACAGGTATACAGTGCTGGTGACTGGACATGGCCCAACATTGAATATCTGGATGTAAAGCTATCAGCACTAAAAAATCGCTGACCACCACCAGCTGAACATTTAGGGGTCCTTTTACTAAGGTGCACCCGCAAAAAAGACCTTTTAGCACGCGCTAACGATAGAGACACCCATTATATTCCTATGGGCGTCTCTAGCATTTAGTGTGCACCAAAAATGCTAGCGCATCTTAGTAAAAGACCCCCTTCAATATCTCTGATTCAGACCCACAACTAATAGGTCTGAATTGGAGATATTCAGCACTTAACCGCATAAGCAACACCGCTTAAAGATAGGACTGAATTTTATGCAGTTTTATTTGACCGCTAAATTTAGGTGTTAAGCGCCGAATATCGGCACTTAAAGGCATAAGTGCCGGCTCTACCCCTGGACCACCCACAAAACAGCTGGCTTTGAGTTTAGCAGTCTCTGGTGATATTCAGCTGGACTTACCTGTCAAATGCCAACTACACATGAGCATATAGCCCCAAACAAGTGAATTCACCAACCAGGAGCTGTTTCTGGCTGATTAAATAGCTTCAAATATCAACCCCTATATTTTTCATGTGTATGCTCTGTTACAAATTTATTTATTTATTTATTTATTTATTAGGATTTATTTACTGCTTTTTTGAAGGAATTCACTCAAGGTGGTGTTCAGGAAGAATAACTCAAACATAAGCAATAGAGAATTACAGCAGTAAAAATATTCAAATAACAATACAAAGTATGGCATGGTTTACTACTTGCAATGTCAACACAATACATAATAGAACATTTTAATAGACAGTGTAGGGTATAAGCAAAGACAGAACATATAGATAGGTAAGAGAGTAAGAGGAGTTAGAAAATAAGGGGACTAATTTAAAGAAAATTGCACATGAGGTCAGAGCGGTGATTAAATATTATCTCAGCTATGTTATGTTACATTATGGGCCTGGATATGACATAATATGTTTTTGAATTTGGCGGGCTTGATGGCGTCTTTGTACATACCTTAGCATTTTAGCAGTATAGGGGCTCCTTTTACTAAGCAGCGGTAAGCCCAACGTGGGCTTACTGCTTGCTAAACAGGAAGTACTATCGGGCTACCACAGCAGCCCAGTGGTACTTCCCACCCCTAGCGCACCTTCATATCCGGAGCTACAAAAATAAATAAGTACCCGTCGGTAATCGAGCAGTGCCACGCGCTGCCTGGTTACCTCTGGGTTACTGCGGGAGCCCTTACTGCCACCTCAATGGGTGTCAGTAAGGGCTCCCCCCCGAAATGGCTACGCAGCAAGTGCTTTACTTGCCACACTGCCATTTCCTGCGGGAAAGAGAGACTTCCCTTTTACCTGCTGCGGTAAACACGTGAAAATCACGTGCCGATGCCAGCACAAGCGCCCTTTTGCCTCAGCTTGGTAAAAAGGGCTCTTGGTTTAGTACAGGGGCGTAGCTATGGGTGGGCCTGGGTGGGCCCAGGCCCACCCAATCTTGGATCAGGCTCGCCCAAGTGACAATGACTGGAACGGTGACTTTTACCCGAAGTCGCAACGATGAACAGGCAGGCAGCGCTGCGGTAGTAAAAGCAACAAGGAGACTGGTTCGACTCTCCATCCTTCACTTCCCTCCTTCTGCGTCCCGCCCGAAAGGAAATGACGTCAGAGGAAGGCGGGACGCAGAGGGAGGGAAGTGAAGGACGGAGAGTCAAACCAGTCTCCTTGCTGCTTTTACTACCGCAGCGCTGCCTGCCCGTTCGTCGCTGCGACTTCGGGAGTAGACTGGAACGGAAATTGGCTTGCCTTGGAGATGCTATGAAGGGGGAGGGGGGACACGCTGGATAGAAGGGGGAAGGGGATGGACAGAAACAGGATGGGCAGGGGAGAGAGGAGAATTGCTGGACAACAGGGATGGATGGAGGGAAAAGGGGAGAGGAAATTTGCTGGAGATGCATGGCTGGAGGAGAGGGCAGGGGAGAATGGAGAGTTGCTGGACATGGAGCGGAGGGCAGGGGAAAGAAGAAAATTGCTGGACAGAATGGATGGAGCGGAAAGGGGAGAGTGGAAATTTGCTGGAGATGCATGGCTGGAGGAGAGGGCAACGGAGAATGGAGAGTTGCTGGACATGGAGCGGAGGGCAGGGGAAAGAAGAAAATTGCTGGACATGAATGGATGGAGCGGAAAGGGGAGAGAGGAAATTTGCTGGAGATGGATGGCTGGAGGAGAGGGCAGGGGAGAATGGAGAGTTGCTGGACATGGAGCGGAGGGCAGGGGAAAGAAGAAAATTGCTGGACATGAATGGATGGAGCGGAAAGGGGAGAGTGGAAATTTGCTGGAGATGCATGGCTGGAGGAGAGGGCAGGGGAGAATGGAGAGTTGCTGGACATGGAGCAGAGGGCAGGGGAAAGAAGAAAATTGCTGGACATGAATGGATGGAGCGGAAAGGGGAGAGAGGAAATTTGCTGGAGATGGATGGCTGGCGGAGAGGGCAGGGGAGAATGGAGAGTTGCTGGACGAATGGATGGAGGGAGGGGAGAGAAGTCAGGAAGGAGGTGCACATGGATAGAGGGGATGGAAGAGAGGAGAAATGCTGGACATGGATGGAGTGGAGGGCAGGGAAGAGAGGAGAAATGTTGGACAAGGATGGAGGTAAGGAAAGACAAAGGAAGGAGATGCACATGGAAGGGAAGGGAGAGAGAAGAAATGCTGGACATGGATGGAGGGAAGGGAAGACAGTGGAAGTAGATGCACATGGATGGAGGGGAGTGAGGAGAAATGCTGGATATGGATGGAGGGAAAACTGCTGAGTTTAAGGGCTGGTTTGGAACACGTTGAGGGCAGATACTGAAACTCGAGGAAGGATAGGGACAGGGCTACAGATGGTAGACAGGACGCATAAGGACACAGGAGTATGGTGGACATGGTGAGTGAAAAAATATCAAATGGAAAGAAGACACTGCGTAAAACAGAAGACACTGGGACCAAAGCGAATAGATCAGACAACAAAGGTAGAAAAAAGTATTTTATTCAGAATTTATTAATTTGAATATGTCATCTTTTGGAAATGTGCATCTGTGATATTTTGCATGTAAGTTTAAATTTTTCTGATATTGCTGCATGCTGAGTCTGACCTCTTGAGTTAACTTTCCAGTTCAGTATTTTGCCTTCATATTTTTTGATTTCTAGTTCCTTGTGTCATGTCTGTTGTGTCATGTGTTTTTCAAGTGTGATCAAGGTGCAGTATTCTGCTAGCATGTAGTATTCGCAGCCCTTTTTGTTTTTCTTTTTTTCACGAGGTAGTGTATTGGTGTTTTAGAGCCTAGTGTAATTACAGTTCTGCCTTTTCAAGCATAAGGTTGTAGCTCATCCTGTCCTTGGAATTAGTGCTGTTATGGTTTTAAAGATATGAGTGTGTTTTTGCACAAGTTTGTGTATAGCATTTTGCAGTGGAGAGATTGTGGGATAATGTAATTATATTTAAAAATATCAATTTTTCCATTAAGTATGTATGTGGTTATATTGATGCCGGGCAGCTGTTGGGCAGACTACTTAGAAATCCATCATCAAGTGAATTCTTAGGCATTATTTTGTAGGATCCCAAGAGACACTACTCATACTTATATAGACAGTGCGTGCCCACCCATATTAGCTCTGGGCCCACCCAAAATCTCAGGTCTGGCTACGCCACTGGTTTAGTATTTCACTACTTCAATCCTGCAATGACTCATACCTAATTTTCCTCTTCTTTAGTGTGTGACCCCTGAGGCAGATGGGTGTTTACCGTCGAAACATGGCCCCATGTTGGGTCTGCTATAAGAGTGGTGCCTAATAAAGAGTTATATACTACCCACCAGGCTGTGAAAGTCGTTTTGGTTCACCCCTACTTCTGGACTTGCCTAGACTTTACATAACATGTTATGTTACGTTATGTTCTGTCTTGAGATGTTTGATTTTGGAAATCTGTATCAGTGGGCCTGGGTGGGCTGGGGTCCACCCATTTAGGGCTCAGGCCCACCCAACAGTAGCTGGTGAGGATCCCAAGCTCCGCCAGCTGAAGACTTCCCCCTGATGGTAACAAAAACACTGCTCAGTTTTCAGTTCATGCCTGCTGCAGACTGCCAAGGTGGAGAGAAGCATTTTCCCGCCAGCTGAGATATTTTTTTTTTGAGGGGAGAGGGGGAGAACACTTGGTGCCCACTCACTTCTTGCCTAGGCCCACCCAAAATCTGCTGTCTGGCTACGCCCCTGATCTGTATACATGACCACAGAGCTAGATACGAATAGGAATTGTTTCTGATTCTTCTCAAACAGAGCTGTGTCTGTTCCTGTTTATTTCAGAGCTTCCTATTGTCTCTATGAGCTTCAACTCCTCTCATGAGATTCACTGCAAAGCCTCAGGCTACCCTGCTGCAAGAATAAGATGGTATCAGTGTCCTGGACAGGTGGATAGGTAAAAGAACCCATTTATTTATATTTTATTTCCTTTAATTAGATATACCTCCAATCACCATGTGGCAGCTAGGCGGTTAACAATAAAAAGCTCAAGATGAGCTGTAGGTAAGAGATAAACAGAAGAAAAAAGAGAGAGAAAAGAAAAAAGAGGATTGTTAAGAAGTGACTGCCCAAAATTCAGCACTATTTAACTGGCCAGAATGGCTGCTGGCCAGTTAAATAGTGCTTAACCAGCTATCCTTTGCTGAATATCCTTGGTTAGCAGCTAGTAGATAGACTGTTATATTGCTCAGTATAACTGGTTACCTACCTATTTTCAAAGCCAGGTTAGTGGCCATATTTGGCTGCATGAAAACGCGGGATATCTTTGGCCAGTTTAAAGATATTCGGCTAAGTATGACTATCAACTTAGCTGGTTATCTTTGAACCAGAAATGGCCCGGCATTGAATATCCGTGATCAGTACCGACTGTGGGAGTTAGCCGGTCTAATTCCCAACGTTCTGCATATTGGCCCCCTGAGAGTATAGTCCCTGAATCATGAAGGAAATGCCTGACTGAAAAGCCAAGATTTCAAAAGCTTTTTGAAGGTAAAGTGTGAGGATTCAGTTTTCAGATGAGGGGGTAAAGTGTTCCAAAGTTTAGGCCCAGCTTAAGCGAAAGCCGTGGCTCGGGTGATATTGAGTCTTATAACAGAGGGAGGAGGGAGATGAAGAAGAGCTTGTTGGGAAGAACACAGGGGTCTATTATAAATAAATATCCCAGTTATAATTATATTGCTTACATATGGAGTAGAGTAGCAGCTTAGTGGTTAGAGCAGTGCCTGAGAATCAGGGAGGTCAGGATTCAAATTGTGCTGCAGCTCCTTTTGAACACTGGCAAGTCACTTAGCCCTCCATTGCCTCAGACACACAATTAGATCATAAGACTTCTGGAGATGGGGTGGGGATATGCCTAGTGTACCTGAATGTACTGCATCTTGAGCTATTATTGAAAAGGCATGAACTAAATACTAAATTTTAAAAATGTGAGGTTCCCGCAAAGTCAAAAGATAGAGAGCACCATGCAAAAGACCTATTCAACTCATGGGAAACAGACTGGATATTGAAGGCCTGGCCATTTCCAGTGACTGGCATTGAATATTCGGGGGGGGGGGGGGGGGGGGGGGGTTATGGCCGCTATAATCGGCTAAGATAATATTCAGTGCTGGCTGGTTAAGATTATTGCTATTATTGCTATTTTGGTGGCCTGATTTGTCCACTTGATTTGGCCGCTTAATTTGGTTGGCAAAGCACTGAATATTCACAGATAGCCAATTATATCGCATAAAATAACTGGTTAGCCGCTATGTGCTGACCACAAATATTCAAAGGGAGATAACTGTATATATCCCACTGAATATTCGCGGATAACCAGTTAAGTTCTATTCAACCATCCAGGAACCATTCCTGTCAGTTAAATAACTCTAAATATTGCCCAGCTACGCATCTAAATGAAAATATATCATTCTGTTGAGCAATCCACTCAACTCTGAAGACTTTGGTAATTGCTAGCCATTTCTGAAGTCAAAGGGCCCGATATTCAGGCCATGGGAGTTAGCCTGGCTAACTCCCATGGTCAGCGTTAAACCTGGATATTCAATGCCGGGCCATTTCCTGTGACTGGTATTGAATATCCAGTTTATTTTTGGGCAGTTTGAACATCATCGGCTAAGTCGATATTCAGACTTATCCGGTTATGTTCAAACTGGCTAAAGATATCCCATATATTCATGCGGTCAAACATAGCCACTAAAGTGGGGCTGAAAATAGAAGGATGGCTGGTTATATCAACCTATATAACTGGCTAACTGCTATATTCATCGGGAGATAGCCAGATATCCCCCACTGAATATTGCTAGATAGCCGATCCTGGCCAGTTAAATGCTTTTGAATATCAGGGGGGGGGGGGGGAATCCTTAGATTCCAAATTGTGATTTTCAGCTTTGTTTGCTGATTTTAAAACATTGTGATTTCACTAGGAATAACAGCACATGTAACAGAAGTGACAGTAATCCTAGGGAAGGAAGTTAAGCAACACTGTTTGAAACTTGATCCAAATTTAAGCATGGATGGGTTAGATTTGAGAAGTGGTGTACCCTAGAGTTACATTTTGCTGTTAAAGCTAAGGGAAGTGAGTCACTCTCTGAGCAATGTTTATCATTACAAACCACAGGCATTGCAGATATTTTTACAATTCATACTTATGCCTCAAAGTATAATCCTGTGTACCAGGGGGTTCTCAACTCAGTCTCAGGGCATACCTGACTAGTCAAGTTTTCAGGATATCCATAATGAATATTGAAGAGATAGATTTACATACCAAGGAGGTATGCATATATAACATTTGTCGATTTGGCTTGATCAAGAAGTGATCTGAGCGATTACATGAAAAAATTGAACAATGAGGGGGACAGTAGGGAACACTGAGGGGTCCCACAGCAAGCTTTCTACTTGCTAGATACCATACCCTCCTTTTTCACTGCATAATAATGATTAGGAAACCATGAAACCACCTTAAAACTCTTCCCTGTATTCCGACTTCACACAGCGTTGTTAACAATAGTTCATGGTCACCAAATCGAAAGCGCTAGAAAGATCATAATAATTGCAGATTGGCTTCTGCTCAATAGAGCCTTATCTTGAGCCTTTTTTGGTAAAGCTTTTCCATCCTCTGTTCCTCTGACCTAAATCATACTTGTGTTAATGGATGCTTGCATCGTCTCAGTCTCAGTACAGCTTTCTCCTTGTGTCTTGTTCACTCCCTTCCTCCCATATTGATTGCTTAGTTCTAATTAATCCCATCTTCCCCCAGTTTTCCTTATATAAATTTATTGTAACTTAGCTTCTTCTTGTGTCATCCTTTGCATACCCTCTATATTTTATTTTAAACTGCTTAGGTACTATTGTAATTTGCAGTATATCGAATTAATATAAAATGTGATATACCCCAGTTTATATATTGCATAGTGGGGTCATAATCTAAATTTTGTATCTGGGGCAAGTGGAGGGTTAAGTGACTTGCCTAAGGTCACAAGGAGCCACTGTGATAATCAAATCTCATTTCCCCTGATTCTCAACCCACTGAATTAACCATTAGACTACTCTTTCCACTGCTGTTTACAACAGTGACACAGTATGGATTCATCTATTCCACAACACCGAGCAAACATAAAATAAGATGTTAAAAAAAGACGTCAGAAGTTACACAGTCCACAATCGCTGTGGCAAATTAATCTAGTGCTGTATGATATAACCATAAGTAATTAAACATTTATTCCACACCATTCAGTGTAACAAACACACATGCCTTGAAGAAAAATTATTTAAATTAAGATAGTAACACAGTGAATCAACAATAGAAAGATTTTAACTGTATAACATTCACTCATCTCAAATAAAGTCCTTGACAAAGGCTTCATTCTGCATCTGCTGCATCAGGGCTGGGATATCTTCAACCAGATCCTTTTCAAGTCATTCCATATCAGTTTCCGCTGAAACAACATCTTATGTGCTGTTTCCCCGCCATACATAGATCTCTTCCTGTTCATAAACAAAAAAACAGTGACAGCGCATTCAAAAATATCCAGTCAAAATTGCAAGCATCATAGAATATTGCTTCTAAAATATTCCAAGGTTTTAAAATCTAAAGAACACTGTCCAGTTATATCTAAGTTCACAGCATTACACAAGAATAGACTGTGCTCTTCATCCAGGTGCATAGCCAGATGGACGATTTTGGGTGGGCCTGAGCCCAAGGTGGGTGGGCATAGAATTCATCCCCCACCCCCCTCCGGTTTGCTCTTCTCTTTACCCCTCCCTGCCCACAAACCCCAAATATTAAATACTTGAACTGGTGGGGATCCCCAAACCCTGCCAGCTGAAGATTTCCTCCTCCTTCTCGAGGAGCCAGCACTCTTCCAAATGGCAGCCAGCAGCACTTGCCTCAAACTGATGATGCTGTCAGCAGGCCGTGCTTGCTCAGTGCTTTTGTATGTGCAAAAACTGAGCAAGTGCAGAAGGGCCGGTCTCAGCGTCAGCTCAAGGCAAATGCTGTTAGCTGACATTTGGAAGAGCGAGGGCTGCCCAAGGAAAAAAAATCTTCAGCTGGCAAGATTTGGGGATCCCCACCAGCCACAGCAAGAATGCCACAATTTTGGGTGGGCCACTGCTTTCATCAAGATCTGGAACCCATTCCTTCACTGCAGAGACAGCATGGCTACATAGTGCCATGTGCCTGGAATTCTCCTTTTAGCAGTTTATTTATTTGGATTTTGCTCACACCTTTTTCAGTAGCAGCTCAAGATGAACGTTTAGGTGTACTGACTATTTCCCTGTCCCTGGAGAGCTCACGATCTATGGGCTATGTTTACTAAGGTGCATTAGCGTTTTTAATATGCCTATAAAGTTAAGGCCCATTAAACACTAAAGCGCCAATACATTCTTATAGGTGTGTTAGTGTTTGATGCGCGTTAGCGTTTAACACGCGTTAAAAATGCTAACACGCCTGTAGTGCGGCTTTGTAAACATAGGTGTAAATTTGTACCTGAGGCAATGGAGGGTTAAGGGGTCATTTATTCAAATTCATTCAAACTGAAATTATAATTCAAGAACATTCAGCAGGAAGCCTCTTTAAATAAAGATTCCTTAATGTTGTTTTTTTTTTAATGTGTTTTTGTACATATTGGTTTCTGATTGAGTACCAAAGCATAGAAGCCTGAAAAATAGGTTTCCTGTTTCTAAAATAAACCTCATTAGTGAAGATGAAGGTATGCAGGTAATGCCTCATTTTGGATATCCTTTCTGTAAGAATGCATAATGCTGCTCTTTGTTTCTCCAGATGTGATCAAGATGACATGCTGATAAAGGAGGATACCGATGTCCAGGTGTTGAGTGAGGTCCCCTATGGAAAGGTCACCGTGAAGAGCATACTCGATCTTAAGGAGGTGAAGGACAATATTACCTTTGGATGTGTGGCCTCCAACAGTGTGGGAAACCACTCAGAGACACTCAGTCCAGTGGTTCTTGGTAAGCTGTATTCAAGAAACTCCCTGATGCCATCTGAACAGAAAGTCATGGGCACAAATTAAAATGTATAATGCTGAATTCCATGTATAGCACAAATGTAATATACAGTGCTGTCAAATGCTTTTCATTAAGCCTTTTAAACAATTTTTCCTAGATAGATAGATGGAAACATATGAGCATGTCCTTATATCTATCTATCTATCTATCTATCTATCTATCTATCTATCTATCTATCTATCTATCTATCTATCTATCTATCTATCTATCTATCTATGTTTCCAAAGGACAATCACAGACACACAGTTCTTCAAAGTTCTCCAGACATATAATCATAGCACGACTCTACTATTTAAAGTGATGCCTCCAAGTGCCACAAATAATATTTTTAGTGCAATAAATTCTATGAAGCCCTCACTTAACTTAAAGAGTGAAAATGGGTACCGACATGGTCCATGTTTTGCCGGAGCTGTTTCAAGACACCCGCTGACTGGTCTTTAAATCTTTAAGTGAAAAACGTCCCTGAAAACAAAATATATCTTCAAACTTACTGATACCACAAACAATACTATCCTAAAAAGTCACCTAACTATAAAGCTAAAAAGGCTAAAGGGAATACACATACCTCACGTTCAAGGCTTTCAACTGAAAAACAGACGCTAAGGAAAACCGGAAGAGTGACGGCTCCATTTCAATCTGGAGATGTCACTGCCCCGGAGGAGAACAGGTTAAACCTGTACTGGAAAAATGAACACAGAGTTGAAAAAGAAACAGTCTACTATAAATATGTCCACCACTCCACTCCACTCCCCTATTGAGACCCTCAGGTTCATCAGTGTTCTATGAGAAAATCCAAAACTGTTCTTGTCTCCATAACTGCTTGGCAACATTACCGCCCCACCCACTGCCTTTGCACATGTCCAATACTACAAACTTCAAATCATCTTCTGTGTGTTGTGATATAGTTTATCCACCTTTCTCATCCAGTTTATAAATTAAGTAATTCCCACTTTGTTTGGTGGTTTTTCACAAATTAAAATGTTCAGCTGTCCTGATAGAGGTATATAAAATAATGAGTGGAGTGGAACAGGTGGATGTGAAGCGTCTGCTCACGCTTTCCAAAAATACTAGGACTAGGGGCATGCAATGAAACTACAGTGTAGTAAATTTAAAACAAATCAGAGAAAAGGTTTCTTCACCCAACGCATAATTAAACTCTGGAATTCGTTGCCGGAGAACGTGGTGAAGGCGGTTAGCTTGACAGAGTTTAAAAAGGGGTTAGACGGTTTCCTAAAGGACAAGTCCATAAACCACTACTAAATGGACTTGGGAAAAATCCACAATTCCAGGAATAACATGTATAGAATGTTTGTACGTTTGGGAAGCTTGCCAGGTGCCCTTGGCCTGGATTGGCCGCTGTCGTGGACAGGATGCTGGGCTCGATGGACCCTTGGTCTTTTCCCAGTGTGGCATTACTTATGTACTTACAGTATGTCTTCTACTAAGGCACACTGGTGTTTTTAGTGTGCATTAAAAACAGGCGTGCACTAAATGCTAAAGACGTCAATGCATTCCTATGGGCATCTTTAGCGTTTAGTGCACTTGTGTGACCTCTAAAAATTGTTTCACGTATTACGTTTGGGTTTTACACATGAAAAATAAAAAAAAATTACACTTATAAATAGGACAGCAATGACAACAAATGACTGCTGCCTGAAGAAAGTGCCCTGCCTCTATGCCTGATTCAGGAGTCCCTGATATCGATTCAGGTGTTGGAGTCCAATGAATCTATGAACTCTGCTACCCCAAACTTGTTTAATAAGGACACAACGAGAGTGAGTGAGTGAGTGAGAGAAAGAGAGAGAGAGAGAGAGAGAGTTGCACAGAATAAAGCAGGAGGGGGTCTTTTTAATAGATAGGTACAAATGACTAAAAAAAAGATAAATTCTCTACTCAGGGTTGTAGACCACAACATCCCATGGAAGCCATTTCAATTTCCCCAGTTGATGAACCTTTTAAAGTATAAAACATATAAAATGCTACATGAATTTTCCATTTATTTAAATACCCTAGAGGGTTAAAAAGAAAAAATAGACCGTAAATAGAAACATTTGAAAATAACATTTTATTCTATTCTGTGGCTTATATTCCACTTTTATCTCAGCAATTCAAAGTGGATTACAAAAGATAACACATTCTTAATTGGAAGGAATTACATCAGAATAGAGAAACAGATACAAATTCATTGAGATAATTAAACAAATTTCAACCAGTAAAGTATTCCACATTCTTGCGCCCTGTAATGAGAAAGAACCTTCTCACAATGATTTCTGATTCAATCCTCTAACAGAGGTGAGATCAAGAAATTGTGTCTTTGAACTTCTCAAGCCAGACCTATTTTTAAAAAATAGGAGTAGACCTCCAATCATACCTGAATTTAATCCATAAAAACATTTATAAATCAAACAGGCAATTTTAAAATAAATGTGAGATTCTATTCTCAACAAATGGAATTCTATTAGAAGAGAGGTAACCTCACTATGGGGCTCTTTTACAGGCCTGTGGTAGTGTAGGTGCAGGTTTTGGACGCGCGCAGAATCATTTTTCAGCGCACCTGTGAAAAAGGCCTTTTTTGCCAAAAATGGATGTGTGGCAAAATCAAAATTGCTGCGTGTCCATTTTTGGGTCTGAGACCTTACCGCCAGCCATAGACCTAGTGGTAATGAATTTGGGTGGTAATGACCTACGCACATCAGATGCCTCTTGGCTTGTGTCCGCTACATGCGCAGGAAAATAAAAAATATTTTTCAGACATGCGTAGGGGACATGCACCAAAAATGAAATTACCGCAAGAGCCACGCAGTACTCGGGCGGTAACTCCATTTTGGCGTGGGTTGGGTGCGCATAGACGCTTACACGGCTTAGTAAAAGGACCCCTATATTCACTCATTCTAAAAATCAGTCTGGTAGTAGTATTTTGTAGAAGATGTCATCTCTTCTGTCATTGCTTATTTATAGCACAATATAATGAATTACAATAATACGAGAAAGGTAAGAGAACTGCCTGAACAATAGTCCTAAAACTTTCCGGATTGAATGATGCTCTAATTACCCTCAATTTATGCAAAGTAAAGAAGAACTTTTTTTTACCAGATTATCAATTTGATGTTCTTTTATTATTGGACTATTCATTGCTTTCCTTCACAAACTAATCAAAACATATTGTTAAACCAATAAAAAAGGTATTACCTTATTTTCTTTTATTTCTATTTATTACCTTTAAAAGTGGACTAACATGGCTACCACACCACTTTATCCGAAAAAAAAGGCTGAAAACAGCTGCAGATCAAAAATAATGAAGCCTAATGCTATCTCTGATGTCTAGTTCTGATTTCATGTTGTGTTTTTTTTTTTTTCGCTAGGACAAGTTCGCCTTATCCCAAACAAGCTCTTTAACCCACTCCTCACAGGATTTGTACTAGCAACTGCCTCAGTTCTCCTTCTCTTCTTAATACTGCTTTACAAATACAAGCAAGTAAGTCTCTGATCACTCTGCTTGGCTTCTCACACACCAGGCTTGTTCCTGGACAAGGTATTTCTAAACAGACAGCCAGGGTCAGATGAACTCTATACTGGGCTCTAAGTCATTTTCAGTAGAATGGCTTGGGAATAATTAAAAACGTCTACGCTGGATATTTCAAATTATTCCTATATTCAGTGGCATTGTCCCCCTAAAAGTCACCAAAAATTGTGTGTGCAAATTTGGGTATGTGGCCAATTTGTGCATGCAATGTAATTGGATAACTAGCCAATTAGTGCCAATAATTTTGTTTTTCTTTCTTTAGATTGTAAGCCACTCAGATGTCTCTGTGTATTGGGTGCAATAGTAAATTTTTTAATAAATATGGAAACTATAGGATATACATATAAGACCATAAATATAGGTGCTATAAGCTATACATTCGGCTCAGATGGCCTAGATTATACCTACTTTTCCCACATGAGTCAAGAATATAATCTATTCCCCTCATTTTATAAATTGGCATCTAAGTATAGATAGAATAATAGCACCTACATATAGGGTTGCTGACAATCATTGGCATTTACACATTTAAGCACTAGGCACTATTCCATAAACAGTGTGCCTAATTCACATAGCAGGTATCACTGTGGGCAGAAATGGACGGAGCATGGGTGTGTCACAAAGTTACGTGAGGAGCTTAGCGAATACTATCGTTTGTGTGCATTGATTGGCACACTTAGGCCATTAACATGAAATGAGTTTGTGTGTGTAATGTTTGGCACACCAAAGTGACTTTGTGCTAGTATTCTATAACAGTTTAAGTGTCTTTAAGCCATTATAGAATTGGCACTAAGTGCCCCTCACAGTCACTGTCTGAATTAACCCTGGATATTCAATGATGAGCATGTTTTGGCCTCTGGCATTGAATATCTGGGTTAGTGTGGCAACCTGGAATAGAGGCTGATTGAATTTCAGTTTCAGCAGGTTTGGATTTGGCTTAACATGCCTGTACATTTTTGGCTGAGACCAAAACTCTCCCCCTCCCCCCCATGATCACTCTCCAGCATGCCCCCATCCAACCCAATCACCTGTAGACCATCCCCGGACCTACCTTAGGAATTTCTGGTGGTCTAGTGGCCTCTTCAGGGGCAGGAATGAACCCCGCTGCTCCATCACACTAGCTGCTGAGACTTCCCATAGCAGCCTTGTGAGACTTCTACAAGAAGTTCCGGAAGTCATTTTGCGATTGGAACCAGCATAGGCAGGAGCGAGTCTTACAGTGATTAAGAAGGTAATTCTATAACATTGGCGCTAATATCTATGCATTGATTACGTTCATAAATGCTTAGAATTGCCTTTATGTGGATGGCTGACTCCTAGCAGGAGTAATGTGAGACGACCACTAAAGGTCAGTGTCACCATTTTGAACCCAGAGCAAACAGAACAGGTGTGGAAGGGGACCACTAATACCCCATCCCACTAGACTACCAGGGATCACCTATGGGTAAACCCTGGGGATGGAAGGGCCCTGGAAAGGTCCTGGGGGGGGGGGAGGAAGACAGAATCTGCCAGGGGGGTGGGGGCTTGGAAGGGAGATTTGAACCTGTTGGGGGAGAGAGAAGTTGGGGGATCAGAGCAAGGATGGTATTGGCAGCAGCAGCAACAACCCAGAAGTTATGTGATGCCAGTCAATATTCAATGCTGACCCAAAATTAGGCAACCAATATTAGAACAGCCTTTTTTGCAGTCCTATTTGGCCACTTAACTATGTGGACACCAACACTGAATATCATTTTACCTGCATTACTCCTTTCTCCACCCCGGACTGCCCCTCCGCGGATTCCACCTGGGTGGTTAGAGCCGATATTCAATGGCATTTCCCCACTAAGAGCCACTGAATATATCAGCCACTGGCCCACTCATCATGGTTTAAGCAGGAAGGAGCCTCTCCTGCCATCTTTAACTCTTTTGAATATCAACGCTTATGCACGTATCTGATCTGTTATGCTAGTATTCCAAAATGGAAAGCAGGTCCCACTGCTAAAAAGGGAAAGGGGATAGGACTTGATATGCCGCCTTTCTGTGGTTACGTATTATATACAGGTAATTTTTTTTTAATACCTGGGACAATGGAGGGTTAAGGGGTATGTTTACTAAGGCGCATTAGTGTTTTTAACGGACCTTTAAATTTAAGGCAGTTAAACGCTAATGCGTTAATACATTCCAATAGGCGCATTAACGTTTGACGCATGCTAGCATTTAAGGCACATTAAAATGCTAACGTGCCTATAGCGTGCCTTTGTAAACACAGGTGTAAGTGACTTGCACAGAGTCACAAAGAGCTGCAGATTAAAAATATTGTTTTAAATGATACTATATATGGGGGGAATCCGTCAAGCAGCGCTAGGGCTTAGCACGCCATCAAGACACATTAGGGGAATTAGTGCACGCTAAATGCTAAAGTCAATTTTATACGTATGGACTTGTGGCGTTTAGCATGCACTAATTACCTTAATGCGTGCTAAGCCCTAACGCTGCTTGATGAATTCTCCCCCTGTTAAATTAAAATATTGACAAGAACTTGACAAAATGACCTAGCATTTGATCCAGTGTCCAATTTCTGTCACAACAGAAACCAAAATATGAAACCCGCTGGCAAATCATTGATTCAAGTGAAGGCAACAACTACATCATAATCGACCCAACACAATTACCTTACAATGAGAAATGGGAGTTCCCCAGAACCAACTTGACATTTGGTAAGAGGGGGGCCCCTCCCTGAACCTCTGGCATTAGATCATCAGGGAAAGGGAAGGGATTTGATACATTACCTTTCTGTGGTTACTACTACTACTACTACTACTACTATTTAGCATTTCTATAGCGCTACAAAGCATACGCAGCGCTGCACAAACATAGAAGAAAGACAGTCCCTACTCAAAGAGCTTACAATCTAATAGACAAAAAATAAAGTAAGCAAATCAAATCCTCTCCACCCCATGTCCAACAGTTCTCCCTCTCTCATTCCTCTCCCCCTCCAAAACTGTTTACGTTTCATATACAGTTAATTTTCTCTCGCTGTAACTTGACTGGATCCTAATCCAAGAGTTCTCCTCTTTATACCATTTGTAAATTTGCAAGAGATTCCATCTTCTTTACTCAATTTCCATTTTGTGATGAGCTGTCAAGCTTTCCAGTTAATTCCTTTGTTTCTGATCTCTCTGGGGAAGTCTGTACATTCCATTCATGTAGTACCAGATTCTTGTCAGCTCAGCCTTAAGTTTTACAAAATGAGAAAGCAATGCATAAACTGCCTTAATCTGCCAAAAGGCCTTTCAGCTTTAACAGCTGGTGGGCAAAGTTCCTGTCATCTTGTTTGTCCTAAAGAAAACTGTATTCTTTTTAGGAAGGAGGGGATCAAAAGTTAATATGCAACATTATTTCTGAACAATTCTTACATCAGTTCATTAAATTGAAACACGACATACAAGGAATCAATCTATCGGTTAACATGTTAATTTTGTATTATATTCTTTAATGAATATTTACAGGAAAAACTATTGGCGCAGGTGCATTTGGGAAGGTGCTGGAAGCCACTGCCTTTGGTCTTGGGAAGGAAGAATCTGTCCTTAAAGTAGCCGTGAAGATGCTGAAACGTAAGTTGTAGGGATGTTAGATTGCAGGAGGGCCAACTCAGGAATAACGTGAAGTACTTTTTCACGGAGAGGGTGGTAGGTGCCTGGAATGCTTTACTGCCGGAGGTGGTGGAGATGAAAACAGTAATGTAATTCAAAAATGGATGGGATAAACACAAAGGAATCCTGTATGGAAGGCATAAAATGAAACAAATTTAGTGGTGATTAGATGGCAAAACGCCAGTAATTGAGAAGCAAAGCCAGTGCTGGGCATACTTCTACAGTCTGTGCTCTGATCATGGCTGGACAGATGCAGCTTCAGGAGTTGGAGAATAAGGCCAGTGCTGGGCAGACTTCTGCGATCTGTGCCCTGAAAATGGCAAGGACAAATCAAGATTAAGTATACATATGTAGTATCACATCATACCTTATGCTATAAGTTTACCTTATTGGGTAAACTGTGGCCCATACAGGTCTTTACTGCCATCATCTACTATGTTGCTATGTTATAAAATATGCATGTAAGTATGAGCCCTGCCCTTAATCCACCCAGACTCTGCCCATGTAAACACCTACATGCAAACTATGGTGGCAGTTCTACAAATTGACGCCTCAGTTTAGATGCCCCAGTGCCGTGTGCTTAGATCCAATTCTGTAACAGCAACTTGGCTCCAAGATTGCATTATGGAATACTAGTGTAAGTTAGCATTGGTGCACCCATGTTTACGTGTGTCTTTTATGCCATGTCAATGGCAGGTGTAAGGTGGCACATCTAAGTGTGCGAAGTGATGTGTGTAATTTAAAGTATTCTATAAACTATATGTGTAACTGGGAGACATGCCCATAGCCCAACCATGCTCCATCCACATATTCACATCCCCCCCCTTGCAATTAGACACCACTTTATAGAATAGCACCCAGGGGCATAGCCAGACTTCGACGGGAGGGGGGTCCAGAGCCCGAGGTGAGGGGGCACATTTTATCCTCCACCTCCAGCACCGCAACCCTCTTGACCTCCCCCCTTCTCGCCACCAACCCTCTCCCACTGCATATCTTTGCTGGTGGGGGACCCCAACCCCCACCAGCCGAAGTCCTCTTCTCGGCCACGTGGCATTGCTGATCCCCCCTTCCCGCCACCAACCCTCTCCCACTGCGTACCTTTGCTAGCGGGTGACCCCGAAGTCCTCTTCTCAGCTGCGCGGCATTTCTGAATGATCTGATCAAGTCTGAATCTGTTTCTGTGCATTCGTCTGATGTCCTGCATGTACAACGTGCAGGACGTCAGACGCACACACAGAAACTTGATCAGATCATTCAGCAACCAACGCCGTGTGGACGTGAAGAGGACTTCGGCTGGCGGGGGTTGGGGTCCCCCGCCAGCAAAGGTACGCGATGGCGGCGGGAAGGGGGTCGAGAGGGTCATGGCAGGGGGGTCCAGGGCCAAAATCTACGGGGCCCATGCCCCCGTGGCCCCATAGCTACGCCCCTGATAGCACCTACTGCACATAGGTGCCTGCCAATTAATGGCTCCTTTGAAACATGTAAGTGGCGCATAGCTTAGGCATCAGTTTATAGAGTTGCTATGTGTTATCAAAGATACGTGTGTAGTTATGGAATATCGGTGGTATTTATGTACAGATGTGCACACATACACAGGTATATGCCAGTATTCTGGCCATTTACATGTGTATTTGGTGCTTAAAGGTTGGCATCCATGCTATAAAATTACCACCTTTGTACCCACGTTTGCTTTGAAAATTGGTATGAAGTCCATTGGTTAAACTTACTCGTGGGATTTCTTCCAATGTGGACAGCTTGAGAATTGCCCCTGTGGTCATGAGGTGTGTTTGTTCAAATTTGTTCTCACTCACCTGCAATTACATGACTTTTTTCTGCTTTGCTTTAGCAAGTGCCCATGTAGATGAGAAGGAAGCCCTCATGTCGGAGCTGAAGATCATGAGTCACCTAGGCCACCATGAGAATATTGTCAACCTGCTGGGAGCATGTACTCATGGAGGTGAGCATTTGGTCTGAGATGTCATTCCTCAGCAGGGCTCTGGAGGGTTAGGCAAGGCTTTCTCTATATCATTTTGTTGGTCAGATTGGGTCACCCTCATTGTTTTGGAAGAATTTTTAATAAACTTTGTTCTGAACACCATCTGCAAGAGGTTCCGTTGCTCTACCTTTTCTTGGTTGGTCAGATTTTATCATTTCCTTTCATGTTCGGGAGGGGGGGTGGAGGTGGTGTCTTATTTAATATAGCATGTGCTGTTTTAAAATAGTGAATACTAGAAACAAAATAACCACGTCACCAAAATTTCTAAAAAGCCCCCACCTAGGCTTGCTGCTCTCATTCCCATAAGCCCCTTTTCTACTCCAGCATCTTATTTATTTTTATTACAACATTTATATCCCACAATATTCCCGCCCATGGGCAGGCTCAATGTGGCATACAATAGTTAATAAACAAACCATAACACAATAGCACAAAGTACAGTGGACAGGGTCACAGGAGGGGGAAAGAGAAGTCTGATGAGGGAATGGAAGAGAGGGTGGGTGATTGGGTATCACAAAGTGAGCTGTGGGCTAAAAGGCTGCAGCTCCTGCAGGACTCGTGGTAAACGCTCTGCCAAAAAGGAAGGTCTTGAGACGTTTCTTAAAGGTCGGGTGATCTGAAGTGATTTTGATCTCCCGAGGCAGCCCGTTCCACAGTTGAGTGCTGAGATAAGGAAAAGAGGAGCCATAGATGGCCTTATATTTGAGGCCACGAGAAGCAGGGTAATGGAGAGTGAGGTACGAGCGGGCTGATCTTCGGGAGATCAAAATCACTTATCTCATCCACATAGGGTTACCATATGGCTCCAGAAAAAGGAGGATGGATTGAGCCAGCCAGGTTTTACTTCCATTGCTTGGAAAGCAATGGCAGTAAAACCTGTCTGGCTCAATCCATCCTCCTTTTTTTGGAGCCATATGGTAACCCTACATCCACATCCATAAAGGGGGTAGGAGAGATCCCTAGTCATTCCTGTCACAGTGTCTCAATGTAGCAAAATAGTGCCAAGTGACTTGAGGCCAGTGCCATTTTGAAAATTGTGCCAGCACTGGGTCACTCGTGCTACGTTAGAATAAGGAGCTGATGGGTCAAGAGTTTACAGTTTTATTGAATTCAATATACCACTTTATATAAAACTATATCAAAGCAGTTTACAACAAAAAATTGTTAAAAAGAAAGGAACTACAATAGTATAGGAAAGTCCACAACACACAAAAAAATCCATCCAGAGCATACTAAAAAAAATCACTAATCTTTCATGCTCCCAGCTGGAAAAGCCAATGAAAACAAATACGCTTATAGCAATCTTTTAAAAGGCTTCAAGTTACTTTCTTCCCTTAAAGTGGTGGTGGTGGTGGGGGGGGGGGGGGGATCTTATTCCAGAGATCAGGGTCCACTACAAAAAATGACTAGAGATGCCTTTATTCCCTTTACAGAATCTAGATGGGGTAAGATGGGGGGCCTTCAATGCATGAGGGACAAAAGAGGGCCTAGGTGGTTTAGTTTTTATGCAGTACGGACAGCACCTGAATATGAAATAAAATGAAAATGAATGAAAGTCATTCGTGTTCTTTGTTTCACTTTAAACATGAATGGAAACAAAATAGCAAATATCATTGACATTTGGTTTCCAACAAAAGCACATCCCTAGTAATCTCATGCACATGTCCTTCAGAAGTCACTGCCATGCACTGTATGGTACACTGAGAGCTCAACATCGAGAAAAGTGATTCTTAAGCCAGTCCTGGAATATCCCATAGCCAGCCAGGTTTTCAGAATAGCCACAACAAATATACATAAGATCCATTTTTATACAATGGGGGCAGTTTCTGCAAATCTATCTCTTATTTATTTATTTATTTATTTAATTAGTTAGTTAGTTATTATTTATTTATGCATGCATGCATTTTTACCCCACATTTTCCAATCAGGTTGTCGGATCAATGTGGTTTACAGTTTAGTACAGTTGTACATGTAGCATTGTCAACATGGTTTACATTGTGGTATAGTTAGTAGTTGGCGTGTGTCATTGTTTGTTTTTCTGGTTGGTAGTTGTGTTCTGTGTTGATTATTTAGTCTGTGTGGGATGTTCTAATAAAGATTAAGAAGTGGGCTTTCAGGTGTTTTCAGAATGTTATGTAATCGGTCGTGCATTTTCGAATTTTCGGTATTGTACATTTTTATTGTGCATATTCTGAAATGTGACTGGATAGGTGGCATCCTGAGCCAAATGCTAGTCTATTCTCTGAGCTCATTTACAGATATATAGTGACTTCTGTGCAAAGCACCTTTTCTCACACCTTAAATTTCTAATGTTCCAGCAAAAAGTGGAACTTCCCTGTGATTTTGTATGCTTGCTGCAGTCTTAGATGACTTATGATTGCTTTCAATGGTGCAGATTCAGATTGGCTACCGTTAACCATGAGTATCCTCTGACACAGAGAAAACATTAATTTGTGGTGTGTTTGATAGAAGTTGTTAGCTTTGTCTGTTAAAAATAAACATTATAGAGGACACTTGTCTGACTGAAATGTGTTTCCCAAATGGAGTCCTTGGGAGTCTGTCAGGTCTGGTTTTTCAGATACCCAAAATAGGAAAATTAATCTGGATGTTAGATCAAATACATGCAAACATATCTCAGCAATAGTCATGCAGATTTCTTGAAAACAATACAATTTTTGAAACTCTGAGACGGAGACAAAATAAAGTGTAAGAAAAGCTACCCAGGCTACACTGCCACACCCCTTCTCTTCCTTTCCCCTTCTCCAAAGGCGTTTCATATTTTCCTCTGTTGGTTGGTAGATCAGTGAGTAAGTTACATGTGACACCAATAACAGAGAGAAATGTTATTGGAATCTATGACTTTGCAAGAGGAAGGAAATTAGGAAGACTAGATGGATCTACCTCCCTTCTGTGCTATCATATGGCATGTTTCTATGTATACGGTCTATCTTAAAATAACATGGGGCCAATATTCAGTGGTTTACAAAAAAAAATAAATAACATAAAGGAAAAGAACTCCATTTGGATAGGAAAGACCTAATTGAAACATACTAACACTACATTTAAAAAGAAACAAAAAGAAACAAACCAGACCGAGACCACAGAATAAACATCACCAAAACAACAACTAAACATAAAAGCTACCTCTACCTTTTCCTCTTCAAATCTACCTCTTCAAAGACTATGGAGGTGTTTTTACTAAAGATTAGCTTGAGTTATCTGCAGCACAGTCTATAGGAATAAAATGGGACCTGCTGCAGATAACTCGAGCTAACCTTTAGTAAAAGACCCCCTATAGAATAAACAATCAGAGCTCTACAACTGAACATTCATAGTAACATAGTAGATGACGGCAGAAAAAGACCTGCACGGTCCATCCAGTCTGCCCAACAAGATAACTCATATTTGCTGCTTTTTGTGTATACCCTACTTTGATTTGTACCTGTGCTCTTCAGGGCACAGACCGTATAAGTCTGCCCAGCACTATCCCCACCTCCCAACCACCAGCCCTGCCTCCCACCACCGGCTCTGGCACAGACTGTATAAGTCTGCCCAGCACTATCCCTGCTTCCCACCACCGGCTCTGGCACAGACCGTATAAGTCTGCCCAGCACTATCCCCGCCTCCCAACCACCAGCCTCACCTCCCGATCTTGACTAAGCTCCTGAGGATCCATTCCTTCGGCACAGGATTCCTTTATGCTTATCCCACGCATGTTTGAATTCCGTTACCGTTTTCATTTCCACCACCTCCCGCGGGAGGGCATTCCAAGCATCCACTACTCTCTCCGTGAAAAAATACTTCCTGACATTTTTCTTGAGTCTGCCCCCCTTCAATCTCATTTCATGTCCTCTCGTTCTACCATCTTCCCATCTCCGGAAAAGGTTCATTTGCGGATTAATACCTTTCAAATATTTGAACATAAATGCTACCTCTACTTTTTCTCATCAAATCTATCTCTTCAGAAACCCTATAAATAACCACACAAACTATAGATGCCCTCTCCACAGTGCACAACATCATTGTAACCCCACCAAAATGTAAATTGTAAGCCACTTTGAACCGAAATTTGTTTTTGGATAATAGTGGGATACAAGAATGCATAAATAAAATAATAGTTGCATCTGGATCAAATTCATCCTGCAGCAATCAATGCCTTAAAAATCACTGACTGCCACCAGTTGAATATCGGGCCCCTTATTGTCAGGATAAAAGTGTTCAGCACTAACTGATCTGTTGATTTCTCATCACACATCTCCAGCTGCTACCTTATTGCGACCTCTATAGTCTTCTCAGTTTAGTTTGGTGATTTGATAATAATGTGGTCAAGGCAGATTTTTATAGTTCCAAATCCATTTTAGCAGGATTTTCTAAATGTATCCTATGGACCCCACAGCTAGTCAGGTTTTCAGGATATCTACAATGCATATGTCATATGATGGGCTGTAGGGTCCCCAGGACAGGAAGCCCTTTCTTACAGATCATCTTAGCCTCAAAATTCATTGATGTGCCCCCTGATATGTAATATCTGAAATGAAGCAGGCTGGTATAGAATCCAAAAGTGAGTCATCAGATGGAAGCCAGTGTTTGTATTTGACCTTTTGAGCAGACAGAGGTCTTACACAGTGTCAACCCTGGAGGGGGGAGAGGAAAGGAGGAGGGAAGGTATCATGTTTAAGAGGGCTAGGATCATCGGCAGGGCTGCTTTTACCTAAACATAGCAGGGGGCCCATTATTGTGATATAACTTCTTGTTTGGATTTCTGCAACATTTTATATTTGAACCTTCTTACAATTTTTGGTGAGGAGGTCACAAAAGGTTCAGAATTCTGCAGCTAGTTAATTTCTCAGTCTAGGTTAGCAAGATCATATCTCCTCACTCTTTGCCAATCGTCATTGCCTTCAAGTTGAAGCAAGAGTGTAGTTTAAGGCATTGACATTAACACATAAAATCCATCAGGGTTTGGGCTCCTTGTATTTGACATTTAAAGTGAGATACTATTTACCCATGTTTCCCAAGTTGGTGCTGGATTATCCCCTGACCAGACAGGCTTTCAGGATATCCACAATAAATATGCATGAAATTGATTGGCATATACTGCCTCTATTATATGCAAATCTCTTTCATGCATATTCATTGTGGATAGCCTGAAAACCTGACTGGCCAGGGGATAATCCAGGACCAACTTGGGAAACATGGGTATATAGGATCTCACTCTAAATGTCAAATACCAGGAGCCTGGCTGGCAATGGAAGACTCCAGGTCTGACTTGGGAAATACTGCTATATACCAGTCTAATCCTTGTGTTCTAAGGTGAATATTTGTTTAGAGCTATCATCTGTTGGAAAATGGAAATTGATAAATCCAATAAACATTCTTATCGTGAACACTTTCGTGAATTTCACCTTGCTGTTCAGAATGCAAAATGAGTATTTCACTAAGCGAATCAAATCTGCCATAAACCGACCACAGCCTGCTTATTGTATCCTTGAAGAAATAGCCCCAACTCACACTGTTCACCCCACTTACAATGTCACCATTTTACCACTTGCAGATCTTGCTGATCCATGGTCTGCTAAAATTTACTCCCTCTGCCTTTCTCTTGTACCTCCTCTCTCAGTCCCTTGTGCTGCCTCGCCTTCCCATTCCTCCCCCCCTCTCATCTTCACCTCTTCCCTCGGTTGCCCTTTCAGCAAACTGTTCCTCTTTCACATTGCCTTCTAGCTCTACTATGCTTCGAGCTGTTCACTCCCTCAATCTCTCCTCTTCCCCCCCCCCCCCCCCTTGACCCTGGCCTATACATCTTGTCAGTCATCTTTTTCCTTCCTTCTTATCGCTTCTCCTTCTCCTTTTGCATTCCAGCCTTACCCTTGGTTCCCTTTCCCCACTATGGAAACATGTCCATGTTCAACCCTTGCTGAACAAATTGCTTCTTGACACATCTCTACCATTTAATTTCCATTCAATCTCCAATCTTTCCTTCTTCTTAAACAACCTTGAAAAAAATTGTTCTTTTCTTTGAAAATAGAAATGCTCTGTGCCTTTTCCAATCAGGTTTCCACTGACAGCACAGCACTGAAACCCTTCTTTTGGCTTTTTAAGACACTATTTATTCAGCACTTGATCAGCACCAATCAGTCATTGTTGTCTCTTTCGACCTATCTGCTGCCTTCAATGTGGTTGATCACTCTCTACTACTTTCTCATCTCTGCTCTCTGGGTATTTGCAGTACAGTGCTATTTTGGTTTACCAGCTATTTCTCAGATTGCATATTACAATTGTTCCATGTCACTTCTTTCTCTTCTACCTACCCTGTTAAGTCAGGCGTCCATTCTGGCCCCCACTCTGTTTAATGTCGTCCTCTCTTCCTTTCTCACGCTTATCCAGGAACAAGATTGCATTCCTTTTTGCTGTGCTGATGATATCCAAATTCTCTGTAGAGTTACTAACCCTTCTACTTCTCTTTCTACTCTCAACAACTATCTTCTCCATGTCTCCTCCTGGCTCAAGAGCAATTTGTTTCTTCAACACCTCTAAATGTGAGGTGATTGTCTTTCCCAACTCTGGCACACCACTTCCCCCATTTCCCTCTATTGAAAGTTGCCTTCTCCCTATCTCAGACACAGTTAAAATTGCAGTTGTTACCTTTGATTCCAAGTTGACCTGTAAGCCTCAAATTGGCTCAGTCATTCGCTCTGTATTTTTTTGCTCTTCACCATATTCATTACATTACAGTTAATGCTTCTAGGTTGCACACACTGAAAAAAATTCAGATCAGTGCAACATGCATAATAAGAGTAGGGCAAACCCAGGATCTTGGCAAACAACCATAACATCTTTCCTTGACCTCTCTCTAATTTGTACCCCTCTCCTTTCCATTGTCATCTCTCATCTTGACTAATGCAACTCCCTGTAAGCTGATCTCCCTCGCTACTCCATCAAATGCCTTAAACTCATCCAGTCAACTGCAGTCAAACTTCATTATTTTTATCATCATTTTAATCATGTTACCCCCTTCTCTACCTAGAACATTGGCTATTATAATGCTGTGCTGTTTGGAGGAACATTGGTTTTATAAGAGGATGATGCTGAATATAGTGATTATATATATGTTTTGTTTAGCTTATTTCTTGGTGGGGAATAATTTTATGTGTGTATGGAATCAAGCAGATTCATGCATTAATTATTTCTTGATGTATTTGATGGTCACTATGTAATAATGTGAGCAGTATTGACTTTAGTTAGACAGATGACTTATACAAGCTTTTAAATAAGTAAATGAGCACCCAGAGCTCTGTCCCAGTGACTGTACTGGCCAGTACCCCAGTCTCAGACAGAAAAGAATAATCTTCTGCCTCCTCATTAGGCCCATTCTCTCCCAGGCAACAGCAGAGAACAGAAGGGATTGGATGAGCCCAGAGCAGACAGAGCATAGAGCTTAAGAACATAAGAATAGCCATACTGGATCAGACCAATGGTCTATCTAGCCCAGTATCCTGCTTCCAACAGTGGCCAATCCAGGTCAAACGTATCTGGCAGAAACCCAATTAGTAGCAACATTCCATGCTACCGATCCAAGGACAAGCAGTGGCAAAGCTAGGAAAAGCTATATGCTGCTCCCTAATCCAGTTTTTCCTCTCCTATCTTTCAGGGACAGAGAGGAGATTAAAAGAGGTGTCAGCCTAGAGCAGACACTGCAAAGACTAGCCACTCTTCCCCCTAATCAGACCCCCCCCCCCTCCTTTTTCTTCCCTCCTATTTTCTGTAGACAGGAGTGGACAATGGAATAGGGAAGAATCCAGTTTTTGATCGCATATTTCTATTTCTAAATTATGGGGGGCAATTCTATAACTTGGCACCTCAAGGTAGGTATCTCGATTTCATGCGCTGAGTGCCAAGATTCCATTATAGAATATTAGCATAAGTTGGCATTGATTCATTTATATTTAGGCATGTTCACTTAGGCCAGGTCTATGGCAGTCATAAGTTGGTGCACCTAAGTGCACTGTGTAGTCATGCATCTTATAATATTCTATAAGGTATGTGCATAAGTAGGAAGCATACCCATGTTCCATCCATGCTCCACCCGCGTGTGAGCCCTTCCTTGCAGTTACATACTTTAACAATTATACGCTCCCTTATAGAATAGCGCTTCATGCACTTACATGCCTAAGGGACAATTAAAGCACCATGTATGTGAAGAGTTGAGAGAGAGAGAGAGAGAGAGAGAGAGAGAGAGAGAGAGAGAGTACTGTGATACAGTCACTGCCATCAGAGAGCTGTGCCTTCACCACCAAAGGAGAGAGCACAATGTTTCAGCAGCCACCAGTAAGTCAAGGGGTGGGGGAATGGGGGAATAGGGCATAATTCTGAATAAGTACGCCAGGTGCAAAAAAAAGGTTGTCCTTGCACCATGCTTACCACTTATATAGTGGTGAAGACTGAAAAATCTACATTCATTCCAATGGAGAAAAAAGTTTATGAAATTCCTAGCCATCAAGGAACGACTATCATACCAAGATAAGTATGTAACAGTGGCATTCCTGTTTGCTAGGACCAATCCTGGTGATCACGGAGTATTGTTGCTATGGAGACCTGCTCAATTTCTTGCGGAGGAAGGCAGAGTCCATCACCATAACGGACCCAGTCAAGGAATCCATTTCAGAGAGTCAACTCAATTACAAGAATGTATGCTTGGATAAGAAGTACACCAAAAGGTATAATCAGAAGATCCACATTTTCTGTTTTTCTCCTCTTTTCCTTTGGCCCTGTCTTCTTAACTCTTTATTTTATTCTCCTGTTATCCAATCTCTCCTTTGCCTTATTCTCATCCTTTGTTTATCCCTTTTTCTTCCTTCTATTATCTTCTCATTGACATGCATTTCTTTGACATAACCAACTCTTTATGAATAGGAGACAGTTGGAGAAGAGAATAAAGAATGAGTGGAAAAGGACGCATTAAAAAAAGGATTCAAAAACTAAAGGCTCATTTTATGGATAGACGCATTATAGGGACAGCTTTTTACATCTTACTGACAAGACTAAAAACATACAGTATATTCAGTTTTAGAGCTCACTCCCTCTCCACACATGGTATTTAAAATTATAATTTGCTGTACTCTTCTGATTTTTATTTTTACCCTGGTTTTGTTTCTATGGCTCCCTGCCGACAGGTTTTCCAGCGAGTGCACGGACAACTATGTTGATATGAAACCTGTCCTTTCAGAATCCAACATGGTACAGGGTAAGAACTATCCAAGAAACTTTTCCAGAGATGCCAAGTTACCCAGTTCCAGGCTGGAGATTTTTGACTGATCCTGGTTTTGAATTTAAATCCTACAGGAATGTGGGGTTTGTAGTGCCCAATCCTGCCCATTGAAATCAGTGCTGCAAGTCCCATAATACTATAGGATGGGATGGTCAGAAATCCAGAACTGTCCTAAAATCTCCAACCTGGAACTGGTAACTTGGCATCTCTGCTTTTCAGATTTGGTTTTCAAAGGTGTGTAAGATAAGGAATAAGGCACCTAAATTGGTTCCTTTGAAAATTGATTAATGCCGAATTCTGAAATTTACATGATTATTTTCATTAGGCACCTAAATATAAGTGCTTAAAAAATGGGCAGGAAGAGGAGAAGCTATGACAGGAAAGAGAGAAATAATGCCAATAAAAAAAATCCCAAAAGAAAGAATTCAAATATAAACAAAATAATACTCCCTAAATGAATACCACAAGATAATATATAAGGCACCAGAGATAAATTACTTCTAAATTTGTCTAAAGAGGGTGGGGAAACATGATATGAGCAGTATCCTAACTGCTTAACAGGGAAGAAAGTGGGGTATGTAGCACTCATTCTCAACATTAGCACCTAACGGTAGGTTTGAAAATCTAGGAAAATGAATTACGCATCTAAATTAGGATCCTTAGTTTTAGGTACTTGCTGTATGTAAAATTTTCAGCTGAAAATCCAGGTATGTTTATGAAAAGTTTCTGTTTTCTGTTTGCAGATTTGATTGAAGATGAGGAAAATGAGGACACCATCCCTCTCGACGTCTATGATCTGTTACACTTCTCAAGCCAAGTGGCACAGGGCATGGCCTTCCTTGCTTCCAAGAATGTAAGTGTAAAGAAAATGACCATTTCTTTGCCTCAGAACAAATACATAAAATTAATTTAATCTGTTCCATGCCATGACAGCAGTGGCGTTCCTAGGGGGGCTGACACCCAGGGCGGATCGCCGATGTGCAGCGCCCCCCCCCCGGATGCAGCACAACCCCCCCTCCCGGTGAAAGGACACCCCCCCACAAAAGAACCCCTCCTGGGTGCACGCCGCTGGGGGGGTGCCGCACGCGCCTGTCCTTCGTTCATTCCATGCTCCCTCTGCCCCGGAACAGGAAGTAACCTGTTCCAGGGCAGAGGGAGCATGGAACGAACGAAGGACAGGCATGCGCGGCACCCCCCCAAGCCACGTGCACCCGGGGCGGACCGCACCCACCACCCCCCCTAGGAACGCCACTGCATGACAGCTTATACCAGTGGTTCTCAACCCAGTCTTCAGGACACGCTCAGCCAGTCAGGTTTTCAGGATACCCACAATAAATATGCATGAGATAAATTTGCATCACAACAAATCTCCCACATGAAATAGCTAAACCTTAACCTCAGCGGTGTCACTCACTGATACATATCTTCATTCAGTGAGAATTACATGCCCACCTCTTCAAGGGTATATCGTAATGTTTTTACTATCAAAATTTTTTCTTTTTTTAATCTTTTTTTAGTTTTTATCAAAAATCTTATCATTTAATAAACTTTTAAGATTCAATACTCATCATCTCATGTTATTCTCCGACATAGACTATGTTTTGCTTTTCAACTGTATCAAGGCACACCCCTTGCTTAGAACAGCACTGTCAATAATCACACCACTCATCTTCCTGGCTTTAAAATCTGGCTTGAGATAAATTTGCATGCTCTACCTCCATTTTATGGAAATCTATGTCAGGCATATTCATTGTGGATATCCTGAAAACCTGTTTAACTGTTCTTGTCCCTAGTACTAGGTTGAAAATCCTTGACTTATACTAATCATATTTCAGATGCACTGCTTAATACTTAATTCACTATAACTGCCATGTTCAGTAGACATATAAAAGGTCATCAAACAAGCTTTAGGTGCTACCTTGGTTTTCTCTTTATTTCTCTCCTTACTGATATCCAAATATTTATGGAAATATAGAACATATAGAATACACACACTCATCCTTCTTCCTAAGACTTAGGGGTAGGTTTAAGAAACTGCGATAAATTCTGGGCTTAATACAGGTTAACATGGGACTATCCCACAAACAAAGTCAATATTGAATGCAGCATTTTAGGGCTTTTTCTATTGTGTTAATTGCAGGTTGTACGATAATGTTCCCATATGTGTGCGATATCTGCAAAGAATGCCGGAGCCCTTAGTGCCTCCTAGAGCACATGTGGATTCTCAGGAAAAGAGAGAGTCTCCTCTTTCCACGTAGTGTGCACTATGGTTCCAAACAGTATGCACTATTGTCGGAAACTGACAAAGTGACAAAATAGCCAGAAAACTCTCCTCAAAAATGAATAAACGACATGGGAAACAACACAAACTGAAAATTTTCTGGCTGCCCAACCCTAATCCATAAACTTGAAGAAAATCAAAATAGATTCAGAAAAAGGAAAAGGAGAACAGATAGTCTTCCAGACTACCTAAATTCACTTGTATCTTGGCTCGTCACGCGTGGATTGGTATTAACCCTGACAACACCGTGATTGATTGATTGATTCATGGCTTGATATACCGCCTTAACTGACATGCAGATCAAAGTGGTTAACAAATTTAAAAAATAAAAGTAAGAAAGAAAACTACAATATCTAATAGGAAAGCAAAAACCATTCATTCGGCTAAGCATGCATACTTTTTCCCAAGGTGCCCATGTCCAAATCAAAACTGCCTCATACACTTGAATATGCCTGACTGAATAACCATGATATGTTGGTTATAAGGTTCACTAGCTCCACCAGATCTAATCCCCATTTTGAGTGATCTCGCTATTCCACCAGTTCTTTAATTTCAATATTTGAGAATGCTTTTGGATTCCCAACTGTCTTTTCAAAGACAAATCTCTGAACTAACAAGAGTTGGTTTCATTAGTGATGTGTAGACTTCACAACTTATGTGATTTTCTTGATTTTTCCTTCATTTCACACACTTATATATACTTTTTCTGATATCCCACCTAGGCCCCTGTTTACAAAACCGTGCTAGCGGCTGGCAGTGTGGTACTGCTGACACAGCCCATTCAGCTAGATCAATACCCCTGTAGTTCACGTTCAAACTGGGTGGTTCCTGATGAAGCCCAGAAGTGGGTGAAACAGTTTGGGCCCCGTTGAATGAATATTAGCAGTTGGAATGAGGGGTTACCAAGAGGGGCATAATTGAACGAAAACGCCTATCTCCATGGGCGTTAATCTCCAAGAACGGGTCCGTGAAGGGGCGGACCGAACCGTATTTTGGGAAAAAATAGACACCCATGTTTTATTCAACGATGTGTGAGCTGGGCGTTTTTGTTTTTCAGCGATAATGGAAAATGAAAGCGCCCAGCTCAAAAACGAATAAATCCAAGGCATTTGTTCGTGGGAGGGGCCAGGATTCATAGTGCACTGGTCCCCCTCACATGCCAGGACACCAACCGGGCACCCTAGGGGGCACTTTTACAAAACCAAAAAAAAAGGTAAAAGAGCTCCCAGGTGCATAGCACCCTTCCCTTATGTGTTGAGCCCCCCAAACCCCCTCAAAACCCACTGCCCACAAGTCTACACCATTACTATAGCCCTAAGGGGTGAAGGGGGGCACCTACATGTGGGTACAGTGGGTTTGGGGGGGTTGGACGACTAATAAGCATTAAGCAGCACAATTGTAACAGGTAGGGGGGATGGGCCTGGGTCCACCTGCCTGAAGTCCACTGCACCCCCTAACAACTCCTCCAGTGACCTGCATACTGCTGCCAGGGAGCTGGGTATGACATTTGAGGGTGAAAATAAAAAGTTGAGAAACTTCATTTTTTGTGGTGGGAGGGGGTTAGTGACCACTGGGGGAGTCAGGGGAGGTCATCCCCGATTCCCTCCAGTGGTCATCTGGTCATTTAGGGCACTTTTGGGGGCCTTATTCGTGAAAAAACAGGGTCCAGGAAAAGTGTCCTAAATTCTAGCTAAAAACGCATACTTTTTTCCCATTATCGGTGAAATGCGCCCATCTCTGTTCGTCAGATAACCACGCCCCAGTTCCGCCTTCGCCACACCTCTGACACGCCCCCATCAACTTTGTCCGCATCCGCGACGGATTGCAGTTGAAAACGTCCAAAAATCGGCTTTCGATTATACCGCTTTATTCGTTTTTGTGAGATAAACGTCCATCTCCCGATTTAGGTCTGAACTTGGGCGTTTTTCTCATTCGATTATAAGCAGGCAAGTCAGCTAAGGAAAAGTTAAGTTAATTTATGCTAAGCTGTTACTTGGAAACTTTTTGTACTCAGCAATGTTTGTGAGATCTATTGTTGAAATAAGAACAGTTCCAGTTGTGAATAAGTGGGAAAGTCTTACCCTATGAAAGAGATTTTTATTTTATTTATTTTTGTTACATTTGTACCCTGCGCTTTCCCACTCATGGCAGGCTCAATGCGGCTTACATGGGGTAATAGAGGGTTAAGTGACTTGCCCAGATCAGACCACGGACACAAAAATCTTATATAGATATCAGAGTCCTGTGGTCAGACCTTGGCGATAGCCTTGGTTTCTGAGGGTAATTCCCACGTTTTTGTTATTGTTGTATGTCCACTCTATACAACCCTTTGGGATTGGGATTGGCTGTTTTTCAGTTTTTATTGTATTAGATTACGAATTTCAGATTAACAGCCTATACTGTTATTTGCATATAAGGGTGTTTCTTCTACCCAATTCAAACATCTTCAAACTTTACTACTCTGCAGAGTTCGCAAATATGACCTTATTACACCTCTTTTTGTTCACCTCCACTGGCTTCCATCAAATATATTTTGTTTACAATACTCTCTTTGGCATAAAAGGCTTACTATTTACCTTTCTTCGCTAACAATCCTTAGATCTCCACATGGTCCCTTCAACCTTCAGACTCTCACTCTCTCCTATGTTCTTCCTTTCCCCTGAATCCACAACAAAAATTGCTGGTAGAGCTGCCTGCTCTTAGTGTTGCATCTCAGTTTACTAAAAAAAGAAAAAAAACCTAAAATACTAAAAAAAGAAAAACACTGCTTGGCTTCCTCACCTTAAACTTCCATACTATGGGTGGAATTCAGTAAATGGTGCCCAAAGGTAGGCCCTGGGATGATTCACGCTAAGCTAGTATTCTATAAAGGATGCTCTTTACCGAGCGCCTTTTATAGAATATTAGTTTAATGCGTATTTTTCACCTAACTTTGGTCACCAGCATTTACGCTGGTGCCTAATGTTCTGCAGTTGAGTGCGCAATTGATAGTATTTTATAACATCATGCCTGTCTTCTGGGAATGACCCTTGATCCACCCATGCCCCTCCCACAGCCATGTCTCTTTAGAGCAGTGCGCTATGAAATTTAAGCATTCATGTCATATATAAATATATAAATCATACCATGGGAGCCAACTTTTCAAAGTGATTGGGGGTGCTAAACCCAATGGAAATGACCCCTTCATGGACAAACTCGACGTTTGCGAATATTGGGAGTGCTCAAGCACCCACAGCACCCACAGAGTTGGCACCTATGAATCACACAGACCTAAAAACACAACAAACATAATTGCGTACCCAACTTCGGGTGACATATATTGAATCTGGGGTTATGAGACTAATAGATATTCAGTTGTTTTTTTTCTTGGCCCCCAAATTCTAGAATGACCTCCCACCTTATGTTCACCGAGAACAGTCATTGTCCAGATTTAAGGTACTATTTACGACTCCTTCAGCACTACAGAATTTTTGAGTGACCAAATACTCCGATAGCCGGTTAGCAATCGGTTTGTAATTCGGAGCTAACAGATGTACAACTGCTTAAAATCCATATTCTCCACAACCTGCAGGTGCTGGTCATCCTAAGCAATTATTTCACCTGTGTATCGTGTAACCATTTTGAATGCAACCCACGTCTTGGCACAGGACAGTGCAGTAGGACCCAATCCCATTTGTTCCATTGTAACCTGCCTCTGTATCTGAGATAGAGCTTGTGTTGCAACTGCTGGCAGGGGCTGGGGAAGTGAGTTAATATCAGAGTCATTGCTACTAGATTCCCCCCCCCCCCCCTTTTTATTATTATTATTTTTTGCTGTTCCTTTTCTGCTACTCCTGCTTCATTCCTCTGACTTGAAGGACTTCCAGCCCCCCTGAAAACAACACAGCCTTATGTTGTGTTTCTAAGTGATATTTCATAGCAGTGTTGGAAAGATGACTAATTATTTTACCCTGGCTCATATGCTTTTATAGTGCAGACATTCTGCAAAGTGTGGATCTTCCAGGGCATCAAAGTGTATAGTATAGTATGGTATTTATTCTTCTATTCTCTGTGTACCAAAACTGGTTCAATGCAGATAACAACTCCTAAGAAACCAGGTACAACATGGGAAACACATAAAAGATTTTGCATAACATATTTGTATCATAGAACAACAACATGAGTAAAAATTGCATAATTATTCCGTCATAGATCAACAAAATTGTAAACAACATTATTACTAGGTAACAAATCTCTAGAATAAAAAAATCTTTAAAAATGTTCTAAAAGTTTTGTAAACTGTAATGGACCATAAATCAATTGAAAGAATCTTCCAGAATTTCACTGCCTGGAAAGAAAAGGAGGATTCAAATAAATGGAACAATTTCATCTCTCTGGGACTAGGGAAAGGAAAAGGATGTGGCTGTCTCAGTATCCAGACCCTTATCATGACGCAAATTCAAATAAAGAATACATATATAATTGCACTAAACCATGCAAGGTCTTAAACAGAATACATTAAAACTTGAATGTTAACCTAGCCTCTACTGGAAGTCAATGAAGGCATAACAAAAACAAGAAAACGTGATCAAATTTTGATAGCAAAAAAATCAGCCTAACTGCTGTATTCTTTATCATCTGTAGTTTTTTTAGAGATACGTTCTGAACAATTTAGATAAATCACATTGCAGTAGTCAATTTGAGACAACAAAGGGGACTGAACCAATAGTCTGAAATGGGCAGTGTTAAACTATTTATGAATTCTAAGTAGTTTCCTCTTTAGGAAAAAAAAGATTTCTTAACTAAAGAATTAATTTGAGCATCTAATGACAATGTTTGGTCATTATTCCCAAAATTATGATTGATAGTAACATACGTGGAGGGGCATAATTGAACGAAAACGTCTATCTCCATGGGCGTTTATCTCCGAGAACGGGTCCGTGAAGGGGCGGACCGAACTGTATTTTCGAAAAACATAGACGTCCATGTTTTATTCGACAATTTGTGAGCTGGGCGTTTTTGTTTTTCAGTGATAATGGAAAATGAAAGCGCCCAGCTCAAAAACGAATAAATCCAAGGCATTTGTTCATGGGAGGGGCCAGGACTCGTAGTGCACTGGTCCCCCTCACATGCCAGGACACCAACCGGGCACCCTAGGGGGCACTTTTACAAAAACAAAAAAAAGGTAAAAGAGCTCCCAGGTGCATAGCACCCTTCCCTTGTGTGTTGAGCCCCCCAAATCCCCCTCAAAACCCACTGCCCACAAGTCTACACCATTACTATAGCCCTAAGGGGTGAAGGGGGGCACCTACATGTGGGTACAGTGGGTTTGGGGGATTGGACGACTAAGCATTAAGCAGCACAATTGTAACAGGTAGGGGGGGATGGGCCTGGGTCCACCTGCCTGAAGTCCACTGCACCCCCTAACAACTGCTCCAGGGACCTGCATACTGCTGCCAGGGAGGTGGGTATGACATTTGAGGGTGAAAATAAAAAGTTGTGAAACATAATTTTTTGTGGTGGGAGGGGGTTAGTGACCACTGGGGGAGTCAGGGGAGGTCATCCCCGATTCCCTCTGGGGGTAATCTTGTCATTTAGGGCACTTTTTGGGGCCTTATTCGTGAAAAAACAGGGTCCAGGAAAAGTGCCCTAAATTCTAGCTACAAACGCATACTTTTTTTCCATTATCGGCGAAAGGCGCCCATCTCTCCTCAGCCGATAACCACGCCCCAGTTCCACCTTCGTCATGCCTCTGACACGCCCCTGTCAACTTTGTACGCTTCCGCGATGGAGTGCAGTTGAAAACGTCCAAAATCGGCTTTCCATTATACCGATTTATTCGTTTTTGTGAGATAAACGTCTATCTCCCGATTTGGGTCGAAATCTAGGCGTTTTTCTCTTTCAATTATAAGGTGGATAGTAACATAGTAGATGACGGCAGAAAAAGACCTGCATGGTCCATCCAGTCTGCCCATAGCGAGAAAGCATAATCTAAATTATTAAGTTTAAATGATTTATCACATGAGGAAGTAACATTCCTAATCACTAATATAAATTGGCTGTTTAAAAATTGCCCTTCTTCAACATGTCAGAACATTCTTGCGTTTCCCCTAAAAAGTCACTGAAATAAATAATAAGTTTGCAACACTTCCTTGTGTTGGTCTTCTGTTTACTTTTATAAAGTCTATTGTGACATATGTATTATAGTATGGTAGTTGTTAGCGATGTTGATAGCAAAGTAAGACGAAAAACAGGAGTACAACCTCTGCAGAACCAGCAAACAACTCAATACCAGTAGAGCTGGTCCAAGGAAAAAGGAAGAGGCAATGGCACACAAATAAGTTTATTGAAAAAGGACCTGACTTGGCCAAGTTTCGGCAACTGCCTGCATCAGGGGTCATCAGAGTCTTCAATAAGGATTAAATAACCACATCAACAAAATAAAGTCATCTATCAAGGTGATAACACTGATACTCGTTCACCAATACTGAAGTAGAAAAAGATAGAAAAATAAGACTGCAAGTAAAACTGTGGCCAGTGGTGACCCAGTGGCTGAGAGACATTGTTGCTCATCGCCAGACAGGAGATCTGGATGTAAATGCTGACCCTGACTTCTGCTCCTCAGGCTGGCTGTGCGATGCTGAGCAGTAGCTGTTCACTGGCCATGAGTGTAAGAGGGTAGCAATATATTCCAGTCATTGATTGGGCTCCTGAGGGTGCTTGGGTCTTTGGCTTTTACTTAGTAACAGCAGATAAAGACCCGTACAGTCCATCCAGTCTGCCCCACAAGATAAACTCATAGTATAAGGTATGATGTGATACTACATATGCATACTTGATCGTGATTTGTCCTTGCCATTTTCAGGTCACACACCGTAGAAGTCTGCCCAGCACTAGCCTTGTTCTCCAACTACTTGAGTTGCCATCAAAGCCCCACTCCAGCCCATCCATATCTGTCCAGCCATGATCAGAGCACAGCCTATAGAATCTGCCTGGCACTGGCTTTGTTTATGAATTACTGGAGTTGCCATCTAAGCATTCCTAAGTTTGTTTGGTTCCATTCTCTTTCCATACAGGATTCCTTTCCTCTTGACTGAGGACTGTCACTATAATGGCTGGAGTAGATGGGAAGAAGAGCAGAGGGTTAAAAAAGGTCTCATGGCATTATATCCCAATAAATTCTCATGGTGCCCTAATGGATTCTGTTCCACTTCATGCCCAAATAAACAGGAGAAAACTGATGGATAAACAAAGTAAACCAAGTGTTGAGCTCAGTATGTAAATTATAGTATTATCTATAGGCAAGATAGAGGTAATTCTACTGGCTGTCTCCATGTAGGCACTCTAAGAGAGTGCAGTGGGAGTCTCTTCTATTAAGGAACCTAGGCGTCTAGGTTCTATTATATTTATTTATTTATTTATCAAATTTATATCCTGCTTATCCAGTATCGACACATCTAATATCTAGGTACCCGCACTAATGCCACTGCTTTTTTAATAGTTGTTTGTGCATGAAAATCTTCAATAAATGTCTAGAAATAACAAAAGGGTCTTACTTTTCATTAGGTGTCATGAGAGAGAGTAGTAGAAAAGGGTTTCATGCAGCTAATGTTCTTATTTTCCACTAAGACAAAAAGAAATGTAATAAATTGTTAAAATGACTCCCACGGGAAGTAATGGTTGCTATACAGTCGTGGAAGTGCTCTGATCCAGACTTACATCATCCTCAAGAATTTCATAATGCGCCTAAAAGGATCTTATGAATTTGGGAGGGTGGAGGGTTTATAGATGTGTTGCACTGTCCTTATGGTCCTTATGGGAGTGGAGGAGTGGCCTAGTGGTTAGGGTGGTGGACTTTGGTCCTGGGGAACTGAGGCACTGAGTTCAATTCCCAGCATAGGCAGCTCCTTGTGACTCTGGGCAAGTCACTTAACCCTCCATTGCCCACCACATTGAGCCTGCCATGAGTGGAAAAGCACAGGGTACAAAATGTAACAAAAAAAAAAAAGCTACTGAAGTTGCCATCAAAACCAACTCCAGCCTGTCCCAATCTGCCTTGTCATATATGGCACACAGACTGAAGAAGTCTGGCCAGCACTGGCCTTTGTTCTTTACTAGCAAACTATAACAGAAACCCTAATTGGAACTTTAAAGTATTAGAAATATTCTCATTTACTCATATTGTATACATAATTACTTTTTGTAAAAAGCTCAATAAAATTGTATAAATATTTATTTGTTGTGCTCAGTTTTTTGGTGTATTGCTGTGGACTAAAAGTCCAAGCTTTGCAGGGACACCACATTTACATCATAGCACATCCTACCTCCATCCTGATCACAATATTTTATTAATGGACAATATCCAGAAAAAGATGTTAAAAAACTAATGTTCAAAAAATATATATATTGAATAACAGCTACTTAGCTTAGGTAGAGATTGTGCAGAACCAAAGATCTTCTTCCTGCAAAGTTCTTGTCCACTGCAATACTTTTTTCAAAAAAATCACTCCGTGCAAGACATAAGAACAAAAGAATCACTGTTCATAGATTTTAGTTCTTTACTGCCAGAGTCACCATCTAAGCACCACTTGACACATCACACACATGCAGTCATTTAAGTTTTGTTTTTTATATCATCCATTTTCTAATTAGGGATCCTCTGTGTTCATCCCATGCCATTTTGAATTCCGTCACCATTTTTGTCCCACCACCTCTCTTGGGAGGGCATTTCAAGTATCTTTCTGTGAAAAAGAATTTCCTGACATTACTCTCTAAGTCTTCCAGCCACAACCTCAATTCATGTTCTCTAGTTTCCCCATTTCCCCATCTCTGGAAAAGATCTCTTTCTATATTAATACTTTTCAAGCATTTAAATGTCTGTATCATATCTCCCCTATCCCCCCTTTCCTCTAGGGTATCCATATTTAGGTCTTCCAGTCTCTTCTCGTACGTCTTTTGGCACAAGCCTCATACCATTTTAGTCACCTTCCTCTGAACTTCTTCATGTCTTTTTATATCCTTAACAAGATATATCCTCCAAAACTGAATATAATACTCTTGGTCTTGGGTGGCACTGTCTATGGATACTGTACAATCTCAATATATTTTTTGTGTGTGCTGTAAAAACCCAAATATTCCCCAGTCCATCTTCAGAGGCCTAAGCAATTTAAGCTGCAACAAATTCTCCACAGATTGTGTGCCATCTTTCAGCCCTTTACTAAACAAACAAACTTATCTCTCTATTGTTGCTGATCAGGAATGAGGAGAATGGCTCAGTGACCCACCAACCCCAAGCTGTAGCAGAAAAAGGGAACAGAAAGATTTTTTGAGGTTTCCAGAAGTTGTCTGCATTCTTAGGACATGATGAGTCAGATTGCTTCACTTCCACATTTCCATTTTAAACCCTGGTTTCCCCCCACCCCTTTCACAACTGTTCCTAGTTTGTAGTTTATTTCACTTGATATACAACACTCTTTTCTGACTTTACTATGATTTTTAATTGTGAACCACTCGGTTCACAATTAAAAATCATAGTAAAATCGGAAAAGAACACCAATGTAAAATAGGACAGACCTCAGTCACATTCAGTCAAAGACAATCATATATCACCATCCTGCAGGCCCCGGGTGAAATCTGCTCCAGTCAAGTAACCAACCCAAAAGCTTGTTGGAAAAAATGTGTTTTCAATTTCTTCTTAAACTGCATAAAAGACCCTTCCTCCCTCAAACCTTGGGGGAGCTGATTCTATAAAAATGGGTGTTGCCAAAAAAAAAAAAAAAGAACTCGGACGTGTTACATTATGGCAAGCCCGACTCACTTAGATAAAAGCTGCACAGTAGCAGACTGCAGAGTCTGAACTGGTATATAATTTCAGACCATAGGTATCAAGTACTCAGGCACTCTCTTGTGCAAAATTCTATACATCAACAACCAAAACCTTATACAATACCCTATATTCAACAGGCAACCAGTGGTAATGAACATATAAAGGGGCAATATGATCTCTCCACCCTACATCCCACAACAACCTAAGTGTCACATTTTGTAACATTTACAGCTTCTTCAAAAGGTAGCATGCAACACCCACATAAACCATATTAGCATAATCCAATTTGGAAATTAATAAGGCTTTACTGCACTCAACATTCGCAAGGTACCAAAACCCATTCGCACCACCCGAGACACCTGTTGATTAAAATGCAATCCCGAATCTAAAATAATACCCAGATAATGGAATTCCTCACACGGTTTTACCCAACCCTCCAAAAACTGTGGCAAAGCAGTCGGTCTTGGCAGGTGACCAGTGAGCCAGCAGGCCTTTGTCTTAGCCACACTCAAAATCAATTTATGCTATCACAACCACTCAACCACCATCTGAAGACAATTGTTCACTGAGGATAAATCCAACAAATGGAGAAAAAAGTACCCAGCCAATAAAATATCATTTGCATATATGTATACTCCAAGCAGGTACTCCTGAATTTTTTGCACTAATGGGGCCAAAAATAACTTAAACAGTTTTACGTTTATTTCAAATTTGCTATACCATCCAATTAGCAAACTCTCTGAGCAATTTACAATATGTATTAAAATAAAGAAAAGGAAAAGAAATTATAACATCAATAGGATAGTAAGAAATACACAAGAATCATGTCACAGGAATTCAGCGTTCGTCCTCTCAGTAATTAATTTTTGTAGAAATTGATATACTGCTTTAACTGTTGGACAGAACAAAGTGGTTAGCAAAACACAAAATATCAAAAAGAAAGGGACTACAATATTTTCATAGGAAAGGTAATACATGCACTCATAAAAGTGGAAGCCAGTGAAGCAAAGAATTGGGGAAGACATAGAGGTTATGTTACAAACGTATCCATAAATGAGAATGTCTTGACGTCTGTCTTAGATTTTTGACAGGCATCTTTCTAGTCTTAGACTAGAGAGGAATGCATTCCATAACGTAGGTCCAGTTACAGAAAAGATTTGAGTTCATATTGTTGTCTAAGCAGATATGCCTAAAGGAGGGGATTAACAAACAATTTAGGTGAGCACAACATAATATCCTGGAAGGTGACTATGGGAAAGTCTAATGCATAATGAATTGTGATTTTGAGATTTTGAGCAAGAGAAATTTCCACAATGGGAAATCTGTTAAACTGCACATCTCGATCACTAGGTTGCAATTCTAAAGTGAGTGGGAGTCCTCCACTTCAGTGGCGTTCCTAGGCTGGCTGACACCCGGGACGGATCGCCGATGCGCCCCCCCCCCACGGCGAAATTACACCCCCCCTGGGTGCAGCGCCCCCCCCTGGTGAAATTACACCTCCCCCCAGGTGCAGCACGACCCCCGCGGGTACATTTTTACCTGCTGGGGGGGGGGGGGGGGCTGCGCACCTGTCGGCTCCGAGTCCGCTCGTTCTCTGCCGCTCCCTCTGCCCCGGAACAGAAAGTAACCTGTTCCGCGTAGAGGGAGCAGCAGGGAGGGAACAAGCAGACTCGGCCAACAGGTGCGCGGCACCCTCCCAGCGGCGTTCACCCAGGGCGGACCGCCCCCACCATCTCCCCCCCTTGGTACGCCACTGCTCCACCTACAGTCCTATTGGTGGGAGGAGGGGGGATGCTGTTTTCACTATCACATTTTCAATAGTGAGGTGCAGGACTTCAGGGAACCTGCCTGTCCCTAGCAATTGAAAACAAAATATTGAAGCACCAGCCCACACTGGCAGCATTGCAGTTGGAAGATTCCCATTCAGCTTAGAGAGAACAGTGACCTTACGCATCTCCTGCAATCTCAGACCCAGTGCCTGCTGTGCTGAAACTTATGGTACAGCCTAATCATTTGAAAGCAGGGAGGACAATTTTTCAAGCAATTATGTGGGTAAAAAGTGTTTTGCATGTATTAATCGTCAGTCTGAAAACTGCCCAATGAAACTAACAGCCTACACATTTTTCACAATATCCCTGCATTGAAAGGAGCCATTTCCAAGGATTATTAAGGTTAGGGAAGAAAAGTGCATATGCGAGAGGTAATTTTATAACTGTGCATCTGTGTGAAATTCCATAAAAAATCACTTATGCAGGCAACTTTATAAGACGTCTCCCGAGGAATGCTGAAATTTATACCTGCACTGAAGAAGGGGCAGTTTTATTAGTGCATGGCCATTAATATATAAAAAATGGAATATTGGCCATTTTTCTACTGTGGCAAAAATAGCTTTAGTCTCATGTAAGTAGCTTAGTAAAATGACCTCTAAATTATCTAACTGCATGCAAGCTTTTGAAAATTTAAGCCCGAGTGGCATGGTTTATTGCCAAGCAGTATCTCCTGAATAGCCTTGTTTAAGCGACTAAATATATGGTGAGTTTTCTTTTTATATATTTACAAGATTTAAAGTTTACTAGGTTTAATAGACCACCTTTCAGAAAACCAGCAAGATGGTTTAAAAGTTATATCCAGGATAACCACCCTTTCTAAAACCAGCAAAGATAAAATAATGAACGAGACATACATTTAAAGACCATCTCTCTCACAGTGATCCAACCACACAAGGAAATCAAATCAATACAAATCAAATTAATATAAAACAATTAATAATGAAATAATATACTAAGAAGGGAAACAAAACAAAAGGAACAGCAGACAATGTAAAAACAGCATTAGCTGAAAGAGTTTTGGAATCCCATCCGACAAGCCAATGAAATTCCAAACCTAAAACTACATAAAAAGGCAATCTTGAAATGTCTTTAGAGCTTTTTTAAACTTTGATTGATTTTGTTCTCTGATTTCAAAGAGGAACTTATTCCACAGAAGAGAGGCAAAGAAAGAAAAGGAGGGTCTCCTAGGTTTATCAAAATGAATCTCTTTTGGTGAAGGAAGGCATAATTGAAAAAAACTACAGGATCTCATTGGATGCCTTGATCCACGTAAAAGCAACAAAGCTTCTACATAAAAATATCAACGTGTAAACAACGTCCAGTAATTTAGTAAAATTATTTTAAACTGAATTCTAAAATCAATTGATAACCAGCTTTCTTTGTAAAACAGGGGAGTCTTATGACTGACTCTTTTTTGCCCCAAAAGGAGCTTCACTGCAGTATTCTGTACTGTATGAAGAGTAACATCGCCCCCCACTGCCTGCCAAAACTGAACTACAATAATATATCATGTTTAAAATTAAAGAACGAATTAGATAATTAAGATCCATTTACTCCAGGTGAGATCTGAGTGCATGAATTCTCCTTATCATAGAGCAAGGATTTAACCAGGTAGCAGACATGACTCGCAAATCTCAACTGTAAGTCCAATTCTGCTTCTAAGATTGTAACTTTCTCTTTAATAGATAGTGGGACATTTAAGATTTTGGTTGCTAAATTCAACATCTGGATTCTCTGTGTATTACACAAACCAAATAGCCTCTGATTTAGCAGGATTTAACTTTCATTTATATCTTCAACCATCTAACAACCTCGTCCAAACATATGACAAAAACAGCTAAACCAAAGGTCTGAATCAGAATGTGACGGGGCAAAAAAACAAAAGTAGGGGATAAAATAGACTCCTGAGAAACCCCACATGTCACTGGTCTATGACAGAACTACTCAGTTCCCAAATCCACTAATAAGATCTAGCTGCAATAGACTGAAACCACTTAGGGGGTCTTTTGCTAAAGCTTAGCTCGAGTTATCTGCTACAGGGCTCATAGGAATAAAATGGGCACTGCTGCAGATAACTCGAGCTAAGCTTTAGTAAAAGACCCCCTCAATAACATATCCTCCTTACCACGCTCACTCAGTCTAAGAAGCAGGAGCTCATTATTTATCTAATCGAAAGCTGTGGTTAGGTCCATAAGAACCAAAACAGAGTTTAGCTGCAAAAGGTCTCTTTGCTGAAGCTTGTATAGTCCAACACGGCCTATGGATAAATTTCATATGGATTCTGTTTGGCTTCTGTTCTTTCTAGTGCATCCACCGAGACCTTGCAGCAAGGAACATCTTAGTTACCCATGGACGTGTTGCCAAAATCTGTGACTTTGGACTGGCCAGAGACATCATGAATGATTCAAACTACGTTGTCAAGGGCAATGTAAGTGATCTCAAACCTTGTGTCCAATCTTCTTATGGTCCTTCAAGCCTAGTCCCTTGTATAGATCATTCTCATTTATAGGTTGATAATGTCCCTAAGAAATTTTATTTGCTATGCTAAATATAGTGGGGATTTCTTGTGCTATATAGTACAAATTTCTATGGAAAATCCAAAGTATTTATGTTACCCACTGTATAAGAAATGTAATAAAACATTTTGTGATAGTGTTATTATCACCTGCATGCACCATGTACGTGGTAGAGCCCCTGTTCATACAGCATATGTGATACACTGCTGGTTATGGCTACAAGGGGTCCATGAGTCTGTGTGGGATACCCATGTGAAAGGACCCGACAGCTGTTCTGAATGTGCTACTCTGTAGAGAATAATGACATGAGAATAGCCAGTGTTAGTGCTCTGTACAAGACTAGTATATAAGGAGTAGGGATGGGTTGTCATTTGAAATAAATGTCATTCATCAATAATAATGTGAGCTATCAGGAAACAGGGCACACTATGGACTAAATTCTATACATGGTGCCTGAAAAATCGACGTCAAAAATATTTCCGCCTAGGTGTGTTCTGTAAACTGTACCTACATTTAGGAGCAGTTTATAGAATGTGCCTAGCTGGATTATAGAATACGGCTAGCGGTCATGCCTGTGCCTAATTCTAGGTGCATACATTTACGCCAAGTAAAACTTGGTGTAAATACCGACGCCTAAGTTAAGCACGGAGCACGTGTATTCTAAAACCCTATCTGTAAATTACTGGAATGCCCATGACCAGCCCATTTCATGTCCATAGCCATGCCCTCTTTTAGGAGCATGCATTAGAATTTATATGCACCACTTTAAAGAATACACTTAGCCAGTGGCATACCAAGGGGGGGGGGCGGTGGGGACGGTCCGCCCTGGGTGCACGCCGCGGGGGGGGGTGCCGCGCATCTGTCAGCAACGCTCGTTCCCTGTTCCGGGGCAGAGGCAGCAGGGAACGAGCGAAGCCGACAGGCTCGTGGCACCTCCCCCCCCCCCAGCAGGTAAAGATGCACCCGAGGGAGAAGGGGGGTGTCGTTTCACCGGGGGGAGGTGTCCGTCGTTTCGCCGCTGGGGGGGGGGGGTGCTGTCGGCAATGCTCGTTCCCTGCTCCCTCTGCCCTGGAACAGGTTACTTCCTGTTCCAGAACTTCCGGGGCAGAGAGAGCAGGGAACGAGCATTGCCGACAGACGCGCGGCACCCCCCCCCCCCCTCCCAGAAGGTAAAGATGCATCGGGGGGGGGGGGTGTCCATCTTTTCATTGGAGGGGGAGTCACGCTGCACCCGGGGGGGCGCATCAGCGATCTTCCCCGGGTGTCAGCCACCCTAGGAACGCCACTGCACTTAGCGAGTTGTGCATGTAAATTCTAATCAAAGCTAATTAGTGTCTTTAAGAAAAGTGCACACTATGAGTGAGATTCAACTGCTTGCCCTGGGATTTGTAGTATGGAATGTTGATGTTCTTTGAGATTCTGCATGGAACCTTGTCACTCTTTAGGATTCCAGAATCTTGCTATTCTTTGGGGTTCTACATAGAATGTTGCCACAATTTGGGTTTCTGACAGGTACATGTGACCTGGCTTGGCCACTGTTTGGAAAACAGGATACTGGGCTAGATGGACCACTGGTCTGACTCAGTATGGCTACTTTTATGTAATAAATGGCACCCAAAAATCAGCAACAGAAGATCAACGTTAAACTAGTATTCTATAAAGAGTATTCCATACAGCATACCCTTTATAGAACAGCACTTAGAGTGGATTCCCATTCCCAATTTAGGTGCCAATATTTGCACCTGCTGAAACCTGGTGTAAATGCTGGTGCCTAATTTTCAGGAGTTGAATGCACAAATGGCAGTATTCTATAGCATCACACATAACTTCTAGGAACACCCCCTGATCCACCCATGCTCCTCCTATGGTTACACGCTAGAAAATTTTGATTTGCACGCTAGAAAATTTAGGCACCGAGGTTATAGAATAACAACTAGGCCAGATGCTCGCACAAAATATAAATTGTTGCCAATTAATTCCAGTTATTGATTGTTAATTAATTTGCACTCTGCACACTCAAAATTGGGTGCCCAATTTTTGGCGATTTTCCCTGGATTCTATGTAGCATGTTGAGATTTCCGCGTGGAAATTGAAGCATATTCCATAACAATGTGCATAACTTAATTGGTTAACAAGCTAACCAGCAATGATAATTAGATGTTAACAAGCAATTATCAGCACTAATTGGCAATAATTAGAATTTCTGTGTACAACTTGCTAAGCGTATTCTGTAATGTGGTGCATGTAAATTCTAATGCATGCTGCCAAAAAGGGGACATGGCCAGGGGCCTGGAATGGGTGGACTTTGGGTGTTCCGAAAAAATATGCACAGGGATATAGAATACACCTGTTCTGCACATAAGTTAGGCGCCCTTATTTACACCAAGTTTTACTTGGCGTAAATTAACTCATAAAGAGTTACCAACAGAGAAGTGAGCTTTTCTGACATAATACAAGAGATTCACTTTACTCCTGATGCACGTCTTTGTGCCAAAATGTGATTGTGTTGGGTCGTTTTTATGCTGTTTACATTAAAGACTTCTTGATATCCTCCTTGAGTTCACCTCACTTCTTTGTTGGTCCCTCATGTTTACATGAGGTTTTTTCCTCCTTCTTTGTTCACATATAGAGTTAGGCACTGTCATGGCCACTAGGTGTATTCTATATACTATGCCTAAATTTAAGCGCAGTTTATAGAATATACCTAGATTCCACGCTAATTTTTCTGGCATTATATATAGAATCTGGCCTTCTATATAAAATCTGGGGGTATGTGCACAGCATATACACTCTTAATGATATTCATTTCAAACTGAAAAAAGATACAAACATTTTCTGACTGCCCTTCTCTAATAAGGAGTTAGGCCCGGATCCTTGTTCCACCACTAGTCCATGAATTCAGGTTCTGATGTTTGTACAATAAAATTAAATGACATGACTGTTGCACTTCGCTATTTCTCAAACACTATGAATCATAGCGGGCCATTTATTTACACAGAGTTTACTAGTGTTTGAGTCTTGAAGTGCTATGTCCGAAAGAGAATGATTTAAAAATGTAATGGCAGGTATAGTAACAGAAAGGGAAAAGTGAACTGGGTTATGGAGGAGTAAATTACATGGCAAATCATGGTTTTGGGAATCAAGATCTGATTGACTGAAAAATATTACTTTATCATTAACACATTGCTTGCAATATTCTCGAGTTAGGTGAGGGCTAATAACCACAGTTTGAAGATTCATGAGTATTATAACAATTGTTCTCAACCAGGGGCTTAGCCAGACCTCAGCGGGAAGGGAGTCCAGAGCCCAAGGTGGGGGGGCACATTTTAGCCCACCTTCCCCCCCCCCACCGCCGACCTTCCCCCGCTACTTTTGACCACCCCCACACCGCCGCCGCAAAGTAGATTTGCTAGTAGGGGTTCCCAACCCCTGCTAGCTGAAGTCTTCTTCAGCGCCAGTCTCTGGCATGTTCGCTGATCTGTGCTGTGAGTCCTGACGTCCTGCACGTTCCTTGTGCAAGACGTGCTGGACGTCAGGACTCACAGCACAGATCAGCAAAAGCACCAGAGACCAGCGCTGAAAAAGACTAAGACTGGCGGAGGTTGGGGACCCCTGCTAGCAAAGGTACCTTGCAGCGGCGGCAGTGGGGGGGGGGGAGTGTTTATTTTCTCAGAATCTGCCTTTGCTAATCAGGCAGCGGAAGCAGTGGCCCGTCTCATCTCTCTGGGCAAAGTTACATATGCCCTCCAAATATCTAGCTTTCCCAACCTTGAATCTGCTCATGGCAGTTCGGTACAGATTCAGCCGTAGCTAAGTCTGTAATTAAAGAGGAACCCAGTTTTAATTAGTTAAAGAGATATAGTTTATTAGTATTAATTAGCATTGATACATTACCCAATAATGAGGATACCAGCAATTCAGTCAATCATACAGTGGAACAGAATCACACGACACATCAGCTCTCGGTAGTACTCTGTCTCTCTCCTCCATCAGCATCTGCATCTGCCTCTGTATCTGCGTCTGTCTCTCTCTCTCTGTCTCTCCTTCTGCGTCTTACACTTCTCGGGGTGCTTCCTTTATACTGTCTCAACCCAATGGATTCCAATGGGATCCAGCTTTGTCAGCAGAACTTGCTATCCCTTATCAGTTGATAAGGAACCGATAAGGTTGACTTCATTAGGTCCCAGGTTCTAACTATACACAAAAGGGGTGCAAAGCACAGGTGGCGAGATGACTTCATCGGTCATTCTGCTCTTCTCAGCTATTCTCAGCTCCCCCCTCTCTCTAAGTACTCTCTAACTACGTACATCTACCCCTTTATCTACTTTCATTAGCCCAAAACATCTTTCATGACTCTTCACCGATGCCAGTCCCAGGCATGTTTATAAGAGCAAAGTACCCCCTCCCGTGCCAGCTCCCTGAGAACTCAGTTCAGCTTGTGCTGCAGATAAATGTATTTTGTATCAGAGATGACTTTGGATTTTTAAGAGAAGCCTAGCTCTTATTATGAGCCATTTGCTTGTAGAGGCCTAGCTCTTTAGTCTGAGCCATTGACCTGTATTTTACTGAGAGCAAGGGCTAGCATAACTCTTCATTCCCCTCTTGCCAGGCCCCTCAGGGGGGGCTGGCACACATGACTACTAGTGGGTCTGGCCGTCCTTTCCAGAGGTCTCTTAGAGTTCTGTGGGGGGGGGGGGGGGGGGGAATGTATAGGATTGAGGTGACAGGGGTGCTCTGGCATGACGTGGGACTTAGGCTATAGCAAGAGTCAGCATGTGGATATAGAATTATATGCTGGATGAAATGCAGCATTAGGTTTCCCCTTTTATCATAACCAAGGGGCCTAACTATCTTAGAACCACCCCTCTAGGGCGGAGCGAGACTTGGAAACACGTGAAGTCAACCAAATCTAGGTACCATACAATGGAATCAATAAGGTCAAGTGCATATGATTGTGATTGATTAATATATCATGATTACAAAGCTGATGTTGGAAGGCGGGGGAAAGAAATTTTTCAATCAAAGTTTATCATTAGTCAAACTTTGAATGTGTAAATATAGCTAAAACTGGTGTTAAGAGGGCAGAAATATTTCATTTTAGCATTGAAAAAGGATTAATATTGGCCAAATAATGAATAACTACTGAAAACTCATGAGCATGATAATTACAAGTAAGCTATGGTTGTTATAGGCCTACATTATATATGAAGGACCTGCTGCTTAACCTGCAGTAGTCTTATAATTATGAGCAAGATAATAGTTTTGTCATTATCTTGCTGCTAGGTGTAATAGATCTAGATCATATATGAAGGCACTGTTGGGTTATAGTGTTTTTGGAACATACATAGGAACATAATCTTCTTGTTCCTTTATACAGAATATGAAGCAAATATGTGTTAAAGAAATGAATTGATCTGCTTCACTTTCTCTTGATGATTAAGAAATCATCAACACTAGAAAACAGTCTTGCTTAGTTACTATTTGAGGTATAGCGAAGATGAAAGGTACAACAGTTTAAAAATGGAGAGAAAACAATCTAAACCTGTCTATACAAATTGGCAAAATGTAACAAACTAGAAAGAAACATATGATAGTTCAACTAAACAGCATAAGCAGAATAAATATCTTCCTTAATAAAAGAGGTGTACTTGCGTTACAGGCATTAATAGGTAAAAATAGCAGTGGTCCTACACAAAATTTATGATGGAAATGTAGTTTGTCTTGTACTGAGAGTAGTAACAAGGAGGCTTAAGGCAAACCTCTGAACATAGGGAATAATGTACCGGACAACAGTATCAACACCTGATTTAGTAGCTAATTTTGTAGATTAAGGCAAAAAGGTCTTATAATGCCTTTATAAAGGAATCATCAGTATCAGTATTACTGGGAATGTAAGTATAACAATGATTTCTGGCTTTAAATTAATCAAGTACCCCTCTTGATAGTGACAATAGAGGATGAAAAACCAAGGATGCCACCCACTTTAATCAATGTTATAAGTGACATACCAAAAATATACAGGTTCTCTGATAGAGGGTCTGATTAGTGGATGTGTACTCTGTTAATTTTAATTTGTCCACATCCCTGAAAAATTTCAAAGTTAAAACAAAACAAATGATGATTCGTATTGTCAGGAATAATAGAATTAAATAGAATTAAAAAGGGCAAGTAATGATTAGATATAGGGTTTCAATTAAAACAGAGTAAATCAACTGTTGGGGTACCTAGGGTGGAATTTTGTGATTATTACTATGTATACTGAAAAAACCTGTGAGTCTTTACAAATGTATAATAGATTAGTCCTGGAACCAAAATTAGGAATAATAGAAGTACAACAAGTCCCAATACAGTTGGGAGTACAAAGTACAGTGTCCTCTTGTGGGTAGGTGGACTTGCATCACACGGTTCCACTGGAAAGATGGCAAGTGCAGTAGTAGGCTCTCTTTGATGGGAAATGTTCCGTTCAGGTAAGGTGGTAATGTCTGTAGTTGTCAGATGCTTGGAAAATGTTCTTTTAGTCCATCAACTTGAAGTGGCGGGGGGAGGGGGGGTCGAAAGTGGAGGGGGCCATGACTGAATCTGTGGGGGCCCATGCCCCCATGGCCCCATCTGGCTACGCCCCTGTTCTCAACCAAGGTTTGATTAGGGACTAATATATGCAGTAGTTTAGAGAGAGAGACTGTTATTTTTTAAGAAAGCAAATTACATTAAATAAACAGCAAAGGTGAGAACCTGGAACTGATATTTTCCATGTTGATAATGATTGGGAAAAATAAGCTGTATCTTGCCCAAACTTTGCTTCTTCTGTTTCCAGGCCCGTCTGCCAGTGAAATGGATGGCTCCAGAAAGTATCTTTGACTGTATTTACACTGTGCAGAGTGATGTCTGGTCCTATGGGATTCTCCTCTGGGAGATCTTCTCACTTGGTAAGCACAAATGAGGCTTCACTAGTAACAGAGAACCAATCCAAACCAGGGGCATAGCTATGGGGGGGGGGGCACGGGGCCCTGGGCCCCTGCAAACTTTGTCTGGGCCCCTGGTTTGGCTGGTGGGGGTTGGGGACCCCCGCCAGCAAAGGTATTTGTTGGCGAGGTGGGCGGGCAGGGAGTCAAGGCCAGGCAGGCGGGTGGGCGAGGAGGAGGCGGCGGTGGTGGTGGGGGGCAGGCGGCAGGGCAGCACTCAAAATGTACCCCCAACCTCAGGCTCTGGCCCCCTCCCACCATAAGGTCTGGCTATGCCCCTGATCCAAACAAAGGCTGTAATCTACAGAGCACAAGGACACAGCAGGTGCAGGTGCAACTGTAACCACCTTACTGGGAAGACTAGATGGACCACGCTGGTCTTTTTTCTGCTGTCATTTAATATCCCCTGATTCTTGAATCTTATGCACATATTTCTGAGCTTAGCCTAAAAAAAACTGTGCTTTTACCCCCTAAATCTATATAGAGTGCCACAAGTTAGGTGCCAATTAGACACTTAAATGGAAATTAGGCTTCCAAATATGAATAAACAGCTGGGAAATTTAATTTCATCTGATTCCGGAGCTGTCAATTAGTATCCTTAAAAGAAGGATGTATTAGATCTATCGTATATTAGAAAGCCAACCCATAGATAATCTTCAATACCATCATGCATATTTTAAATTTAATCCTGGCTTCCATAGGTAACTGGTGCAAGCGACTTAGGTATGGAGTTATTGGGTCAATATTTTGGACCGAAAATATCATTCTTGCAGCAGTATTTTGGAGGGTCTGCATCTTTTCAATAAAGTTTAAAGTCCGCATAATCACAATTACTGTAATTTAATTTTAATAACAGTAATGCTTGAACTACTAAAATAAATTGAGATCAATGAAAATATTTCTAACCCTCCTTAATGTTTTCAACAAACAGAATGAACTTTCAACTAGGAGGTTAACTAATTGTAGGATCTTGCCACTAATTCAGAGTCTAGTAATCCATCATTGTCTGAAGTTCCTATTCAGAGACCTTAGGATTTAGTCATTAATTGATTCTCAGTTATGACATCTAGAGAGGTAACCTTGTTATTTTGAAGCAGCAAAAATGACAAAGAAGCTGGTGGTACCATGTAGCTTAACCAGTTTTTGAGGCAAGAGCTTTCAAGGATCTGAAGAGTTCACTCCATCAGATGTAAGAAGCAATCGTCAGATCCTCAGAAGCTCATGCCTCAATAGATTGGTTAGTCAATGACCTGTCATCAGGCTCCTCAATTGTAATATCGTTAATTAAAGGGCCCAGTTAGTGACTATACATAGAGCCATAGATTGGACAGACTTTCTCTGGGATTTAAACAGATTACTGTAAACATCAGGAATTCCTCACTGTACAAAGGCAGAAAGGAACGGCTGACCGATATTTGGTTTGTTGGGAAAAAAAAACCTCTTTCCTGCAGTGAACAATTGAGGCATTCATTAGGAATCACTCTCTGCATCCCTGAGTACAAGTGCGGGATTAGGAAATCATCCTTGTCAAAGTGCTTTGTGCCTAAAGATCATTACTGAGCAGAACTGCCCTCCATGTTACAAACCTACCAGATGCAAGGGTGAAGGAAGTACCAGGCACTAACAGAGGAGAATGGTTTCAGGAAAGGTCTTTATCCAAAGTCGAGATTCATTTCTAGGAGCAGTTGTTTGCTTTAGAAATGTAGGTACTAACCAGACTCTCTTGCTTCCAGGTAAGAGTCCATATCCAGGGATAATGGTGGATGGTAAATTTTATAAACTAGTGAAGCAGGGATATCAGATGGCCAGGCCAGACTTCTCTCCTCCAGAAATGTAAGTACAAGTTTAGAGATCCTTTGGATATATAGTAATGGGGGCAATTCTACAGCCTGGAACCTCAATGTAGACCTCACAATGAGACATGCTCAGCACCAGTTCCATAATGGAACTTAGACACACCTGAACCATTATACCAGTGTAAAGGCTCATTGGCACACCGAAACTTTAGCACCTACTATGGCTGGTCAATGGCTGGCATGCCTAAGTGCACTGTGCAACGAACACAACTGAGAGTATTGTAAAAGATACGTGCATCATAGGGTGATATGCCCATGGCCCACCCATTCTCTGCCCATATGTTCCTCCCTTGTAGTTACATGCTAAGCAAATTTGGCATGTACTTTATAGAATAATGCCTAGCACTTACACACATAGCACCATAAGAACATAAACCTTGTCATACTGGGACGGACCAAAGGTCCATCAAACCCAGTATCTTCTTTCCAATAGTGACCAGTCCAGGTCACGAGTATTTAGCAATATATCAAAACAGGAAAACAGATTTTATGCTGCTTATCCTAGAAATAAGAAATGGATTTTCCCAAGACTATCTTAATAATGGGTTATGAACTTTTTCTTTTAGGAAAGTATCCAAACCTTTTTAAAAACCTGCTTAGCTACTAACTGCTTTACCAAGTACTAGTATTCTATAACCTACATGCGTATTTGGGACCAAATTCTATAAATAGCACTGAAAAATCAGTGCCGAAGAAATAATGTGCTAAGTGCTATTCTATAAATGGTGCTGAAGGTTAGGCGCTGTTTATAGAATACGCTTAGCGCCGGGATCAGTGCCTAACTTTAGATATGAGAATTTACACCAAGTAAACCCTGGTGTAAATCCTTGTGTTACAGACAAAAAAAGCAACACTGGGCCTTCAAGACTGGGTCAACAGGAGTTCTTTATTGATAGATGACCCGACACGGGCCGTGTTTCGGTGTTAGACAACTCCTGCCTCAGGGGGTCAAAATTTGTTTCTGCAGTACGTACATAGTATAGGTTCAATGCCCCAAAAGTTAGGAGTTTGTTTGTTGATCGCCGCAATGCTAAGGCAAAGCTCGTAAAAGAGCCTTCTCGTTTGTGAAAAAACTCCTGCTATCCCAGTCTTGAAGGCCCTGTGTTGCTTTTTTTTGCCTGTATACCTTCTATGTATGCTATATGACCCTCTCTATTTGTTCTGTAAATCCTTGTGTTTAAATTAGGTGCTGATCCCTCTTATTCTATTACAGCACACATAAATTGTAGGAACACCCCTGATCCGCCCATGACCCTCCCATGGCCACGCCTCTTTTTTGGAACCATGCGTAAAATTTACGTGCAGATCTCTGTGACTAAAAATGTCTGCATCAATTTCAATTAATTGATTATTAGCACCCAATTATCAGCACTAATTGGCTTGTTATTCAATTGCATTTCACACACTCAAATTTACACACGCAATTTTATGCGCCATTTATAGAATTTCAGGATTGGTGTGTAACATTAGGCATCAGCTTACAGACTTGTCCTACATACCCAGTAGACAGCATTAGGATAATACCCAGTCTGTTATCATCTAAGTCAGCTTGACCAAATTCAATCCTTGAAAGCTGCAAACAGGCCAGATTTCCAGGATATCCCTAATGAATACACATAACAAAGATTTGCATGCCCACTACCTCCATTGTATGCAAATCTCTCGGCATTCGGTCCAAGACTTGCAGTTTGTAGTGCTTGTCCATGTCCTGAAGGGTAGAGGCTGTGTTGAAAAGCATTTGATTAGAAAAGAACAACGATTGATATTTAATTGGAACACAGTTGAACCCAATTGATTAAATAAAGAGGTTGGTTGGCCACTGTTGATGACAGTATAAAAGGAAATAGGTTTTCCATTAGTCTGTATGGCACAGGATAGGACGTCTGTATATCGGGAGCTACTGCTTACTGTGGTGTGCCCAATGATGATGTGAGGTTGTTTAAGGTATTGTCATTTCTTTTTAGTTATATTGTATGTTTTGTATGAATGAACAGTTGAGTAATCATGCATAATGTTTGATATATAAGGTCTCCTGATAAAGTAAGAAGGAAACACGACCAGTGTTTTGAACAAAGTATATATGAGGTTTATTATTAGTAGAATAGGTAAAAAATGGAAAATTAGTCCCCAAATATGGATGCTTATTCATTAGAGATATCCTGAAAATCTAGCTTCTTTGTAGCCCTTGAGGTCTGAACTTGGACAAGTCTGATCTAAGTGATCAAAATATTATATGTAACAGTGAATATTAACAATCAATATATATTAGCTTTTAAGGATAATTTGCATAAAGCATATGTGATTTTAAAAAAAACAACACAGTAATTGTGAGTCCTAAGCAATTTTCTTAGGGAAACAGAGAGTGAAGGAGTAGCCTAATATTTTGTGAAGTGGCCTGAGAACCAGGAAAACTGGGTTGGTTCCTGCTGCAGATTCTTTGTAAACCTGGACAAAGTCACGTATTTATTTATTTATTATTTTTATTTATTTATTAGGATTTACAGTGGGGGAAATAAGTATTTGATCCCTTGCTGATTTTGTAAGTTTGCCCACTGACAAAGACATGAGCAGCCCATAATTGAAGGGTAGGTTATTGGTAACAGTGAGAGATAGCACATCACAAATTAAATCCGGAAAATCACATTGTGGAAAGTATATGAATTTATTTGCATTCTGCAGAGGGAAATAAGTATTTAATCCCTCTGGCAAACAAGACCTAATACTTGGTGGCAAAACCCTTGTTGGCAAGCACAGCGGTCAGACGTCTTCTGTAGTTGATGATGAGGTTTGCACACATGTCAGGAGGAATTTTGGTCCACTCCTCTTTGCAGATCATCTCTAAATCATTAAGAGTTCTGGGCTGTCGCTTGGCAACTCGCAGCTTCAGCTCCCTCCATAAGTTTTCAATGGGATTAAGGTCTGGTGACTGGCTAGGCCACTCCATGACCCTAATGTGCTTCTTCCTGAGCCACTCCTTTGTTGCCTTGGCTGTATGTTTTGGGTCATTGTCGTGCTGGAAGACCCAGCCACGACCCATTTTTAAGGCCCTGGCGGAGGGAAGGAGGTTGTCACTCAGAATTGTACGGTACATGGCCTCATCCATTCTCCCATTGATGCGGTGAAGTAGTCCTGTGCCCTTAGCAGAGAAACACCCCCAAAACATAACATTTCCACCTCCATGCTTGACAGTGGGGACGGTGTTCTTTGGGTCATAGGCAGCATTTCTCTTCCTCCAAACACGGCGAGTTGAGTTCATGCCAAAGAGCTCAATTTTTGTCTCATCTGACCACAGCACCTTCTCCCAATCACTCTCGGCATCATCCAGGTGTTCACTGGCAAACTTCAGACGGGCCGTCACATGTGCCTTCCGGAGCAGGGGGACCTTGCGGGCACTGCAGGATTGCAATCCGTTATGTCATAATGTGTTACCAATGGTTTTCGTGGTGACAGTGGTCCCAGCTGCCTTGAGATCATTGACAAGTTCCCCCCTTGTAGTTGTAGGCTGATTTCTAACCTTCCTCATGATCAAGGATACCCCACGAGGTGAGATTTTGCGTGGAGCCCCAGATCTTTGTCGATTGACAGTCATTTTGTACTTCTTCCATTTTCTTACTATGGCACCAACAGTTGTCTCCTTCTCGCCCAGCGTCTTACTGATGGTTTTGTAGCCCATTCCAGCCTTGTGCAGGTGTATGATCTTGTCCCTGACATCCTTAGACAGCTCCTTGCTCTTGGCCATTTTGTAGAGGTTAGAGTCTGACTGATTCACTGAGTCTGTGGACAGGTGTCTTTCATACAGGTGACCATTGCCGACAGCTGTCTGTCATGCAGGTAACGAGTTGATTTGGAGCATCTACCTGGTCTGTAGGGGCCAGATCTCTTACTGGTTGGTGGGGGATCAAATACTTATTTCCCTCTGCAGAATGCAAATAAATTCATATACTTTCCACAATGTGATTTTCCGGATTTAATTTGTGATGTGCTATCTCTCACTGTTACCAATAACCTACCCTTCAATTATGGGCTGCTCATGTCTTTGTCAGTGGGCAAACTTACAAAATCAGCAAGGGATCAAATACTTATTTCCCCCACTGTATGTATCGCCTTTTTGAAGGAATTCACTCAAGGCGGTGTACAGTAAGAATAGATCAAACATGAGCAATAGACAATTATAGCAGTAAAAGTATTCAAAAACAATACGAAGTATGGCATGGTATACTATTTACAATGTCAACACAATACATAATAGAACATTATAGGTGATAGCGAAGGGTAAAGCAAAGATGTAACATAAAGAAGGGTTAGAAAGTAAGGTGATTGATTTAAAGAAAATTGCACATGGGGTCAGAGAAATGGTTAAATATTATCTCATCTAGGGTAGGAGTGGATAAACATGTCCTGCTGCAGTATATGCAGCCTGAGTACTCCTTGTTGTTTGAGTGAGACTAACTAGTTAGTTACTTAGAGGTCCTTTTACTGAGGTGTGCCAAAAAATGGCCTGCGCTGTTGTAGGTGCATTTATTGGATGCACGCAGGTCCATTTTTCATCACGCCTGCAAAAAAGGACTTTTTTTGGCCAAAAATGGATGTGTGGCAAAATAAAAATTGGCGTGCATCCATTTTGGGCCTGAGACCTTACCCCCACCCATTTACTTAGCGGTAAGGTCTCACGCGTTAACCAAGCGGTAATCGTCAGCACACGTACACTGCTGATTGCCACCTGGTTAGTACCATGTGGTAGAAAATAAAAAATATTTGCAGATGCCTGTATCGGATGCATGTAAAAAATGGAATTACCGCCCAGGGCTCATGGTAGCCAGGTGGTAGTTCCAAATTGATGCATGTTGGACGCACGTAGGCACCTACTCGCCTTAGTAAAAGAGCCCCTTAACCCTCTGTTGCCCCTGGCACAAAAAAAAAAATCACTTTAGATTATGAGCCAACCAGGGAGAGAAAAAAACAGTAAGGCAGTATATCAAATCACATCCCCTTTCCTTGTGTTAATAAACTACGTTTCTTAACGATCTGCTTTGTGCATTTTCCATCTTGGAGCTTGCAGACCGTCTGCCTTTGTGCTTTCTTGGTCTGTCCTCTTAAAGCCACAGGCATTTGTGGGCCAGAAATATAGGAATAGCTGCTAGCTCATGAGCTCCTGTGCCTTTAAGAGGGCAAGCTTGAAGGGGGCAAGCAGCTGGTCTTTACATCACATGAGGCAGTCAAAAAACAAAGTAAAAAAACAAAAACCACTCCTAAAATGAAATAAAATACATGCAAAAATATATACTTAATTGCGTTGATTGGGGAATAATAAATATATAACATCAATATCCCAGACCTATCCTAGAGACACCCCCATCATCTTAGATTTTAGGATATCTATCATGTCAGAAGCTTCCCTTGGGGGATTTCAAATCACTGGTGGACCAGTGGCCCTGAAACAGCATCCAAACCCATGTTACAGCCCTTCTCCCCAGGTGCTCATTTGCATTCATAGCTAAATTTCACAGAAAATAGCCTACTTATTATTTCTGATCTCACACGCTTATATGCATGTCCTTCTCAGTGTGGGATATTGATGTTATATATTTATTATTTCCCAATCAATGCAATTAAGTATATATTTTTTGCATGTATTTTATTTCATTTTAGGAGTGGTTTTTGACTTTGTTTTTTTGACTGTGTATACACATAATTTAAATATGATTTTAGAAGAGTATCTGTATAATTATATCTGTTATTATTTCTTGAAGCCCCTGAAGCAGCCCTGCTGGGCGAAACACGGCCTGTGTCGGGCTATTTATGTGTGTGTATATATATATAATTTTTATTTGAATTGTGTTAATAAACTACGTTTCTTAACGATCTGCTTTGTGCATTTTCCATTTAAGAGGACAGAGTCAGAGGAGACATACTGTTTGTTTATATCAATGGCATACAGGGAGAAGGAGGATGCCCGATTCCTCGATAGAGCAATCTTTCCTTGTTGTTTATAATTGTATTGGATCATTCCATATCATGTGTGGTATGGCTCTTAATTTTCTCATTAGAGTATATACATTTCCATTATTCTATTGGTACAGTGACACAATGCAGTATATTACAAGTCTAGTCAGTGAAAATTATTGGGGTAGATCATATTGAAGGTGTTTTTTCTTTAGTTGGGAACCAACGTTCAGCACTCAGTGTAAAAAAAAAAAGCTGAAGTGAATATTGCTGATGCCACAAAGTGGCCGCACGCTTCAGTGGTTCTACCTACAGCTAGCACAAATGCTGCAGAAGTGAAAACTGTCTGCATTTACCACAAACCACAGGGGCTTCGGACCTTTCCAGCTAGACTATTGCTAGGCACCACACAATTCAAAGTAAGAAAATCACAGAAAAATGAGACTTATTTCAAAGTTTCTCCAAAAGTATCAGAAACGTCTTGGCATCTAGTCCAGGGACTTTCAATCCTGGCCAAGAGTACTTACACCTTGAGGGGAAAGTAGGGGTGGGCCAAATGACTTCCAGCAGCCAGGCGTAAAACAATCAAAATTTTTAATGGGCAAACGGCACCCAAATTTGTGTGCGATCCTGAGGTCTGTGTGCAAATAAATTAGATAACAAGCAATTATTGATGCTAATTGGCTAATTTGTGTGAGATCAGAAATAATAAGTAGGCTATTTTCTGTGAAATTTAGCTATGAATGCAAATACAAATGCAAATATACTGCATTGTGTCACTGTACCAATAGAATAATGGAAATGTATATACTCTAATGAGAAAATTAAGAGCCATACCACACATGATATGGAATGATCCAATACAATTATAAACAACAAGGAAAGATTGCTCTATCGAGGAATCGGGCATCCTCCTTCTCCCTGTATGCCATTGATATAAACAAACAGTATGTCTCCTCTGACTCTGTCCTCTTAGATGGAAAATGCACAAAGCAGATCGTTAAGAAACGTAGTTTATTAACACAATTCAAATAAAAATTATATATATATACACACACATAAATAGCCCGACACAGGCCGTGTTTCGCCCAGCAGGGCTGCTTCAGGGGCTACAAGAAATAATAACACAGATATAATTATACAGATACTCTTCTAAAATCATATTTAAATTATGTGTATACACAGTCAAAAAAACAAAGTCAAAAAACAAAAACCACTCCTAAAATGAAATAAAATACATGCAAAAAAATGTACTTAATTGCGTTGATTGGGAAATAATAAATATATAACATCAATATCCCACACTGAGAAGGACATGCATATAAGCGTGTGAGATCAGAAATAATAAGTAGGCTATTTTCTGTGAAATTTAGCTATGAATGCAAATGAGCACCTGGGGAGAAGGGCTGTAACATGGGTTTGGATGCTGTTTCAGGGCCACTGGTCCACCAGTGATTTGAAATCCCCCAAGGGAAGCTTCTGACATGATAGATATCCTAAAATCTAAGATGATGGGGGTGTCTCTAGGATAGGTCTGGGAAGCTCCTCTGTTAGTTGTGATGGAAGATTTGATTTTCATTACACATTTCCACCCTCCATTCTCCTTACTTCTCGCCACTGCTATTCCCATGATTTAAAAAAAAAATAGTTCCTTACTCAGGGAACGAAGCAAAGCTTATTTATGTACGTGATTCTGTGGGTTTCATAAGAATTGGTTCCTTTTTCTCTTTAAGCTATGAGATTATGAAGGCGTGTTGGAGCCTAGAACCCATACAGCGCCCTACGTTTGACCAGATCTGCAGCTTCATCCAAAAGCAAATGCAAATAGGTGAAGGCAAAGATCAGGTAAGAATACAAATGCCTAAAGAGACTTGGGGGAGCAAGGTGAAAATGACAAAGGATAGAGGTTTTCTCCCATCCTCCAGGCTGGGGTTCTTTTCCTCAGAGCATGCCAATACATCTCCAGCCAGGGGCAGACTGAGGGTGGTCTGAGCCCCCCACACAGTCTCTGCCCAACACCTCCCCTGCCGCCGCAGCTGACACCCCAGTTGCCCCAGTCCTACCTGAGGGGTCCTGGTAGTCTGGTGGCCTCTGCGGAGGGGCATGTTTTTTCCTGCCTGCTGTGCTGCCGCTATTCCCCCACCTGCCGGTATCATCGTGTTTTCAAAATGGCTGAGACTTCCTGTGGTAGTCTTGCAGGTATTGACAAACTCGCGAGACTTCCGCAGTGAGTCTCAGCCGCCATTTTTAAAATACGGTGGTGCCAGGCAGGGGGGAATAGCGGCAGCCCAGCAGGCAGGGCAGGAAAGAACATGTTCCCCCCTGCTGAGGTCACTAGATCACCAGCGGGGCACTGGGCATCCGGGCAGAGCCTCTGGGCCCTCGGGCACTGCCCAAATGGTCAGTCTACCCTTGTCTCCAGCTGTCTTCTATGGACAGTCAAGCCTGGCCAATCCAGTTCTTTGTCAAGGGAAATGTTATCTCAGTGAAAATCATTGCAGCCAGGTAGAACAGCAATCTACAAATGATAACTAATTCTCACATTCTCTGTACCCATGAAGGGAAATTCTATAACTGTGTATGTGTAATTATGCATGCCCTGCAGGATAAGTGCACAGGAAAGGGGCATTTATGCATGTAAATGCACTATGTATGAGTCTATAAGGTAGCAACAAGGGCAGGACATAGACATGTCTCCCATTTATGTGCATAACCTACATAATACTATAAATTTTACATTCATAACATATACACTTAGGCAACCCATTTACACCTGCCAATGACCTAGTGTATGCAAGCACGCCTAACTTTAAATGTGTCAATGTGGGTTTATGCCAGTTTTCTATAGAATAGTCATGCCCCATGCAGTTTGGGGGTACCTAATAAGGGACACCCAGTTATAGAATACCCTCCTTAGTCTTCATGACCAGTCCTCGAGGGCCGCCAACAAATCATGGATCCAATATTCAGTCGACGGAGATCAACATTTTGCTGCCACCAGTACTAAACCCACAATTCCAGGAATAACATATATAGAATGTTTGTACGTTTGGGAAGCTTGCCAGGTGTCCTTGACCTGGATTGGCCGCTGTCGTGGACAGGATGCTGGGCTCGATGGACCCTTGGTCTTTTCCCAGTGTGGCATTACTTATGTACTTATAGACGTTCAATGCCCGGCCATGTCCGGGCACCGGCATTGAATTTTGGGTTTGCTGAGCTGACTAAAGCAAAGCCAGTTAAGTGTGATATTCAGCACTTAACCACTATGGAGCACCTTGTAATGATAGGACTGACTTTTATGCAGTCCTATTTACGTGGTTAACCTGGCCAGTTATATTCTGAATATCAGCACTTAACCAGCTAAGTGCTGACTCCAGCCCTGGAACTCCCCAAAAATAGCCGGTTTTGAGTTCAGCACTAACTGATTATTTTCAGTAGCACTAAGTGGTTAAGTGCCACTGAAAATTTCTGGTTAGCTTCAAACAAATGGTTTAACTGACCAGGAGCCATTTCTGGCCAGTTAAATCGCTTTGAATATCAACCCCCATAGTTTCAAGATAACCCTAATGAATATGCATGAGAGAGATTTGCAGGCCTACTACCTCCATTGCATGCAAACTTTCTCATGCATGTCATTAGGGGTAGCCTGAAAACCTGACCTGTTGGCAGCTTTCAAGAACTGGGAGTGAAGACCAAGGTTTTATACTTTGATTCTCAACCCAATCCTCAGGGCATACCCAGCATTGTAAGTTTGTTTTATTTATTTATTTATTTATTTATAGCATTTATATCCCATAATTTCCCACCCACGGACAGGCTCAATGTGGCTTAGAACAGTCTGTAAAAACATACATCAAGTCAGCAAACAAACAATCAATTTCTTAGAAGTGTAAGAGAGAAAGGGTAAAAGCAAAGAAGGGAAAAAGAGAAAGAGTTGTGGTGATCAATATGACGCCGTGACAGAGACAGGTTAGAAGTTAGAGATGCTAGGCGGGATTTGAGCGTAAGCTTTTCCAAATAAAAAGGTCTTGAGGCATTTACCTCCTGTTTTCCTATATCTTCGTGCTTTGTTCCTTCCCCCTCCTTAATTTGTTACTCTGTAAACTGTTTAGATATCCTTTGACTTTATGGTATATCATATAAAGTTGATGATGATTATTTCACGATCAATAAGCATAAGGTAGATCTTTGTGCAACAGAGTCCTTGCAAAAATCTCATGCCTATCCATTGTGGATATTCTGAAAATAAATCTGCCTGGGTTTGGCCCAAGGACTAGGTTGCTCTAAACTCAGAAAGGGAAGGGCAGGGAAGGGAATGGGACTTGATATACTGTTTTTCTGTGGTTACAATCAAAGCAGTTTACATATTATAGTTAGGTACTTATTTTGTACCTGGGGAAATGGAGGGTTAAGTGATTTGCTCAGAGTCAAAAGGAGTGTAAATAAATCAATTGTTGATAAACCAGGCACTAAATTGGGGGGTGGGGGGAGACCGACAGCAAATTAAGGTAATCTTAATGATCCAGTCAGTATGAGTCTTACCACTCAACATAATATATTAGTTTCTATTGTAGAAATTATCTTTTGTTAGAACATTTCTCCTTTCCTGAACACTGCAGACAGCTATAACCTAAATTCCAGAGGTTTTTAAAATGTCTCTTTAATCTCGCTCTATATTATCCCCCTAATTCTATAAACTTTTGCTCACAATTTGACATTTAGGGCCCTGTTTATTAAGCTGCACTATAGGCATGCTTGCATTTTTAGCACCTGCTAAAAGTTAGCTTGCGCCAACGCTAGAGACACCTACAGGAATATATGTCTCTAGCGTTTAGCACGCGCTAAAAACACTAGTGCACCTTAGAAAACAAGGCCCTTAGTACGCAACTTATAGAATAGTTCTAGTTATGTATGTAACTTAATTGGTAAATGAGCTGCTACTTGGCATTAATTGGCTATAATTGACATTAATTGGCAATAATGTGCAATTACATGCATAACTGCCTGTGAGGGGGGTCTACAGAACATTGCCCTTCTCCCTTAAGAACAGGCCCTCCAATAGCCTGGCCCACCTTAAGAGCATGAGACCCGCCCCAGGAGGAGGTGAGCTGAGAGGGGTGGAGCCCATAACTAGTATAGAAGACAGTCAGACTGAGGATTAGGAGGCCCAGGGAGAGAAGATTTGAATCCCCAGCATATGATGTGGAAGGTACTGTTCCATGATTGCAACCTGGCCTATGTAAGCCATTTGATTTATCAGACTGAGCTTCATAAGTTTTGTTTTGAGGTCTGGCTGGAGCCAGAACTAAAGCTGGGTGGAGAACCTCGGATTTATCTGCTGTGTTTGGGGTGTGGCACACCCAGCAGTCCCAGACTGTGCCTGACCTACTGTCAGAGGCCACTAAGACTGAAAATATTTGACTGCAGAAGTTTCCCTGCCCTATGTCTCGGGCCCTGTGAAAGGAACAGGCTGGAGGTTTCCCTTGAATAAATACTTATTTTGGGTTTCATCCCTTTGTCCAGCTGCATTATTTAACTGGCCTATTCCCAACCCACACTCAGGGTGTCACAGTGCCCTTATTGGTATTCTACAAATTGAATGCTCAAAATCCACAACGTGTAAGTACAAGGTCCTAGGAGGGGCTGGGCAGGTCAGCGGTGTGTCTAGCACTTATGCACGTAGGTTATACAGTATTATCAGTTATACGCCTAACTGACAGCACTTAGCTGTGAGCATTTACATCAGCCATTGAGTTAGCATAAGTGCTCACATCTAATCTTAGACTTGCTCTAGGATTCTCTATCGAGCTATTGTGTGTGTAATTTCCTATATAGAACTCATGCTTACTGCGCATCATTCTAGTACCTAACTTTAGGCAACATGTAGGAAATGACCCCCTTTCAGGGTAATTTCATAACAGGTTGCCTAGATTGAGAGGGCAAAAAGGTACTTATTTGTAACATATTTTATAAAGACAGATGGACATCTATGTGCCTTTATAAAATACCTGTAGAAATCATTCCTGAAATGGAGCAGCAAACATTTATGCCCGCTCCGAAGCATGTATTGCATGTAATCTTTGTATGATTTTTCGATGTGTAATTCAAGGTATGGTGTTGGTGCGATTGAGCTACTTACTGCCATGCTCTTTTTACCGGTTTGTCATCTTTGAGTGTAAAGGCATTATTTATTTATTAGGATTTATTTACCACCTTTTGAAGGAATTCACTCAAGGCGGTGTACAGTAAGAATAAATCAAACATGAGCAATAGGCAATTACAGCAGTAAAAATATTCAAATAACAATACAAAGTACATAAGAGTAGCCATACCGGGCCAGACTAATGGTCCATCTAGCCCAGTATCTTGTTTTCCAAACAGTGGCCAAGCCAAGTCACAAGTACCTGGCAGAAACCCAAATTGTGACTACACTCCATACTACAAATCCCAGGGCAAGCAGTTGCTTTCCATGTCTGTCTCAATAGCAGACTATGGACGTTTCCTCCAGAAATTTGTCCAAACCTTTTTTAAACCCAGATACGCTAACCACTGTTACCACTTCCTCTGGCAAAGAGTTCCAGAGCTTAACTATTCGTTGAGTGAAAAAGTATTTCCTCCTATTTGTTTTAAAAGTATTTCCATGTAACTTCCTCTAGTGTCCCCTAGTCTTTATACTTTTGGAATGAGTAAAAAATCAGTTTACTTCTACTTGTTCTACACCACTCAGGATTTTGTAGACTTCAATCATATCTCCCCTCATCCATCTCTTTTCCAAGATAAAGATCCCTAATCTCTTTAGCCTTTCCTCATACGAGAGGCGTTCCATCCCCTTTATCATTTTAGTCGCTCATCTTTGAACCTTTTCTAATTCCGCTATATCTTTTTTGAGATAAGTGTCCCGAAATGAATGCAATACTGAAATATGGCATAGTATACTACTTACAATGTCAGCACAATACATAATAGAACATTTTAATTGACAGTAAAGGGTATAAGCAAAGATGGAACATATAGATGGGTACATAGGAGCCACCTTTTTTTACATTATTGGGGGTGCTAACCCCAGTGGAAATAACCCCCCTGGACACATACAAGGAATTTATTCAATATTGGAGGTGCTCAAGCACCCACTGAGTCGGCTCCTATGGATGGGTAAGAGAAGAGTTAGACAGTAATTGTAGGAACATTGAAGCTTTCTCATGTTACTCCAGTGCTTAAACAACTGCACTGGTTACCTGTATTGCAAAAGATTCAATTTAAGATACTGATGGTCATTTATCACATTTCGTTTGCTGATGCCCCATTTTACCTGAAGCAAGCGTTGACATGTATTGAGGTCAGAGACAGCTATGCAGCTTTCTCCTGATGAAGTAGTGAGGGTATGCCATGCAGAGATACGATCTTCAGCTTTTGTTCCAGCAGGAATTATTATGTGGAATGCTTTCCCTGATCAGCTTCGCCACTGTAGTAGTTTTGTGCACTTTAAAAAAACTTTTGAAGGCTCATTTTATTGTGGCAGCATTTTTCTGGCCATGTGTCCTTTGTGGAATACTGTTCAAATTTTATATTGTCTACTTTAAAGAGTAATGTGTGTTTTTTTTTGTTTTGTTTTTTTATTATGAATGTTTTTTTATGGAAACCACCTAGATAGAGGTGGTCTATAAAAGTTTTAAATAAGTAAATAAATAAAAAAAGCGTGTGTCATGATTCCACCCATATTCCGCTGAACCGCCACCAAAGAACACACCTACACTAAACTTGAATAGAAGTAAGCATGGCATAATTCATTAAGAGATATTTTATAAGTATATTCTGACATATACACATGAAAACGCCTTTACAATAATATCCTCTAAGTGAGGACTTCCCAAATCTTTCCTAGGGACCCCACAGCCAGTCAAGTTTTCAGGATATCCAAAATAAATATGCATGGTTGAGTTTGCAAACATTGAGTCTCCAGTGTAGCAGATATTCTGAAACCCAACTGGCTGTGGGATCTCCAGAACAGGTTTGGAAGCCCTGATCTAGGTGGTACTTCAGAGGCAAGACTCACTGATCACTGTCTGGCTGGGTTAGCTCATTGCACACGCTTTTCAACTGATTAAACCTGATGGTGTGGTCTTCTTTGATTTTCAGGTCTACAAAAACCTATCAAGCAACAAGGAGGAACAGCAAAATCAGGAACGCAAAGCTGAAAAATATGGGGAAGAATCCTGTGACCAACAAGATTCTAGTCATTCCATTCAGAAAAGCAACAATTATCAGTTCTGTTAGCTCAGAAAGACCTAAGAGAACAACATCAGCCTGGAGTTTACCTATCTCTTTGCAGACTGGGGTTTCTATGAATCTGTATCGTGACGAAAGCTCTTGGGTGCAAATCTTTGTGCATGTTCTTTTGAAGTATGAGAGCTTAAGGGCATTTTTAAATGAAGCTACTTAAAAATTGACTGAATAATGCATCATATAGCATTTTAACTGGAAACCAAACTTTTGATTCTCACCATGAATACTGTACTGAATGGCTCATCCTTTGCACTGGAAAAAAATCGCTTCCCGCAAGCTCTCTCAATATTGCTGTTTTAACAAATGAAAGTTGTACTCTACCTAGATAGGTAAACAAGTATTTCTTTAGATTCATTCAAGAGGTGCTTCCAGGGTCTTAGCCACTGGCTTTCAAGTCCAATGGATAAAAAGGTGCTGTATCCTGGTGATAGGGATATGTGTATTATACAGCCATGTTCTGTGCCCGTAAAAAAAAAAAACAAATCTTCACTGACAAATGCCCAGGTCTAGAAAAGGGAACTGGAAGTGTCCACTGTATGTGATAAAATATGGTGGCCATTCTATAAATTGGCACCTCAGTCTAGGTGCCTCAATAAGCAAGTGGTTAGCACTAATTTTATAACGGCATCTTTGCCCAAGACTCCAATATAGAATACTGGTATAAGTCAATATTAGTGCTCCCATGTTCATGACAGATGTAAGTTGGTGGCCCCAGGTATGCTAAGTGACTTGCATCATTTATAGTGTTCTATCAGACATAACCCGTCAAGGTAACTGCATAAACAGGACCACATAAAAGTCAGTACTATCTTTATGTGGTTTTCACCATAGCTGGTTAAGAGCTGAATATTTCGCTTAGTTGGCTATGGTTTTGCTGACTCTGTAAACCCAGAAATTCAATGCTGGAGCCCGGACATGGCATGGCATTGAATTTCCAGATATAATGCCAGCTGAATATCTGATCATTGATGTCCAAAATCCTGAGTGGAGTGGAAATGGTAAACATGAATTGTTTGTTTATGCTTTCAAAAAGTACAAAGACTAGGGATCATGCCAGAAAAATTGCATAGTAATACACTTAAAACAAATAGGAGAAAATATTTTTTCACTCAGGGGTTAATTAAGTTCTGATACTTGTTGCTAAATGATATGGTAAAAGCATTTTAGCTGGGTTTAAAAAAAGTTTGGATAAATTCCTGGAGATGAAGTTCATAAACCATTATGAACAGCAAGGTTCCATGTTACTACACCTGAGGTGTAGTAACATGGAACTTTGCTGTTCTTGGTATTCTGCCAGGTACTTGTAACCTAGTTTGTCCACTGTTGGAAACAGGATACTAGGCTAGAAAGACCTTTGGTCTGACTCCGTATGGCAGTTCTTAAGTTCTTATGAATTGCAGTAATACCAAAAGTGACTAACAACAAATAATAATGGAGCAAAAGGTTTCAACACACAAATCTTGTGTGAAAAATGTTGAAGAGGTTTCCTACTCTTACCTCCACAAATTTACATCAACAGATGCTTTCAAAGATGTAGAAAACATATAATCATATACCCCATAAAGGAACAAATAAAAAAGTACACTAATCTTTGCAAGTAGAAAGTCAAAGCAGAGATTTGTCAGTGTCAATGTAATACTTATATTCCGCTATATCCCCTTACAAGTTCAACATTGTTTACAAATTAAAACACAAAATACAATACACAATCAACACAATTCAAAATATGAAATAGTCTCACCCAGCTCCAATAGTCAACAGTTATCAAATAAGAAGGTTTTCAGATTCTTGCAAAAAGATAAACAATTAGTCTCCAACCTAATTGGGAAGGTAAAGAGTTCCAAAGGAAATCACAGCAAAAGAAAATAATGAACTAAAAATTCATAAAAAACAGATACCCTTAGAACTTGGGAGTTGAAATATTAATAAAGCACGCAAACAAGAGAAATGACTAACCAGAGAAGTAGTCAATAAACTGAACAGTAATTCTGAAGTAAGCCCATAGACCATCTGAAACACTAAACATGCTGATTTGAAAAGAATGCTTTTATATATTGGATGCCAATGCAAGTCGGCCAAACATGGTGAAACACTATCAAAATTCTTGATCCTCTAAATCAATTGAGCCAAAGTCTTCTGAACGCGTTGCAACATGTTCAACTTTGAGGATAAACCCATCACTTTGTATTTGTTTACACCGAATTCTGTAATGCCTCTCCACTACTATGTAAGCCACATTGAGCCTACAAACAGGTGGGAAAATGTGGGATATAAATGTAATAAATAAATAAATATTACAGTAATCTAACATCTGAACCAATAAAGCAAAGGAACTCTGATCAAAATAAGATCTTATCATATGTAATTGTCTCATCTTTAAAAAAAAGTCTTTTGCCAAAGATAGTTTATTTGAGATTCGAAAGTTAAAGATGAATCAAAAATGACCCCCCAAACTCAAGATTTATCTGCAACTGAAAGAGACTTGCCTGATGGAACACCAGAGTTCTTGAACCACAAAACTTTAATTTTATTAGTATTCAACTTCAACATATTGTTCATGGCCCAATGCTGAATCCTATCCATACAAGATGACAGTTTATAGTGTCACTGAAATCACCAGGTACAGGTGTTAACATTAATATATCGTCAGCATAAGAAGGTAACAACTCATCTGCTTTCAACTTAATAGAACCTATAGATGATATGAATAAGTTAAAAAGCAGAGGAGATAGTGGAGATTCCTGGGGTATCCACATCCAGAAGACCAAAACTGAGAGACAAGATTGTTTTTCCAGACACAGTAATTTCAATTAATTAAAAACTCCCGAAACCATTTAAAAGCTGAACCCACCAGACCAATCTGATTCAGTCTTTCCAACAATAAATCATGATCCACATCATCAAGCGCCACAGAATTATCAAATTGAAGCAAAATAGTCTGCCTGCCTAAACATAACTGTCTTTTAATATGAGAAGTTAAAACTAATAGTACGGTTTCGGTGCTATGAGCAGACCTGAAAACAAATTGAGAAAAGTGTAAACATGAAAACCTTTCCAGATACTCAGCAAACTGTCTACTAATTTGAGTGTCCGTTAATCTTGTGTTGAAAGTGGCTAAGAGAAATTATTGTTAGTATTGAATCACATTTTCCTCTTTACGTTATGTACATTTGAAAAGGGATACAAAAGTTTTAGGATAATGTACACTGCAGAAATCCAGAACTAAATGATAAGAATAAGAGTCTTATGTGATTTAAAACAAGGCAGCTTTTCTGAACGAACAGTATTAAATCTGTGTAATGGCTTTTATTTATGTATTTTCATGTATGGTGTACAGCGCTGTGTATGCCTTGTAGCACTATAGAAGTGATACGTAGTAGTAGTAATTGTTAATTCTGAGGCATTCACTGTGACTACTGCCTTTCTGAGAAGCGAAATATTCTAATGTTTTATGGCAATGAGTTTTTTTTTCCATTTTGTTTTTAAGCATATTTTTAAGCATTTGAGATCACATTTCAAGTCCTTTGTAGCAGTATTGTTTCATTATCAGTGATTAAAAACCTAGGAGGAAAATGCTAGGATATTTCAATAAGTGCAAAATAGTGATATTTTTCATAAGAGGCTAGAAAGAGGTTGACTGAGGAAATGAGAGGGTTTTGGATGTCAGGAACCTACCCTACCAGCAGGAACCAAAACTGACAGAATCCCAACAAGCTTGGAACAGAAACAAAGGAAGTCAGTACAGGCAAAAGATGAGAGATCAGGTGGAGAGGCATTTTCAAAAGGGACGTCCACGTTTCGATTTGGACGTCCTTGCAAAATGTCCTGATCCAGGGGCAGGGAAACCCGTATTTTTTAAACAATATGAATATCCATCTTTTGTTTCAAAAATACTGTCAGGGATGTCCAAATCCTTAAATTTGGTCATCCTTAGAGATGGACGTTTCTGATTTTCAGCGATTTTCAAAACCAAGGACGTCCATCTCGGAAACGACCATTTGGTCATGGGAGGAGCCAGCATTTGTAGTGCACTGGTCCCCCTGACATGCCAGGACACCAACCAGGCACCCTAGGGGGCACTGCAGTGAACTTCATAAAATGCTCCCAGGAACATAGCTCCCTTACCTTGTATGCTGAACCCCCCAAAACCCACCATCCCCAACTGTTCACCATTACCATAGCCCTTACGGGTGAAGGGGGCACCTAGATGTGGGTGCAGTGGGTTTGTGGTGGGTTTTGGAAGGCTCGCTGTTTCCTCCACAAATGTAACAGGTGGGGGGGGGGATGGGGCTGGGTCTGCCTGTCTGAAGTGCCCTCACCCACTAAAACTGCTCCAGAGACCTGCATACTACTGTAATGGACCTGAGTATGACATCTGAGGCTGGCATACAGGCTGGCACAAAATATTTTTACAGATGTTTTTTTGAGGGTGGAAGGGGGTTAGTGACCAATGGGGGAGTAACGGGAGGTCATCCCTGATTCTTTCCGGTGATCATCTGGTCATTTCAGGCACCTTTTTGTGCCTTAGTCATAATAAAAACAGGTCCAAGTGAAAATGTCCAAGTGTTCGTCAGGGACGTCCTTCTTTTTTTCAATTATGAGTCAAGGACGTCCAAATGTTAGGCATGCCTGTCCTGCCTTCGCTACGCCTCTGACATGCCCCCGTGAACTTTGGCCCTCCCTGCGATGGAGTGCAGTTGGGGACGTCCAAAATCGTCTTTCGATTATACCAATTTGGACGTTTCTGTGAGGATGTCCATCTTACGATTTATGTCGAAAGATGGGCATCCTCTTTCGAAAATGAGCCCAATAGTGTCTTTGGGTGAGACAAAAGGTAAGGAGTGAGTGGGTAGATGAAAAACTCTATGGTACTAGGGTCATGGAAGCTTTATCAATGCTTGACCCAGAACCTGATTGTGCCTGCTCTGCAATTTGGGATGAAGCTGGGTGGAGGAAAGAGGGTAGTAGGATACAGGCATGGATTGTTTAAATGCATTAACCTCAATAGACTGCATTATAGGGACCAGTATACTGATGTGGAATGCAGATTATATATGTTTACTTAAAAGAGAAGATACTTCAAAGTAGCAAACATTTGTCAGTAGCTCAAGCTTTTTAAAAATAAATGTTATTCATTGATTTTCTTTTTAGTATTCTTAGTTCTCCAGCGGTATGGGACACTTAAATGTATTAAATTTTCCAAATGTACTTACATAGTTGTTTAAAAGCAATAATAAACTAACCTTATTAACAAAGCATGAACTATGTCTCTTTTCTCATACACTGAGGATTAAAATGTATTTATTTATTTAACTGAATATATTCTGCCAATCTTGAGGGAGGAAACTCAACTGGATTATTTGCAAACAGAACACCAGCATATACATGCATATGTGGGTCCATACACAAGAAAATGCCAGACTCTAATACATCCCATTCTGTAACTACAGATAGGTCTTTGATAGCATGTAGGTTGCAGGTAAGTATTTCACATGGGTGGAGTCTGGGAAGAAAACACACACGTTACTTACAGAATACTATAAGTTATGCACATATCTCTGCAATCTTTGTGCCGTCATTTACACCAGCTCTAGGTTGGCTTAGGTTTCACACCTAAACACATATATACACATATAACCAATTACACAACCATTCTATTGGAGAAAGTAAGCAACTTTCCTTTAAAGAGTATGCTCGTTAGGTACCCTCTAGATGCCTAGTCACCCCTTTATAAAATTGCACTAATATAGGGCACATAGACCCTTATTTAGGCACTATTTTATAAAGACACATAGGGGCCTATAGGTCTCGTTTTCAAAAGAGAACACTACCCAAAAAGTTGCATAAATCTGCATTTGGACATTTTTCTCACAAAAAAGTTCAAATTGGTATTTTCAAAACCAATTTTTAGTAGTTTTCTACAAGGTCCATCAGAAGTGCATTCAAATGACAAGGGGGTAAGGCAAGGACATGTTAAGGGCAGAATCTGGGCGTTCCTAACACTTGGATATTTTTTCAGCCATAATGGAACAAAATAAAACCATCCAGGTCTAAAATGAAGATGTTTTGAGCTAGACCTGTTTTTATAATAACACACAAAAAGGTGCCCTAAATGACCAGATGGCCACTGGAAGGAATCAGGGATGGCCTCCCCTTACTCCCTCAGTGGTCATGGACCCCCCCCCCCCCCCCAAAAAAAAAAAATAAAAATAAAATGCGATTAAAAACATTACTTACCAGCCTCTATGACAGCCTCAGATGTAATACTCAGGTCCATTAGAGCAGCATGCAGGTCCCTGCAGTAGTCTAGTGGTGGGTGTAGTGCACTGCAGATAGGTGGTCCTAGGCCTATACTACCCCTTACCTGTTACACAAGGTGGAAACTGTGAGCTCTCCAAACTCACCAGAAACCCACTGTACTCACATAGAAGTGCTCCCTTCACCCGTAAAGGCTATTGTAGTGGTGTATAGTTGGGGGTAGTGGGTTTTGGAGGGCACGGCAGTCAAGATAAGGGAACAGTGGTGAGATGCGTACCTATTGTGGAATAAAAACTGGTTGAAGGATAGGAAACAGAGAGTGGGGTTAAATGGGCAGTATTCACAATGGAGAAGGGTAATTAGTAGGGTTCCTGAGGGGTCAGTGCTAGGACTGCTGCATTTTAATATATTTAAAAATGATTTAGAGATGGGAGTAACCAGTGAGGTAATTAAATTTGCTGACGACACAAAGTTATTCAAAATCGTTAACTCGCGAGAGAATTGTGAAAAATTACAGAAGGACCTTACGAGACTAGGCGGCTAAATGGCAGATGACGTTTAATGTGAACAAGTGCAAGGTGATGCATGTGGGAAAAAAGAACCCGAATTATAGCTACGTCATGCAAGGTTCCACGTTAGGAGTTACGGACCAAGAAAGGGATCTGGGTGTCGTCGTTGATAATATACTAAAACCTTCTGCTCAGTGTGCTGCTGCGGCTAGGGAAGTGAATAGAATGTTGGGTATTATTAGGAAAGGTATGGAGAACAGATGTGAGGATGTTATAATGCCGTTGTATCGCTCCATGGTGCGACCGCACCTTGAGTATTGTGTTCAATTCTGGTTGCCGCATCTCAAGAAAGATATAGTAGAACTGGAAAAGGTGCAGCGAAGGGCGACAAAATGATAGCAGGATGGGATGAAACTACAGTGTAGTAAATTTAAAACAAATAGGAGAAATTTTTTTCTTCACCCAACGCATAATTAAACTCTGGAATTCGTTGCCGGAGAACGTAGTGAAGGCGGTTAGCTTGGCAGAGTTTAAAAAGGGGTTGGACGGTTTCCTAAAGGACAAGTCCATAGACCGCTACTAAATGGACTTGGGAAAAATCCACAATTTCGGGAATAACTTGTATAAAATGTTTGTACGTTTGGGTAGCTTGCCAGGTGCCCTTGACCTGGATTGGCCGCTGTTGGGGACAGGACGCTGGGCTCGATGGACCTTTGGTCTTTTTTTCACTTGGACATTTTTTTTTTTCAAAAATGGACCAAAAAGATAAACGCACAGAGCACAAAAACATCTAGGAAATAGCTATATTCCCTACTTGAATTTTAGCAAAGTTGGACTTAGACATCATATCGAAAATGCCCCTCCACGTGTCTTTATAAAATACAAGCATAAGCAGCAGAAGCTGTTCCTACCTTGCAAGCGTGGATAGTTACATCTGCTGTCCCACCTATACTATGATCATAGGTGCATAGATTAGAATATTTTATAATCTAAGCACCAATTTACACACTCCATCCAAACTCTGCCCCTGTACATGCATCATTATGTCTTTGTGTGCATTTTTAAGCAGCTCATTCTTTTGATCAGAGGCCATTTACATATCCATATATGTAGCCACATATGCATGAAAATACTTTATAACATTATCTTCATAATGGATAGGAGCTCAATTATAAATTGTACTGAGCCTCATGAGTTCCATTACAACGTATCGTGACAAATTTGCATGCAATCCATACCTTATCCATGAGAAGGGCAATTCTATAAGTGGCTGCCTGGAGGGCACCTATTTTCACTTATAGAATACTAGCTTAACAGGGTAGATACACAAGTGGGATTTAGGAATGACCACTTACACCAGGTGCCTAGATACTGAAGATATGCATGTATTTTATAAGGAATGCATGTAATTAAATGCCAAATCAGACTCAGGTATTCATCTAAAGTATCACATACCATGTAAAATGAGTTTATCTTGTTGGACAGACTGGATGGACCGTTCAGGTCTTTATCTGCTGTCATTTACTATGTTACTACGAATGCACATATGGGTAAAGGCAGTAGTGGCCCTACTATTAGGTCAACTGAGGCAGGGGCCTCAGGTGGCACTCTTTATAGAGCAGAATCTTTCCCCCTTTCGTTCCTCAACTCCCCTCCCCAGCCTCTTTTTTTCAAAATTCAGTGACGGCAGCAATCCCCATACACTGCCCTGCTGCCAGCACCAGCATTTCCTCTGTACTGCAGGCTGCTTCTCTGATGTAACTTCCTATTTCCTCAGAGGCAGGCAGCAGTACAGAGGAGATGCCAGTGCTGGCCGCAAGGTAGCATATGGAGATCGCTGTCACCGCAGACTTTTGAAAATAAAAAAAGAAGGTATGCTCAGGGGGGTTGAGGAAGGAAGGAAGGGGAGATGCCAGACCGTGGCCCGGGGGGGGGGGGGGGGGGGAGGGAGAGTGTAGAAACATGTTGGACCTCAGGTGGGGGGAGGGCCGGCCGGGCCGCCATCTCATTCCTGCCTCAGGTGAGCTATCCTTAAGATGTTATTTTACCAGTAGCTTCTGCAATTTTAAGCAATGAGACCTAGTTACTAATAACTGGGGATAACAGCAAAATGACCCATCTTAATGGTAGCCCACATTGATAACATCCTCCTTTAGTTAAAGAAAAACGAAATGTCTCTAGAAATTGACATCACTGCTACATATAATAAAAGTAAGCCAAGTATAGGGCAATCAAGCCTTGTGACTATGGGCAAGTCACTTAACCCTCCATTGCCCGCCGCATTGAGCCTGCCATGAGTGGGAAAGCGTGGGGTACAAATGTAACAAAAATAAAATAAAAAAAAATTGTGACATCACTGATGAGCTTGGTTCTTAGGCACTGGTGGAGGGAGGCATTATGACATCATAATATCAGTTCTGGTTACCAGAAACAAACTTTTTACACTAAGGGAGGGGAGTTATTAACGTGGGCTACCATTAAGACATGTTAATTTACAACTAACCCTGTTATTTTAGCATAGACCCCATTTTATGCAATAAGACCTAGTTACTAATACTTGGGTTAATAGTGAAATAACACATCTTAATAGCAGCCTACACCGATAACTTCCTTCTTAAATCTTGCAAAAGAAAAAACCACCAAGAATTTTAAACCACATTTCAACTCCCTAACACCTTCTTGAGAGGGCAGACCTCTCTCACCACCCCCATGGCTTCTACAGATCTCATCAGCCAAACACAAAAGAAGGACTAAACAATTACACTCAAACTATTAACCTTTTAACAGTTACCGTCCCTCCTTTTCCTGGGACAGATTTCTAATTAGGCATGGGATAAAATTGAGTAGGTAGGCAAGCTTATTTTAAAACGTTTTGAACAAATTTATGATAGTATGAAATGGGAATCCATGGTGAGTTTGGAGGGCCCCATGCTTTACCTCCTATTGGTGTATGTCTCATTAGGGTTGCCTATAACCTCCTAAAGGAGAGCATTCATTAGAATTAATTTGGTTCATTTGGGCACCTAACACACAGTCAGATTAAAAACTGACTGCACTGAGTTAGATAGGTTTTTTCAGGCATGTTTGGTCAATTGGAAGGGCATATGCTGTCATTATGTTTTGTCCATTAGTTCAAGTGTATTTAGGTTTTCACTATGAATGGATTGGCAGAAATGTGAAAGCAGGTTCCAACCAAACTTCATTCAGATCCACTCATCTTGATAGATCTGACAGTAACATGCCCTTGTGCTGCTATCCAAGGATATATTTTTTCAATGTTTTTCTCTTTTGGCAGATTATTAATTAAAAAAAATACAGAAAAACTAAAAACTAATTGCTCAAACTTGGTTACTATGAAGAGGTTGTGGATGGATGTCTTCTTCTAACCAAAGTGCATTATTATATAATTGTGCAGCCACCATCTGGCCCTAAAAAAGAGTTACAGTGACAGCATGAGGGCACCAAATGCTCTCATTCCTTTTTTGGAATCATCAGCTTGTCATGTTCTTAAATATCCATCTGCAAAGAAGCAGTTTTCAAATGAAAGAAAATATCAAACATAATTTATTATTATTTTTTTTTACCTGCATGAAAAGAAAAAATATTTTTTTAAATAAATTAACATCCCTGGAGAAAGAAAAAAAAAAAAACGATCTCAAAGTGATAAAAATCAAACAGGTTCTGTTGCAGCGTGTGCATTTTCTCAAAATGGCAAAACAAAGATAGTAATAAAAATATTTTTACATTACATAGGATATTTTCCTTCACAGAAGGTTTTCATTTTTATCAGTGATGCAAACTGTAAACCCTCTTCATCCCCATCACTTTCCCAACACACACGTACAAAAAATCACACAGAAATTCTATGCCAGACTCTTCTTATCTAATCTGCAACAATTCGTGCTCAGCACAAACAGTGATCACCTGGCACAAAGCAGTGCACAGCAAACACACAGTCCTGCTTCACTGATGTCATCATCATTTCTTTAAGAAAGCTGTACGGATTGGGATATGGAACACAAAATGCCAGGAGAGCACAAGCCCATGAATATCTGGAACATCTCCTGCTATTCATTTTCTGGTGTGGCAAAGACTAAGTTGGATACTGAGAATAGTGATTGTCTAATGCTCATGGCTGAAGGAACTGTTTTTTTCAGTACTGGATCAGGTTCCCCACTGTTTGAAGAACTGTTGGTGTCCAAGTGTCATTGCGCCAGGACACGCACAGGACCACAAGAAAATAAACCCCCAGGAAAAAAAAACCCTCAAATAAACCAAAAAGCAGCTGTCTCTGCAGAGCAGAGGAACGTCTCCCTTCCAATATACAGCATAATCCTACTACCCTGACCCTTATGAGACTATGTCTCAATCACAGCACATCATGTGACAGTTCACACCACTGGAGAAGCCTGGCAAGGGCAGTTTGGCCTGATGGAACCAGATAAAACTCAGACCTCATAAACACATCCTTGCATGTTGTTCATTATCCAATGCTCTCCAAACAGACTCCCACCCTAACCATGCTCACTAACTGCATTCAGGTGTGTGAGCATCTTTGACTGTAAAAAAAAAAAAAAGGAAAATAGTGCAACTGTGCTGGGTTGCAGCAATGAATGGGGCAATACTGGGTTGGGGGGAGGCAAGTTACAATGACAGAAGGAAACAAAGTGTCTGATTTAATGGTGAGACATCTGAGAACGGGACCATGTATCACATGTATCTAGAACCAATCAGACTGTGCTTGAAAGCATGTACAATGGACGATGCAACATGCCAGAGACAGTCACATCTAAATACCGTAGTTATTGACCCCCCCCCCCCCCCCAAAGTATAAACACCATTAATAAAAAAAATAAAATCACAGATCAAGTATCACAGAGGATTCAGTGGCTGTTCTGTCACATCCTCCTCACCCTCATCCTCTTCTGGGCTGTCTTCAGTTTCTGTCTTGATCTGGGCAACACCTAAACGGTACAAGGTGTCACGGATCACCACCTCGCCTGGCTGGCAGCTCTGCACAATTTCGTGAATTTGACGGTTGACAATATCCCGGCTGGTCAGGAAGTCAATTAGCCGGTTATAGAGGTAATAGTGTGTGGCGTTGTCAAAAGTCACCCCCCTCTGCCGGATATTACTGGTTTTACTGTCATTGATGGCTGTGATGATGGCGCTGTATGGCTCCAGCTCCCGACAAAGGGAGAGGGCGTGGTGCCAAATGGTTGGATCGTTCTGGGTGCTCTGCTCTGTCCCAGCATGAGCAATTCTCCTTGAAGTGGATTTAGTGATCGGGTGCTGTATAGAGAACTCAGTAACTGTCATGTCCACACTGTAATGCCGTTCCAGCAACTCCGGGCAGGACACATACTAAAGGAAAGAAAAGGACAAAAATCAAGGGTACTGCTCAACACACCTGGGGACTAATTTCTTAAAGGTTTTTTTCCACTCTGTCCATTACACCATCACTCAGTCACTATTTAAAGGAGGGAAGAAACAGAAACCTGTTATGTTACTGAATATAAGCTATAGACTATACAGCAAAATACTTCACAACTTTTCCATTAAGCTATTCTTGATAAAATGGCCTCAGCTCTTAAAAGACTGCTCGAGTCTATGTACAATGTACCAATTATATAAGAATAATGCATGTCCTGATGTTTTACTGCATTTACAAAATTCCAAGTGAAGTGAGGTCTTCACAGTCCTGAGTGGTGTAGAACAGATAAACGTGAATCGATTGCTCACAATTTCAGAAAGTAGAAAGACAAGGGGGACACTCCATGAAGTTGCATGGTAATACTTTTAAAACAAATAGGTGAAAATATTTTTTCATTCAATGAATAGTTAAGCTCTGCAACTCGTTTCTGAAAAACGGGTTCGTGGAGGAAAGTTCATAGTCTGTGATTGAGAGGGACATGGGGGAAGCCACTGAATGTCCTGGGATTGGTAGCATGGAATGTTGTTATTATTTGGATTTCTGGCCACTGCTGGAAACAAGATTGTAGGCTAGCTCAACCATCAGACTGATCCAGTATGGCTATTCTTAAGTTCTTATGTCAAGAACAGCTTTGTGTCTTAATAGAAGCAGAAACGTTTGCTTAAGTGCATCAAACAATTCATGGCCACATGATCCCATATATCCACAGCTTTCTGAATGCAAATAGTTTAGAAAAGAATGCAACAGGCCTTTTAAAATAGTCTTTGTGAGGAAGTTATATTAGCTGTGCTTCACAAGGCTTCAGCTTTTCCCAATTCTTGTTTATGGGAACAGTCCTAAAATGTACACACCTTGGATGGTTCTGAGGGATTAGAAAAACATCCTTGATTCTTTCCCCACATTTGAGCAGTCAGTTCAGGGTAAGATATGTCGGCACACAGTGCCACCTGCGTGGCCATATCCACTACGTAGACTGGAGGCCAATGATGTGAGGAAACCAGAAGGTCCACATGATCCCGAGCACTTTCCCCTCTCACTATATACTTTGAGCCACATACGACCTATTGAGAGAACATAGAAGAGAAAGAGAGCAAAGTATAATTTTATTTTGAAAAAATTTATATGCCTGAAATCTACAATGCACACAAACATATGATATAGTAAGTTCTACATAAAAACATGATATATATACTTTTGAGCAAACTTCTAGCCATTCAAAAAGGAGACACAAGTAGCTGAGTGTATTCGGTGACCATGGGAATTTGTTATTTTGCCTTTGAAAACTGGTGCAAAGAACATACCTAAAAAAGTACATGAAGACTTGCATTAATACAGGCAGTCTGAATACTGGCCCCCAAGGTACCTTTCCAAGACTTTTCTTTTATGCTTTAACTCATCATACAGTGATTGCTGAAATGTAGTGAAATTGGGAAATATCTCAAGTAGTGCGTAGAGCCTTCGAGAGTGACTGAAACCGAACCTGCAGCCCAAATTCGCCGCTCGGTTTCAGTCAAAACCAAAATCATCGCGGGCAATAAACAGGCCTCCTCCAACACCACCACAGACTCCATCCTTCCACAAACCAAAGGCCCTCTCCAGGCGTACCTTTAGAAGCCCTGCTGGTTTAGTGACATCTTCAAGGCAAGAGCTCCAATCTCAAAATGGCTGCTGCAACTTCCCATGGCAGTCTTGTGAGGTTATGGCTGGAAATTGCTGCAGCCATTTTGACTGCAGAGCCATCATGGGCAGGAGCAACCGCCCCAAAGAGGACACTAGACCACCAACGCTTCTAAAGGTAGGGCCGTTGGGTGGTGGGAGGGCAGTGGGCAGAGAGTGGTCATGTAGAGGTCGCAGGTGGGGGGGGGGGGGGGGGGGAACGGAGTTTCGGTTTAAGCTGAAAATTCACTGGCATTTTCAGCTGAAACCGAAGTATGGTTGAATTCAGATTTTAGCCCAGTTTCGGCAGCGAGTCAAAACTGAAATTCAGTCAGCCTTTACAGTATCTTAGTGTCATCAAAGCTCAAGGGGAAAATGAGTATGCCTGACAAAAAGCACTAAAAAGAATTAAAAGGACAAGTTTCTTCACCCAATTTGACAAGCATCCCATCAAATTTCTCTCACTGGTGCTTCTAATTGAATCTGAACTCAAATACCAAAGGTTCCTACACTAACCCAAGTTATAAATCAGTCCACCTTCCTGCAAATCCAACGTCAGTACCTCTCAAGGAAACATCAGTATACAAAAAAAAAAAAAAACCATGCTGTAAACCAATTAGACATAACCATCTTCTTCTGCTTCCCAATCCCCTCCACTTTCTGGTCAAATTTGGGGCCACTAATCCAGGCAGCCAACTCTCTTGACACTTAAAAAGAAAATGCAAGCCAATGAGGTCTTACTGCTGTGTATGGATGTACATGACCAAAAAATATTTTTGATTTTCAAAATTTTCAGAGGTTTTTAAAAAAGTGTTTCACGCATTTGTGTTAATAACCTTTTTGTACACGTGTTATAGCTTTTCATCACCAATCAATTGTACGTGGGTTAATTTGTAGGTTTATGTGCATAAAATTGATTTTGTGTACAGATGGGCAGTCATTTAAAACAAATGGGCAGTCATTTAAAGCAAATTTCATTTGCGGATAAGAGTGTCCACTATGTGTAAATACTGTGCCCTCTTTAAGAAACGTGCGTACTACGTGTGCACAATGCGTACTTGTAATGACATCCATTTGCTAATGAACCTCCCCCCCCACTACACACACACAAAAAACATGTTTTGGGTGCCCATCCCTAATTTTGTGTACACTTGAAATTTTTCAGGTGCTCAAACAAATACACATCCTTATTACTGTGCTATAAATCACAGTGGAGTTTGGGTGTGCAAGCTGTCTATACCTGGTGTGGGCACACTTTGTAGACTTTTCCTCCCGTAAGATGAGTAGGAGGTTGGTTGGACCCAGTTCCATTCTGTACAAACTCATAAAAAGCCACTAGAGAGTAACGCAGCTTATCCTAAAAAGGAAGTTGGAAGATGGATCAACAAACAGAGACAGAATAGTTAAGGAGAGTAAAATGTAATATACAAGAACCGCATTTCTTTCCATGTATAATAAAAATCACATTCTGAGAATGCACAGGATGGCAATAATTATACAAGGTATGTTTGTATAAATGTAGCTATCACTGCATCTGCCTATGTTGTCAGATGGAGTTAATTGCAGAAAGTAAGAAACAGCTGAAGATAAAACTGAAAGAGTAAAGACAGTAGTGCAGGCTGGTAAATTGGTGCAGGCTGCAGAGGAACTGCCGCAGCAAAAGTAGCCCAAGCCAATGAAGGATGCGGGGGTGCCTGGATCAGTACCACAGAGGACAGTGTGAACAGAGTAAGGGGGACTACACTCACAGAAGCAGCGACTAGAGCAGGCTGCAGAAGTGACTGCAGCTACGGCAAGAACACAGAACTGGCTGTGGCCTAGATAAAATTAGCATTAAAAAAAAAAGCTACTGTCTTTTTTTAAGCTATATATTTCTACCCTGGCCTGGGAAGCTCTCAGACTAGCACAAAAACAATTTTTGCATACCTTTCTTATCTGCTAGTACAGTTAAGCAACACTACACACAGGACTGGGAAAATCTCATCCATCTTTCTAGTACAGCTAGCTAGTACCACAACACTGCCACTAGATGTCACAGCCACAGTTCCGTCTGGGCTGAGCGGGTGTCCTCCAATTGCATTGCTGCCAGTAGGGCATGGTGCTTCAATATTGTGTTTTCAATCTCTAGGGACAGGCAGGTTCCCTGTAGTCATAAGAACATAAGAGTAGCCATACCGGGTCAGACCAATGGTCCATCTAGCCCAGTATCCTGTTTCCAACAGTGGCCAAGCCAGGTCACAAGTACCTGGCAGAAATCCAAATCGTGGCAAAATTTCATGCTACAAATCCCAGGGCAAGCAGTTGCTTCCCATGTCTGTCTCAATAGCAGACTATGGACTTTCCCTTCAGAACTTGCCTATCCCTCACTATTTAAAATGTGATAGTGAAACAGCACCCCCTCACTGCGCTGGCAGGACTGTAGATTGAGTACTCCCTCTCAGCTTGGAGGGAACAGTGGCTGCCTTGTGTTCATTGCCTCACCCTAACCGTCAGTATTGTATGGATGGTTATTATCTTTCCTATCTAAACATTGTAGTTCCTTTCTGTTTTTCTGTAATTTTTTGATATTGTTTAAACCGCTTTGATCTGCTAGCTGGCAAAGGCGGTATAGGAAGTCCAAATAAACTAAACTGAAAAGTAGGATAAAAGGAAACTGAACAGGTAACGGTACAGCAAAACCCAGGAACTGCAAGCTTGAGGTCTGGATTTACAGAAAGCAAATCACCTAACATAAATGACAGAAGATAAAAACCTGCATGTTGTGTGACCCCATATTAGCAATGCCGTTTGGGTGCTGCTGTACAGGCACCAGACTTTTGGACGTCCAAATGGCAGGATCTAAAGTCCTCTCTGTACTTCTTCCCCCCTTCCCACACTGGCCTCCAGGGTAGGTGCTGGGCCAGCAGCTGGTGGGCACCACAATGACAATATGTGCAAGGTGTGTGTCCTTGGAGCAGAAGGGAGATCATAGCTGTCCCAGAAGGTATGTCAGAGTGGATGGGAAGGCCCCTCAGTTGCACTGCTCCAACCTCCCTCACAGGCATCGCCTAGGGTAGCTCTGATCTCACTTCTGCCCCAAGGACAGCCACCCACAACAACTGCTGAACCAGCACCTTGTACAGAGATAAGTGACCGTGCCTTAAATCAAGGATTGTTTTTATTTTTGTTACATTTGTACCCCGTGCTTTCCCACTCATGGCAGGCTCAATGCAGCAGGCAATGGAGGGTTAAGTGACTTGCCCAGAGTCACAAGGAGCTGCCTGTGCCGGGAATCGAACTCAGTTAGTTAGTATTTTCTAAATAGGGATGTTGCCGGGCAGACTTCTACCATCTATGCCTTACAAATGGCAAGGTATATGAGGTATCATATAGTAACATAGTAGATGACGGCAGAAAAAGACCTGCACGGTCCATCCAGTCTGCCCAACAAGATAAACTCATATGTGCTACTTTTTGTGTATACCCTACCTTGATTTGTACCTGTCCTCTTCAGGGCACAGACCGTATAAGTCTGCCTAGCACTATCCCCGCCTCCCAACCACCAGCCCTGCCTCCCACCACCGGTTCTGCCACCCAATCTCGGCTAAGCTCCTGAGGATCTATTCTTTCTGAACCGGATTCCTTTATGTTTATCCCATGCATGTTTGAATTCCGTTACCATTTTCATTTCCACCATCTCCTGCGGGAGGGCATTCCAAGCATCCACTACTCTCTCCGTGAAGAAATACTTCCTGACATTTTTCTTGAGTCTGCCCCCCTTCAATCTCATTTCATGTCCTCTCGTTCTACCGCCTTCCCCTCTCTGGAAAAGGTTCGTTTGCGGATTAATACTTTTCAAATATTTGAACATCTGTATCATATCACCCCTGTTTCTCCTTTCCTCGAAGGTATACATGTTCAGGTCAACAAGTCTCTCCTCATACGTCTTGTAACGCAAATCCCATACCATTCTCGTAGCTTTTCTTTGCACCATATGTACCATATGTAATGAGTTTATCTTGTTGGGCAGACTGGATGAACCGTGTGGGTGTTTATCTGCCGTGATTTACTGTGTTACAAGTATCTATACAATAGAAGCAGTTCAAGCAAATATGTCACATGCATATTCATTATGAAAATCCTGAAAACCATGCGGCTCAGTAGCCCTGTAAAACTGGATTTGGAAAACCCTCACAGAGAAAAATCAGCCACTCCATGATGCAGCAGAATTAGCCTACATGGTGGAAAGGACTACCTTTCTAGTTTACCTTGGTATCTGTTGCACTCCAGTGGATACCACAGAGTGTCAGTAAATGCTGCAGCTCTTCCTTACTGCACAAGTTGATATCCTCTATCTTGAACAGACCTTTCTGGAGTAGCTTCACCAGGGCACTGCCATTCCCTAAAATAAGAGAGCTATGCAATGAAATTCACATTATACACAACTTGCAATTATTTCATTAAAACAGGGATACCAAGTCAAGCAAAGATAACATTGCATAGAACAGAGGTGTGAACTTTGCCACTTTGTGATGTGCAACTGTCAGCTCACAGTGTAGCCTGTTGGTAGGAATGCAGAGCCATGAAGTCTGTAAGACAACTGTTTGCTGCCAACTCCCCTACTGCTTTCACTGCATGACCTCAATAAAGCTACTCCCTTTCCTTTTTTGTACCGTTTTGTTTCATGCTCCTGCAAATTATCATTGTGAACTCCCCAATAAAGTAGGTAAAACACTTTGGTTTAAATGCACTGTTTTAAAAATAAAACATATGCTCGCAGATATTTGACTGGTGGTAGTTAGCTAAATATCGGGGGGGGGGGGGGGGGGGGAAGCACATGTCAACTAAATATTGGCTAGGACCCACATAACTATGCTGTACCTTTAAATCCCCTGTTCCCCTTCCCGGCCTACTACCACCCCGTGGGAATCAACGGCCCTCCCCTCGCCACCCCCCAGGCTTACCTGATGTCCCTAGGTGATCATTGGGGGTAGGAGCAAATGCCACTTGCTCCGGCCCTTTGCAGCTTCTCCCAGAAAATGGTTGCTATGACCTCACGCAGCAACTTGCAGTACTACTCAAACTACTGCGAGCTGTTGCAAGAGGTTGTGGCAGCCATTTCCATAGGCCAGCCACAAAGGGAAGGAGCAAGGGGGCTTTGCTCCTGCCCCCAACAATCCCCATGGACTACCAGGGACCTCAGGAGGGTTGGGGGGGGCTTGCTCAGAAGGGGGAGGGTCTTTGATTCCCATGGGCTAGAGGGAGGGGGGCTATTTTGGAGTCCAGGAAGGGGATTTCCATCTGATATTCAGTGCTGGGTCCGCCTAGCTAAGTGGGTTAATTTAGGACAGCTTTTAAGCTGTCCTAAATTAACCCACTTAGCTATGCGGGTCCTGGCACCCACATAATGGTCTTTAGTGATCCCTAATGCCGCCCCCTGTATTGCACCTGACCTGCTTACTTTTTCTGAGGCCAGTCAGAGGTGATGTTCAGTGGCACCGCCCCCTTTAGTGCTGCTGAATATTGGGGTTAGGCGGTGGTGATTTAAGCGCGCAGGAGAGGCTTCGGCCTGCTTAAATCACTTGAGTACTGGCTAGATGGTGTCATTATGAAAGTCAGTAATATAGATGAAATGAGCTTTGATGAGAGGAAATTGTGAGTGATTGTGTGCCTGCTGTTTACAAAGAACCTCTCCGTTACAGGTAAAGCAACTTTGTTATCTCCTCAGACAAGCAGGATCAATGCAGCAAGGTGAGTAGTGACTCCATATCTGAGAGTGCAAGGTCCCAACAAGCAATCCTTGACTTCCACCAGAAGGACTAGCTGTTAACCCTCTCAGCTCTATGATCCACATTTCCTCCTGGCAACCATCTTTTCAGTCCTCCAGCCTATAGTTTGCCAGACCTTGGCTGTTTCCTCGACTTTAATGGAAGTTCCACTTTTGCTGCCATCTCAGCAGCTTGATTCTAGCTCCTAGCTTCATCTATTCCTTGAGGTTGCCTTGCTTGGGCTCCAGTACTACTGTTTGTTCTGGTTAGCCCTCTCTGCTAAAGCCCTGCTGGCCACCAGAACCTGGGGGCTCAGCTCAAGGAGACGGTGGACAGGACATGCAGAACAGCTAATTGTTTGAACCTGAGCTGTCACAATCACCTTGGCCTGCATGTGCCTGACCTTGACTCAGAGCCACTTCACCTCTGGCAGACTATGTCATAATAAAAGGTGGCCAATGTTGTTATTGGTTGTGGCATCCCAGAGAATAGAGTGCTTTGAGTGGATGAGACTGAAGCACATTATGTGAAAAAAGGTTTGAAGAATAGTCTGTCCGAAGACAGCATCTCCTTTTGAAAACTGATCAAGACAGTAATGCTTCCCTGTACAACCTGAAGGAGCTGGAGCTGCCCTAATGTAAAACATGGTGACTTGGTTGTTGATTCAGATGAGTAGCACCAGCCCATGGATCCGTTGTTTGAGAACTTATAAAATATAATAAATATCCGAGAGCTTGAACTGACCAACATGGAGAGATTTATCAAGCAAGGTTTATGATTCTTGTATGCACAGGTAATACAGATGGGTTCTCTAATCCATGTTGGATGCATCTGTAATTGTGATTAGGTGGTGCTGAAGCTGGTGACAGGTGCTCCTCAAAATGGTGTCAAATACCCACCTTTCTGTGGTTACAATCAAAGCGGTTTACACATTATGTGCAGGTATTTTGTACCTTGGGAAATGGAGGGTTAGATGACTTGCCCAGTGGGAACATAACTCATTTCCCCTGGTTCTCAGGTCACTGCACTAACCATTAGGCAACTGACTGACAGCAATCTGGGAGGAACATGAAGGGCAATTCTATACGTGTACCCTTGGATTTTGATTGATGCTGAGACCTCACATAATGCAACTTATTAAATCCTTTTTTTTATACGTTAAGAACTCTGAGGAGACTTGTTTTTTGTCTGCAGCTGATTTTTGTATGGTGCTATGGTCAATTCTATCTCCTGTTTTAGATTATTGAAATTCATTACCAGTTTTATAGTTTATTTAGACTTACTAGACCGCTCTAGCTGCCGAGGCATTGCAGAGCAGTTTACAAAACTACAATCAAATGAAGACAGGAAAGTACATAAGTAATGCCATACTGGGAAAAGACCAAAGGTCCATCGAGCCCAGCATCCTGTCCACGACAGCGGCCAATCCAGGTCAAGGGCACCTGGCTAGCTACCCAAACGTACAAACATGTTATACATGTTATTCCCGAAATTGTGGATTTTTCCCTAGTCCATTTAGTAGCGGTCTATGGACTTGTCCTTTAGGAAACCGTCCAAACCCTTTTAAAACTCTGCCAAGCTAACTGCCTTCACTACGTTCTCCAGCAACAAATTCCAGAGTTTAATTACACGTTGGGTGAAGAAACATTTTCTCCACTTTGTTTTAAATTTACTACACTGTAGTTTCATCGCATGCCTCCTAGTCCTAGTATTTTTGGAAAGTGTGAACAGACGCTTCACATCCACCTGTTCCACTTCACTCATTATTTTATATACCTCTATCATGTCTCTAATTGATACGAAAGATCTACAATCAGAAAGATGATATAGAGTAAAAACTCATGCTAGAAATCCCATCACTGTGGGTCTCCGAAGGCTTGCTTTCAAGTTTGCTTTAAAAGATTTCAAAGAAAGGTCACTGTGAAACAAAAGCAGTAGGGAATTTCAGATTGAATGATTAAGAAAGAAAAAGGCATTGTGTCTAGTAGATTCATAATGCGCAGATTTGGGGCTAGGATGGACAAGATGGTGATCTTTAATGGAGCGAACATAAGAATATCCATACTGGGTCAGACCAATTGCCCATCTAACCCAGTATCCTGTTTCTAAGCGGTAGCGTCTTTACGTCAGTCTCAACAGCAGACTATGGACTTTTCCTCCAGGAATTTGTGCAACCCTTTTTTAAACCCAGATACACTAACTGCTGTTACTACATCGGCAAATAGCTCCAGAGCTCAACTATTCGTTGAGTGACTCCTATTTGTTTTAAAAGTATTTCCATGTAACTTCCTTGAGTGTCCCCTAGTCTTTGTACTTTTGGAACAAGTAAAAAAATCAGTTCACTTCTACTCATTCTATACCACTTAGTATTTTGTACACCTCAATCATACCTCCCCTCATCCGTCTCTTTTCCAAGTTGAACAGCCCTAACCTTTTTAGCCTTTCCTCATATGAGAGGAGCTCCATCCCCTTTATCATTTTGGTTGCTCTTCTTTGAACTTTTTCTAATTCTGAAATCTTTTTTGAGATACAGCGACCAGAACTGAAAGTAGTATTCAAGATGAGGTCACATTATGTGCTGCTGCGGCTAGGAAAGCGAATAGAATGTTGGGTGTTATTAGGAAGGGTATGGAGTCCAGGTGTGCGGATGTTATAATGCCGTTGTATCGCTCCATGGTGCGACCGCACCTGGAGTATTGTGTTCAGTACTGGTCTCCGTATCTCAAAAAAGATATAGTAGAATTGGAAAAGGTACAGCGAAGGGCGACGAAAATGATAGTGGGGATGGGACGACTTTCCTATGAAGAGAGGCTGAGAAGGCTAGGGCTTTTCAGCTTGGAGAAGAGACGGCTGAGGGGAGATATGATAGAAGTGTATAAAATAATGAGTGGAATGGATCGGGTGGATGTGAAGCGACTGTTCACGCTATCCAAAAATACTAGGACTAGAGGGCATGAGTTGAAGCTACAGTGTGGTAAATTTAAAACGAATCGGAGAAAATTTTTCTTCACCCAACGTGTAATTAGACTCTGGAATTCATTGCCGGAGAACGTGGTACGGGCGGTTAGCTTGACGGAGTTTAAAAAGGGGTTAGATAGATTCCTAAAGGACAAGTCCATAGACCGCTATTAAATGGACTGGAAAAATTCCTCATTTTTAGGTATAACTTGTCTGGAATGTTTTTACGTTTGGGGAGCGTGCCAGGTGCCCTTGACCTGGATTGGCCACTGTCGGTGACAGGATGCTGGGCTAGATGGACCTTTGGTCTTTCCCAGTATGGCACTACTTATGTACTTATGTACTTATGGTCTTATTCACCATCTCTTTCCTAATAATTCCTAGCATCCCATTTGCTTTTTTGGCCACTGCCACACATTGAGCAGAAGATTTCAGCATATTATCTATGACGCCCAGATCTTTTTCTTGTGTGCTAACCCCCAAGGTGGGCCCTGGCATCAGGTAACTATGATTTAGATTATTCTTTCCAATGTGCATCACTTTGCATTTGTCCACATTAAATTTCATCTGCAATTTGGATGCCCAGTCTTCCAATTTCCTAAGGTCTTCCTGCAATGTTTCACAGTCTGCATGTGTTTTAATAACCTTGAATAGTTTTTTGTCATCTGCAAATTTAATCACCTCACTCATCGCTCCGATTTCCATATCATTTATAAATATTTGAAATGGCACCAGTTCCAGTACTGATCCCTGTAGCACTCCACTATTTACCTTCCTCCATTGAGAGAAATGACCATTTAACCCTACCCTCTCTTTTCTGTCCAATAACCAATTCCTAATCCACACCAGAACATTGCCTCCTATCCCATGACTTTAATTTTCTCAGGAGTCTCTCATGAGAAACTCTGTCAAAAGCTTTCTAAAAATCTAGATATACATCAACCAGCTGACCATTTATTCACGCCTTCAAAGAAATGAAGGAAATTGGTGAAGCAAGACTTACCATGGCTGAACCCATGCTGACTCTGTCCCATTAAACCATGTTTATTTATGTGTTCTGTAATTTTATTCTTTATAATAGTTTCCACTATTTTACCTGGTACTGATGTCAGGCTTACCAGTCTGTAATTTCCCGGATCACCCCGGAACCCTTTATATTATATTGGCCTTCCTCCAATCTTCAGGTACTATGGATGATTTTAATGACAGGTTACATATTACTAACAGCAGATCAGCAATTTCATGCTTGAGTTCTTTGAGTACCCTTGCTAGACAGTGAGGCATATTTTCAAAGCACTTTGGGAGGCTAAGTTCCATAGGTTTCTATGGAACTTTGGGAGGCTAAGTGCTTTGAAAATAAGCCTCTAAGTGCTTTGAAAATGAGCCTCAGTAGGAGAAAGACATGCGAAGAAACTGAATGCATTACAACTAGCACAGAATGTTGCTTTCCATTGGGGGTTGCATGGATTCTTTGCAATATGTGCATATTACCTTGAGCATGATTTCACCACATTGGCTTCTCCAAAAGCCTATATAAATCTTAATGGTTAATGGCTAGAAAACAAAGGGGAGCATTAAATGGCCATTTTTATCAATAGAGGATGGTGAATAGTGGAGTGTTGCAGGAATCTATATTGAGATCGGTGCTATTTAACATATTTATAAATGATCTGGAAATTGGAACATGCGAGGTGATTACATTTGTAGATGACACAGAACTATTTAAAGTTGTTAAAACACATGTGGACTGTGAAAAATTACAAAAAGACCTTAGGAAATTGGAAGACCAGGCATCCAAATGGCAGATGAAATTTAATGTGGACAAATGCAAAGTGATGCATGTTGGAAAGAATAATCTGAATGTTAGTTAATTGATGCTAGGGTCCACCTTGGGGTCAGCACCCAAGAAAAAGATATGGGTGTCGTAGATAATATACTGAAATCTTTTGTTCAGCATGCAGCGGCAGCCAAAAAAGCAAACAGGATGCTGGGAATTATTAGGAAAGGGATGGTGAACAAGACCACAAAATACTATAATGCCTCTGTATTGCTCTATGGTGTGACCTCACCTTGAGTACTGCGTGCAATTCTGGTTGCCATATCTCAAAAAAGGTATAGTGGAATTAGAAAAGGTTCAAAGAAGGGAGACCAAAAAGATAAAATATTTATACTCCAATTTGATATGTCCAGTGCCTTTGACACTGTTGATCATAACATCCTTCTAAACATCCTTGACCTTTACGGAATCTGTGGAGCTGTGTTAAAATGGTTCAGTTTTCCTAAGGTCTAGATCATACCAAGTGAAACAATCAGGTACAATTTCATCAGCATGGTTCCCTGTTTGTGGAGTCCCCCAGGGCTCTCCATTGTCCCCATCCTATTTAACATTATGTTGATTAAATTAGGCAATTTCCTTGAGTAAAATGGTCTCCCAACTTCCATTTATTCAGATGATGTTACCATTCATATTCCATTCACTAAAGAAATAAATAAAATTACTCATATCATCAGATTAGGTATCTCTCTAATGGAATCTAATATTTTGTAATCTGCATGGATATCAGATGGAGCAAAATATAAAGTATGTTTGTTTTATTTATTTATTTGACAACCATGTGGACTGCCTCCCCTCCCCCCCAACAGCATTAATTCCACTATACTCTCAGACAAAGAAATCTCAATCATAATGAATGTGACTAGAAGAATTTCAGAATTACCTGGTACTGGTTCTGCATTAGGGTTCTTGTCTTTCTCTGTGTTGACAACAACGGCCCCCCTCATCAACGGGGCAAAGAATGGAGCAATGATTGAGGCATCAAACTTTGTGATAGGGATACTGGAGGGGAAAGCTGCCTGCTCGATCACTTCTGTTTCCATGGTGGACCAAAAGTCCTCCATATTTACTTCACTGGATGCCAGAAATTCTGGCCAGGTAAACTACGAGAGACAGAAGATTTCATTTTTTTTCCACTGTCTAGAACACAGTTATAGCAGTTCAAAGAAATAAACAGCAAAAGTATTCAACCTTTCAACGTGTAAGCTAACAAGGAGGCTCTCTCTTTCCCTTCCTACTGTACCTATTATCTGTCATCCTTTATGTAACATGGAATTTTATTTTTACATTTGTTAGTTTTTACAACATTTTTATATGTAAAAATTTTACAAAAATGCATACAAGCAAAAATACTTGATACAGCAAAAAGGGCAATTAGCATACCAGAAAGAATTAAAGTATCTATAAACAGACATCAGTAAGGAAAAGAAAATGCAAATGCTAATTTTACTGCCCTTTAGTCCCCAAAAGTGACCAAGGAAAAATAGAGGATTATAAACAAGAAAAGAACATTTCAAACTATATAAGACAATAGTCGCCAAGCATATACACACTTAAAGCCCACTATATCACATGATTTTCTGCCACCTGAATAGCTCCTACTAATTGGATAGGAAACTACTTACCTATTTTTACATTTGTTTTTACCTCTGAGTGAGCTTAGCAGTACACAAGATAGCCAGGTTGGCAACATCTCAATTCCAAATCCTCCAAATATTGCAGAGCAGTGGTTCTCAAACCTGGTCCTGGAGGCACCCCAGCTAGTCAGGTTGGATATCCACAATGAATATTCATGAGAGAGATTTGCATGCACTGCCTCCACTACAAGCAAATCTCTCTCATGAATATTCATGATAGATATCCTGAAAACCTGAATGGCTGGGATGCCTCCAGGACCAGGTTTAGAAACCACTGTTGTAGAGAGATAGTGATGTATTTATATGCTGAATAATTAATTACACTTGATTCAATTATATGACATTCTGGATATCACAAAAATAGCTGAAGGTCAACTAAAAGATCTCTGCAAGAACTGTTTTTCGTCAAGTTAAATTACAGCCAGCTCCGATTATAAGGAGCATGGGCACAGCATTACAGATAACAAAAGATAACAATTTCCAAAGAACAATAACAGAGCCTATTAGGAGCTCCATCCACAAGAGGTGGTTAACTGGTCACCGCAGTACATAGGGGAAAGAGACAAAACTACGAATGAGTGGAGCACGAAGTGAAGAGAGAGCTAAGGCACCAGCCATACTCAATAGAGGGAGAAAAGCAAAGGAAAGGAAGACAGGATTAGGAAGAGAGACTTAGGGGAAGGGAGCAGGAAAATTTAAGGTTGGGCTCAGGCTGCCCTCACACACACTGTTGGTGGGGGGTGGGGGTGCTGATTACCAGGGATGACACACATGACAAACATGTTGCCTACCCAAATTATGTGGCTAAGCTGACTGAAAGAAAAACTCTTGGGTTTACCAGCTTCTCTGCATGTCTACAGATAACAAAAGAACATGGGTGTTCCCTAGGATAGACCACTTATTTGAGGTTTTCAGACAACAGCTCTCAAGTATTGGACAAAGCCTTATCTGTGGTGATAACTAAAGGTCAAGCATTACTGACCTCTGACGTAATACGGCCATTCCTGGACATGTGATCCGAGTATCTGGCCTGCAAATACCAACTGAGTCAATCCAGACTACCTTTCCTCCTTCATCTCTATCTCAAATACCATAAATGAGTGTCCTCTTATTTTAGATTTCGTAAATTGTTGAAAGCTCATTTATTTCATTAACAAATACATTTGACTGATCGGTCCTCGAGAGCTGCAGTCCGGTTGGGTTTTCAGGATTTCCTCAGTGAATATTGCATGGTATCTATTTGCATGCACTGCCTCCACTGTAAGCAGGTGGGTCTAGTGCATGTTTATTGGGGAGGTTCTGGGAGCCTGACTGGATTGCAGCCCTCGAGGACTGAGGTTGGACAACTCTGATCCAGATGCATTGTGACTTTTTCTCCATTACCAATGAGTCTATGCTTAAAGATTATTGTCCTTGATTTAAGCAAGATGATACCTGCTGAGATTTTTAAGACAATGTGTTGAAACAAACCATTTTTAAAAAATTTTATAATGCTAAAGTTGATCAATGGCTATTTTGTTCATTGTCAACACTGTTGTGTTTATTTTATGTACACAGTTATGTTCCTTGTAAAAGAAAAAAACAAAAACACGCTTGATAATATTGCTCCTATTAGGTCTATAACTGAGAGGTGATCAAATATTGCTCCATGATTTTCAAATAATATTAGACAAGCAAGACAATCTAAGAAAGAAGGAACGAGTTTGGAAGAAAAATAGTTCAGAAATTAGTTTGCAAGAATACCGCTTGTGTCTTATAGAATATAAAAGGCTAACAATGATTATGAAAATAAAAGAGCATTATGATAAGGTGATTTCTAATTTCCATCTATTCCAAAAGAACTTTTTTCAACTGTAAGGAAATTGGCTTCTAGACCAGTAGATCAATCAATCTTGGTTCTTCACCCCCAAGATTTTGCAAAGGCATTTAGTACTAAGGTTTCCAATATTGTGAACTCATTGGGGAATATTTCTTTACCTGCACACGAAAATGTTATAGGTACTGAATACTGGGAGGAATTTGCTCTGACTACTCTAAAACAAATATCTACTATAGTAAGTCATTTAAATTTGAATCCCTGTCCCTTAGATGTGTGTTCTCCTTCATCGATTTTGACTGAGGCTTCTGTTCCAACTCGCTTGAAAAAGGCAGCGATATGGCCGTTGTTGAAAAATGAGAGTCTGGATCCGAAAGATCTGGCAACTATCACCCAATATCCTCACTTGGTTTTCGTGCTAAAATCTTGGAGAAGGTTTTGCTATCTCAGCTGCAGGACTTCTTAGACTTATATGTGCTACCCATACTCCGCCCCAGAACATACCTATACGCAGAGCCGCCGAGGGGGGGGGGCAAGGGGGACAGTCTCCCCTGCCTGCCTCATTGGCTTCGGGCCCCCTGCATTCGAAGTGGCAGTCAAAGATCGCCTCCCTTCGGGCCTTCCTTCCCTATGTCCCGCCCTCGCGGAAACCGGAAGTTACATCAGACGAGGGAGGGACACAGGGAGGAAAGGCCAGAAGAGAGGTGATCTGCGACTACCGCCTTGAATACAGGGGGCCTGGAGCAGAGGAGGCAAGCAGGTGAGACCACGGACTGCAGTAGTGGGGGGAGCAGCAAGGGGAGGCAGCAGCGGGGCGACAGCGGCGGAGGCCTTGCCCAGGGTCCAGCCTAGTCTCTTGGCGGCCCTGCCTATATGCGTGCCATATAAAGGTAAGCGCTGTTTTGTAACCGTGCACACTTTAATGCACATAGCCCCTGGGGTAAATTTATAAAAGCTGTTTTACACATGACAAGATTATATAATTACTCCTATACATGATATTCTTGTTTACACAACTTTTTGTAGATATACCTAACCCTTCAAAAATCCCCTCCTTTTTAACCAGCTTTCAGGATCTGCACTCTCTATATGGTTTATTTATAACCCGCCTTTAGCATATTAGAGTTTATAGTGGAGGAGTAGCCTAGTGGTTAGTGCAGCAGACTTTGATTCTGGGGAACTGGGTTCGATTCCCACTGCAGATCCTAGTGACTCTGGGCAAGTCACTTAACCCTCCATTACCTCAGGTACAAATAAATGCCTGTATATAATATGCAAACCGCTTTGAATGTAGTTACAAAAACCACAGAAAAGCAGTATTTCAAGTCCTATTCCCATTAAACTTACTATACCGCTTGGCTTTGTTCAAGATCACAGAGGTGTACAAAACAATTCAGAATTAATACGAAAAGAACTAAAAAATTAAAAGGAAAGCCCAGACCATTCACACATAAAAATAGTTAAAGAAGATTTAAAAATGGTTAAAAGACATAGTTCCCCAGGCAATAAAAATGCTAACCCCCAGGGAGGGCAATGTCAAAAGCAACCAAAAAGTAATAAGCATTAAGTAGATGTTTAAAACGCCTCAATGACCTCTCTTCTTTAATGTTTGGGGAATCGCATTCCATAGGAAAGGAGCCAAATAAAGAAATGCTCCTTTCCTACTCGAGGCCAAGCGAGCCCTGTCCAAAGGAGGAACAGTTAATTTAGACATAGTCATGGGCCACAGTACCCTCCCCAGGCACATAAGAGGTAAGTAATCCTACTAACGAATGATGGACCTTTTCATTATATGCCCTGTGTGTTAGCATTAATATCTTAAACAAGATCCTGTATCGCACAACATCAACAAATACATAAATTATCAAATATAAAAACATGACAATCATATATAATAACAAAATTAGCCTCCAAGGCAACATTACATAAAAACAATACATTCAAACATTGAAATGGCCTCCAAAGCTGCCTTATATGTAGCAGAATAAATACCTCCATCCTTTTCAGGTCAGAGGATGATGTTAACATGAATATACAAGTGAATCACAGATTATATTTATTTATATGGAATTACTCTGGTGAACGTACCTCCACATTTTTTAATGCTAGAACATTTTCCGTGTTCCTCTGGGCTATTTCTACTTTTGGCGCAATGCCACAGATTCCACAGATCATGTCGTTGAAGTCTCGGATGGTGAGGCACTCGAAGGCCCAGTACCCACTACAGAGGAGCTCCTGTAGCAGCAGCCATTCCTCCGGGCTCAGCGGCTTTTCTGGAACAAAAGAAGGAAGAATGCAACATAAAACAGCACCAAACAGTAAAGGATTCACATTAAAGGGAAAACTTAAGACTGCAATATGAAACGGAGAGAAAGAGAAGTAGAAGGAAAATATAAGGAAAGCTAAGAGACTCTGCATGAAAAAAAAATGCCCTTTTGTATTATTTTTTTTACATTTTTTTTTAATGTAAAGGGAAAGGGGATGGGGATAAGATTTGATATACCGCCTTTCTGTGGTTACAATCAAAGCAGTTTACATACTATATACAGGTACTTATTTTGTACCTGGGGTAATGGAGGGTTAAGTGACATGATGGGGCTCATTTTCAAAGCACTTAGCCGTACAAAGTTCCATAGTAAGGCTAAGTGCTTTGAAAATACGTAGTCTCATTCTACTTGAGCCATCAACAAACAGAGATATTTTTGGTTAATGATTTCTCAGAAAACAGTTAGGTCATATGAATTTGCTATATGATCAATTCTAGAACTTTACAATAAACTGAACACAACATTCATCAAGTTATGAATCAAATGTAGCCAAAATCAGTTCAAATGAAAATCACAATAAGCATTTTATCTCTTTACGAATGTCTCTAAGGGGTTCATTTTAGATAAAACTGGAATAGCTAGTTATTATCTGTACACTTCGTTACAATGCATACTGGTCCCTAATTAATAAATTGCAGTAGGTTTTGCAGTTACCACGCGATAATTGCCAAAATTCGCACACAGTAACTACAAAACCTCTCCACTCCCAGCATTTTTTGGGCAAGTTGCCCTGCAGTTAATGCAGAAAATAAGTCACTATCACACATTAACTGCACAGAAGATAACATGTGATGACTTTAGCTACATCTCCTGAGATGCAGCTAAACGCTCTGCATGATCTGTTTCATCAACAGTTAATGCATGACAATGACCTCCCAATTAACTGTAATACTCAGTCTCTGCCCATTCTTCATCCCAGATTAAACACAAGAACTGGTGAATGTTAACAGGAAATGTGCAAAAGAATCCGAGGAGTAGGGTACATACGCTCTTCCAGAAAACCAAGGGAGACGTAGGTTCAACAAGGTGATCTTTATTGAGACAACGTAAAAGAGTTTTTACTCTTTCCAAAAATACAAGGACTAGAGGACATGCAATGAAGCTACTAAGTAGTACATTTAAAACAAACCAGAGAAAATATTGCTTCACTCAGCGTGTAATTAAACTCTAAAAATCACTGCCATGGAATGTGGTAAAAGCGGTTAGTTTAGCAGAGTTTAAAAAGGGGTTGGATATATTCCTAAAAGGAAAGTGCATAAACCATTATTAAAATGGACCTGGGAAAATCCTGGGATAAACAGCATAAAATCTATGTTACCGTTGGGGTCCTGTCAGGTACTTGTGACCTGGATTGGCCACTGTTAGAAACAGGATACTGGGCTTCAACCTTTGGTCTGTCCTGGTATGGTGATACTTATGTATGTACTTAACGCTGCCTATATATGTTTCCACATGTGTATATGTTATGAAAATTACCTAATTTGGCATCCAATTACCTGGACCAGGTGGACCTACACCCTTCCCAGCAATCGGGCTAAGAATAAGAATACATTTTAGCTTTAATTTTTGCTCCTGTTCTTGTTTTAACTTAGAAATGTGTGCTGTGTGATAGGACACAGTAGACTATCTCCAACAAGGTGTTCTTTTCTTTCCTGTTATTTTATTTGATTGTAAACCACTGAGACCTATTGTAGAATTGGCAGGTTATCAAATGACCAATAAAAATAAACAAAGATAATGCTGTTTTACTGGAAGAACTAGCTTACAAAATTACTCTGTTGAAGATAATTACCACAGGTAAAATGCTTTTTTACCTGAAAAAACTTTAAAAATTGACATTAATAGTCACAGCACTCTCTTCTCAACTGCAGATGGGAATATGGCATCATCTCTTAAAATTTGTAGAGAAAACACAAGTAAAGAAACATATTTGCTACATGCACCATGCACCCTCTACTGTTATTTTGATGAATATTTTTTTTAACCATTTTGGCTACTGTGAAGACAGGAAAATAACTGCAAATTGAATATGCTTTTCCTCCTCTCCTCCGGTGATTGGGGGTCACTTAACTCCACTATCCCAACCTCCCCACCCCCCCGGTACCTTTAAATCCTTTAGGTCTTTGCCAGCAGCAAGCAGAAACTCATTTCTCCTAGTCACGTCAACTCAGAGCCTTTCCTGTGATGCAACTTCCTGGTCCTGCAAACAGGAAGTTGTATCAGAATGACAGCTTGGGCCAGCGTGAGCAGTGGGAATGCGTTGTTGCTCACTGCCAGTGAAGAACTAAAGGATTTAAAGGTACCGGGGAGGGGGAGAGTGAAGTGGCCTCCCTCCTCCCCAATCTCCTGGAGGGAGAGATGCCAGGAGTCTTCAGCTGGAGAGGCTTGGCGATCCCCGCCAACCACATCACCGCTGTTATACTGCTGGGTAGCCCTGTACGCACTCTGGCCCAACCACTGATGCATGGGGGCGTTCACATGAGAGCAGCATGGGCGGGTCATGGGCATTCTAACTGTTCTAACAAGCATATAGTCTGAGCTATATTTTAACCAACACAGAATCAGCAACTAGACACTTTTGGCAAGGGTCCAAGTTAAAATGGCTTATGTTAATTTCAACCTACTTACAGAAATGAAGAAATATGAACTTAAGACATCAGTTTCTTTGGACCTTCTGACAAAAAGGTGTCCCACTGCCCCTGATTTCAAAAATGCACTACATTACCTGTCTGCTCCTGTACAGACTCCAAGATGCTGCTAACAGACACTTTAGGGTCTTCTCCCATTTTAATGTGGTTTCGGATTGCGAAAAGCAGGTCCAGGCTCACCAATAACTTGTTTCCCACATTAAAGAGACCTGTGGCACAGATTAATCATTTGTGCTTTTACAGTACTGCTATGGTATAGGGTTCTGTACATGATAAAGACAACACAAATAGGATTTAAAAAATCAGAATAGGTGAGTACAATTGAAAACTCCAACCAAAATCTGGTTATATGCTAAAAGCAGTGGTCCTCAACACAATCCTTAGGACATATCTAGCCAGTCTGGTTTTCAGGACATCTGCAAGGAATAGGCATGAGATATTTATCCAGTTAGTGGACTGAATATCGCCGCTAGCCAGATTAACACTGAGCACACCCTTACTCTACCCACAGATTGCCAACTCGCTATTCAGACAACACCAGGGCAGTGTGCAATGATTCTCAGTGACATTATCCAGATCACGCCACTGAAATTCAACGATGGGCCTTGGTCGTCGGAACTTCTCCGTTTAACAGGTGCTGCTACTCAGGGAAATGCTTGCTTATGCATTGTGTTCTTCAGACGAACTTGTGCTTGATATTCCTTTCTTTCATTATATCAGGCTAACAAGAGTACCGTTCGACTATTTTTTGTATTGAGGATGTGAGGAAGTGGAATTCGTTGCCCAAAGAGGTATGGCTTCACTTCTTCAGCTCCATAAATATTTGAAGGCTTTCCTTTTTGCCCAAACTTTTACGTTGGTTTAAAGCTGGGTGTTTAACTCCTTATTGTTTTAATGAATGATTTGTTTTAGTCAAGAATCTTTTAATGCATGTGTGTATATATACGTCTCCTTTTAAAATTATATTATGCCGGGAATTGGTAGGATTGTGCGGAATAGAAATTTTTTAAATAAATAAATGGTTTTGAAGATCAGGCCACTTGACACAGTATTAGCGTTATTTCCTACATAAATGTTGCGCAACATTCACTGCAAAGGAGTAACCTGTAACATTCCCTCCCAGAGCTCTTTTCTGACCTGTGTAGATATCAGTGAAGCTGTGCAGAGCCAGACACTGGGGATTCAGGCACACTTTCACCTGGGCTGTGACCATCTGCAAGCGGTTGGCTGTCAGGAGCCAGCAATCCTGTGGACTCGCAAGTGAACTACAAAAAGAAAGAAAGAACCACAATCTGTGAAGTGTGCTTTCTGTAATCCAAGTTCCTGCAGTGCTAGAATCCCACAAAATATATGACTTACTCCAAAAAGGGCAAATTTATGCATCGACTAAGGCAAACAGGCAAGGGAACCAGTCCATCTTATTAACTCGCTTTTTTCATATGTACATTGCTTCTTAGCTTTCGTTTCTTCATTGCCCTAATACACTTTGGGGGGTCAATACTCAACCGGTGGCAGTGAGGGGCCCTTTTACTAAGACACCTATGCGTGTCCAACGTGTGTCAAATTAGAACTACTGCCCGGCTAACGTGTGCCCCGAGCGGCAATTCTATTTTTGACGCGCATCCAAAATGTGCGGCAGAAAATAATTTCTATCACGTGGTGCTAACCTGGCGGTAATCGGCAGTGTACGCGCAATGACAATTACCACCCGGTTCATGCATGAGACCTTACCGTTATGTCAATGGGTGGCAGTAGGTCTCAGGCAAAAAATGGACGTGCGCTAATTTTAATTTTGCCGCACGTCCATTTTCAGCCAAAAAAAAGGCCTTTTTTTCCAATCTCACTGAAAAATGGATCTGCGCACGTCCAATACAAGTGCCTACACTAGCGCAGACCATTTTTTGGTGCATCTTAGTAAATGGGCTAGAGTGCTTGTTTAGCTGCTGCTGGCGTTATTCCTGGATATGCAATGCTGGGCTATGTCCGGGCACTAGAACTGAATATCCGGGTTTATGTAGCTGGCTATCTTTTACGCAGTTAAGTATTATATTATGTGACACTGCATAAAGACAGGGCTGACTTTTAAGTGGTCCGATATGACCACCTTAGTGGGCCTTTTACAAAGGTGCGCTAGCGTTTTTAGCACTCGCTAAAAATAACGCTAGAGATGCCCATATATTCCTATGTCTTCAATTCTGTACATTTCCCAAACACTATTCACTCTATTAAATTCATCAATCATATATTCTCACAGCATAGCTACTAATCATGGACAAACAAGCATTATTTTTGTTAAACGGGGATCTTCAGATTATCAAATGCTTCCACCATCCGGGAACCAAGCTCCAAACTGAAGATGGTGTTCCTTACATCTTCATTGATCAACTTGTGGAGAAATTTTTCAATTTTTTCTAAAACACTTTTTTCAATAAACTTTTCATTCACTTTAAGTGTTAATCTTCTTGAATTAATGTTTTTTTCTTTTCCACTGTCAACTTTGATATAAAGATATTACTTAGCTTAAAGCGATTAACAGCAGCAGTTTTTCTCCCAACTCAAACCTCTGCCGACATGGCCAGGTTTCGTTATACTTCTTCAGGGAAGAGGCTAGCATTTCTGTATTCGCTTCTGCGTATCGAGAAAAAATGGCTGCCATGTCAGCAGAGGGTTGAGTTGGGAGAAAAACTGCTGCTGTTAATCGCTTTAAGCTAAGTAATATTACTAACAATAGTTCTGCAAGTTCATTTCCTCAGCCAGCAAAGACCAGATTGAGCAGCAGAGGAGGAGGACATAGCTCAACTTGCTGCCACTCTCCTCCACCTCTTCCTACATTTAGATTAGCCCAAGATGGGAAAGCAACTTACAATGTGCCTCAGCCTCCACTTCCCTGCCCCAGCTCAGTTCAGCATGCAGTGGCCAGCAGTGCAGCACCTTTCCTATACTTGTGCCTATGGCTAAGGCCACAGGCTTACTATAACTCTGAAAAAGGTATCTGGAAACTAGAAAGATACATTTTAACAGTTGCTACTTGTAGCTGAAATCAGACTTGTTACTATAGAAGCCTTTGGGTCAAGGAGATAAAGGGTATGTAACCACCAAATCTGAGAGTGTCAACAAACAGCTTCCACTCGTGGTGTCACTAATTTACAGCTAAGAAACTTCACCTAAAGTTTACCTGATTCATGAATAACTAACATTCTCATTTAGCAGAACTGTGACAGGCATGGCAAAATCATATTCATTTTGATATTGGTAAATCAGTGGTTAACTTATAGCAAATATTATGAACTGTTCTGAAGTTCTGAGAGTAAAATACAGGACTACAAACACATCAGGATGAACCTTGACCCCTAACAGTGTGCACAATCTTGCGGTTGCCCCCACTCCCCCCCCATAGGGTGTGGAATTTTGGAACCTAAAGGATCCTTACTTTTCTGCTCCCTTGAAAAGGGGACTGCTACAAAGAAGGCAATGCATGGCTGGAGACTCATAGTAGTTTGACCAGGAGGTCTGCTCAATGGTGACCGTCTCCTCGCTCACATTGGACAAGATGAGCCTTGAGCTGTTCAGGTCATGGATCAGCGTGAAGACCTCAGTTAACTCAGACTCATTCTCAGGAACCTGCACAGTCTTTCTAAGCAGCTGAAGAGTGGACTGACGCTGAGTCTCCTTTTCAGATTGGCTCAGGGGGTTGTTGGGATTCCGCATCTCAGAAGCAGTAGAGGGAGAATCCTGGGAAGAACCATACAGAATGATTTCAGTTTCTTTTATTAGAAAGTACAGCTGTACCGAATAGGATACTTTACTATTCAGTCAAACATAAATAATGAAAAAAATATTATTCGGCCAAATATGAATAATGGGCATTGAGCTTTAACATAACAAATAATTAAAGAAGAAACATGACATCAGAGATCGTGTTTATTTCAGTAGGATTTAGCACAGTAGAGCCCTGGATTATTCGTATTCGAATTTAAATTACTATTCAGCCAAATACAAATAATGTATTTGGGGGCCGAATCTAATCGGTACAGCCCTATTAGAAAGTCCTTAATTGAATTATCCAATTGTAATACCTCCCATCCAAGAAAGTTGAACCCTTGATGGTAAGGAACCGGTCTAGAAATATTAATTCATAAAACAAAATTGGGGTTCTCACAGACTTTATATGTTTACAGTAGTTGTAATTCCAAACTACCATGGATCCAATGTTCACACAAATAAATTATGTAGAGTGGAACCTTCTTTTTCTAAAATCAGGTAATTATTTGCAAACATAATACAAAGTAATGGCTTTTTACTATGGCATTTAGCTGAGGCTTTATAGGTGGTTAGGGACAAGGGTCTCTGAGGATTGTTTGATGTAGCTTGCAGATTATTATTTTCTAACTCTGTTGTGAATCATCTTGTGTTTTGAAAATGAGACAGTATGAAAATGGATTAAACAGTAAGTAAAGAAATAAATAGTAAACTCATTATTTGAAATTGGACAAAGTTTCAACGTCAGCCTAAATAACTAATTTTTGAACCAAAGGTTCTCCACCCAGTCCTTGGGACATAACTATCCAGTCATAATTAAACTCTGGAATTCGTTGCCGGAGAACATGGTGAAGGCGGTTAGCTTAGCAGAGTTTAAAAAGGGGTTAGACAGTTTCCTAAAGGACAAGTCCATAAACCACTACTAAATGGACTTGGGAAAAATCCACAATTCCAGGAATAACATGTATAGAATGTTTGTATGTTTGGGAAGCTCGCCATGTGCCCTTGGCCTGGATTGGCCGCTGTCGTGGACAGGATGCTGGGCTCGATGGACCTTGGGTCTTTTCCCAGTGTGGCATTACTTATGTTTTCAGGATACCCACAATGAATATGCATAAGATTCATTTGCACATACTCCTTCCATTGTATGTAACTGTATTTCATGTATATTCATTATGGGTATTCTCAAAACCTGACCAGTAGGTGTGTCCCAAGGACTGGGTTAGAACCCCTGTTTTAGGCAAATCCTCTCTCCTCTCTTTAAAGGCAATTTGTTATTCTGAAACATCTTCTAAGTTCCTCTATCACTCTCCTAATTCAAGCCTTCGTGCTGTTTCAGGTTATATCAAGAGAAATTCTATTTCTTTCCAGTTCACTCTGCTGCTTAAAAGCAAACTTTAGCTAGAAGCCCCCATGTCCTACATTTATTTATTGGGATTTATTAACTGCCTTTATGAAGAGACTCACCTGAGGCTGTGTACAGCATTACAGCTTAACAGATTAAAGAGAAGTTTCTAGATGCCATAAACGACTGCTTCATGGAGCTGTTGGTACAGGATGCATCCAGAGGAAAAAGTACTTTAGATCTAGTCCTTATTGGTATGTAGGGACCTGATGCAAGGGGTAATGGTGATGGGGCCACAAGACAATATAGATCATAATGTGATCAAATCTGTTAACACTAGAATAAAGACACTAAAAGAATCTGCCGTCACTTAATTTTAGAAAGGGAAACTACAATAAAATGAGGAAATTTGATTTTTTTTTTAAACAGCAATTGCCAGGGTCAAACTTCTGCATGAGGCATTGATATTATTTAAAAGGGACATTTTAGAAGCCCACATAAAACATATTTCAAGCATTAAAAAAGTTTGAAAGAAAGCTAAATGATGGCCAGTGGGATTTAATGTGAGGTGCAAATGGCAATGAAAGCCAAATGAACATTTTAAAAAACAAAACAGACCCTAATAAAGATAATAGAGATAAGCACAAGCACTAGCAAGTTAGATTTAAAAAAATTAATAATGTAGGCTGAAAACAAGCTTGCTGTAGAGCCAAGAACTAATGTTAAAAATTTTCTGAAGTGCATCTGAAGCAAAAAAACCCATGAACGAGTTAGTTGGACTGCTGGATGATTAAGGGGTAAAAGGAGTGCTCAGGGAGGATACAGGAATAGCAAAAAAACTAAGGGCCCCATTTACTAAGCCGCACTATAGGCGTGCTAGCGTTTTTAGCACGCACTAATGCTAGACATATCTACAGGAATACATGGAGGCATATTTTCAAAGCACTTAGCCTTCCAAAGTTCCATAGAAACCTATGGAACTTTGGAAGACTAAGTGCTTTGAAAATATGTCTCATGGTGATCTTAGCATTTAGCACACTTTAGTAAACAGTGCCCTAAATAATTTCTTTGCCTTGATTTTTACTTTGAAAGCTGGGAATCAAACCAGCACAGAAAAACCTTCTTCAATGGTGATGATCTGGAGCAACTAAAGCATATCACTTTAAGCCCGGCAGATGTGACAGAACAACTTGACAAACTCAAGAGCAACAAATCATTCACTCTAGTCCTAAAACAGCTCCAACATGTAATTGCAAACTTGCTATTTGTAATCGGTGAGAACGGGACAGTGGCCATGTGACACCAATTTTTAAAAAGGACTCCCTGGGTGATCCAGGAAATTATAGACCTGTGAGCCTGACATCTGGCCAGACAAAATGGTTGAAGGTATACTAAAAAAAACCCAAAGCAATTATTGGCCATACAGAGACAGTTTAATGGGAACAAGTCAGCATGGGTTGGACAAAGGCAAGTCTTATCTTACCAATTAGAATGTTTTTTAAGGTGTCAAGAAACAAATGGATAGTGCTGAACCAGGTGATTTTCAGTAGATGTCTGACAAAGTCCCTCATGAATAAAAGGGATATGGTATAGGAAGCAATGCTCTTTTGTGGATTGCAAACTAGTTAAAAGACAGGAAACGTCAAGCAGGACTGAATGGTCAAATGTCTACATGGAAAAAGGCCACTAAAGGAGTGCCCCAAGGATCCATATTAGAACCTTTACTGTTTAACATATTTATAAATTATCTGGAGATAGGAACAATGAGTGAGGTGATCAAATTTGTTAAAACTGCTGGAGATATGCTCTGTTTATTTTGAAAATCTCAATAAAAATGAAAAACTGCTTAAGAATTGAGAGGACTTGCAGAAGGATCTTGTGAGATTAGGAGACTAATCTAAATGGCAGACGACAATATCAGGGCAATTCTTTTAACAAAGTGCCTATAAAGTAACCTAGGGGTATCTTTACTAAGGCACACTAGCATTTTTAACACACCTATAAAGTTAAGGCACGTTAAACGCTAACGCGCCAATACATTCCTATAGGCACATTAGTGTTTAATGCGCGTTAAAAACACTAACGCACCTATAGCTTGCCTTTGTAAACACAGGCGCTAGTGTGGTATATACATATAAACGTTAGGCATGAGCATTTACCCCAGCCATAGACCACATGTAAATGCTGGCGCTTAAATGTTGGAGGTATGTATGTAACTTACAGTATTCTGTAAATTATGCATGTACGTCTTTGTCCCACCCCAGCTCCATTCATGTGAATGCCCCCTTGCAGATATGTACTATGTAGATAAACGTGTATTTATTGCTGAGATTTTCAACCTTTTTTGACTCACGACACACACAGAGCTAAAATGATCAAGGCACATCCCCACATGTGATCCAGCATTTTACCTCCCTCCACCCCCCCCCCCCCCCCCAACCGACATGGTCCAGCATTTTACTTTCTTCCTCCCTACCCCACATCCACACATGGTCCAGTATTTTATCTTCTCTCCCCCCCCCCCCCCCCCCCAAAAAAAAATAGTCCAGCATTTACCTTCTCTTTCCCACCTCCACCAATAATCCAGGATCTCTCCTTCTGGTCCAATCTCCAGCCAGTGATTAGGCATCTCCCCTTGTCTCTCTTGAAACCCAGCCTCCCCCCACAACCCCATGTACCTTTAAAAAGTTTTCTTGTCTCTAGCGGCAGCGGATCATATAGTCTGCTCACGCCAACCCCGGAGCCTTCTCTCTGATGCTTCCCACTTATGTGGAAGCAGGAAGTTACATCACAGAGAAGGCTTCAGGGCACACCTACAGACTAGCCATGGCACACTGGTTGAAAAATGCTATAGAATAGTGCTTAGGGGAAGTTAAAAGTAATTTTTAGGGGTGGGAGTTTACGGGTTCTAGTTTTGGGGTGAGGCAATTTGCAGAATGGTGGGGCCCTTGAAAGGAGTAGTTTTTAAAAGTGGGGCACTTGGGGTAAGGTAATTTTTGGAGGTGCTGAAGTTTATGTGGGGGTGGTATAGCAATTGCGGGTGCATATTTCTTTGTTGAGGGGAAGTTGTGAGGGTTATTTTTGTGAGGATGGGGATGCTTTGTGGGGAAATTCGACAGCTGTGGGGCTAGTGTTTGGGTATAGGGCAGTTTGCATGGTGGAGGGTCAGTTGTAAAGAGCAGTTTTAGGGGTGGGCAATTTGTAGTACATTAGGGCAGTAAGGGGTAGTTTGGGAGGCTGAGTTTGTAGGAGAGTAATTTTTGTAGGTTATGCAGTTTGCAGAGTGGTGAGGAAGTATTATTTGGATATGGGGGTCAGAGGGTTTTTTTTTTGTGTGGCGCAATTAGCAGTATGGTGGGGACAGTTTCAGGAGAGGTAGATTTTCCGGGTTGGGGCAGTTTGTGGGATGATGCAGCATTACTTGGGGTAGTTTGGGGAGTGAGGTGGTATAGAAGCAGTTTGCAGTGTTTTGGGAAGATTTCAGGGGGTGGTTTTGGGGAGTGGGGCAGTTGAAATGAAGTATTTTTAGGGGGTGTGACAGTTTGAAGTGGTAATTCTTGGGGATGGGGCAGTTTGCAAGGGGTCAGGGCAATTATAAGGAGGTAATTCAGGGGGTGGGGCAGTTACAGTATGGAGGTTGCAGTAATTTCTTGCATTGTGTCTGTCTCTCCCAAGTTACCTTGCTTAGTCAGGCTTTAAACACGTTGCTTTTTCATTAATATTTGCTTTAAGATGTATTGATGTCAGAAACTTTGTTGTATTTCTTGTGTGAGAACTGCAATCTTGGTCAACGTTTTATTTTAAGCCGCCTTGAGCTTTATCGGTTAAGTGGCCTATAAACGACCATGTTAACATAAATTAAATCTGGCAAGATCCCAAAACAGTAAAACAGATTTTATGCTGCTTGTCCCAGGAATAAGCAGTGGATTTTCCCCAGTCCATCTTAATAAGAGTTTATGGACTTTTCTTTTGGGAACGTGTCCTAACTTTTTTTTTAAACCCTACTATGCTAACTGCTTTTACCACATTCTCTGGCAATGAATTCCACAGTTCAATTACATGTAGTGTGAAGAAATATTTTCTGTGATTTGTTCTAAATGTACTACTTGGTAACTTAAGTCTCCTTTTACTAAGCCGCGCTAGTGATTCCTGGTGCGGCAAATGCAACGAAGCTTCATCGCATTTGCCGCACAAGACTCACTAGCGCAGCTTAGTAAAAGGAGACCTTAATTGCATGCCCCCTAGTCCTTGCACTTTTGGAAAGAGTAAACAAGCAATCACCTCTACCCATTCTACTTCACTCAGGATTTTCTAGATCTTTTCACAGAGGTTGGTCCATACCCCTAATCCTCTTTGCTGATGTTCTCCTAAATTTAGAGAACATAAGAACAGCCATACTGGGTCAGACCAATGGTCCATCTAGCCCCCTGCTTCCAACAGTGGCTAATCCATGCTGGAAGTCATATTTCAGACAGATTAAAATCCCAAACCTGTGTTTGTGAAGCCTTTAATTGACAATAATTTTACTGTGCAAGTACTGGCCTTAAGGTCTTATGCCATAGATAAACCTTGCATCAGTTCAAAATTGTCCAGTTGTAGCTTTAAGATGCCAATTTGTTCAAAATTTCTTAACACATATGATTTTAACTAAGATGGTAATTAAAATAAATAGTTTATGGTACATATGTAAGAGCAAACATTTAGGGTCTCTTTTACTAAACCACACTAGCAATTCCTGGCAAGACAAATATGCTGCAGCCTGTTCATTTTGAAAGGGCTGCATTGCATTTGCCACGCGGGAATCGCTAGCGCGGTTTAGTAAAAGAGGCATAAGATTTTCATATCTTCAAGCAAAGACCATGAGAAGACAACACAATTTCATAATAAATCACATTTTTTTTTACTTTACCAGGAAAGCATCACAGAAAACACCAAAATGACTTGGATATAATTTAGAAACATTTTCTACCAGAAAAATTAAAATGCAGTTATTTTATAACTGAATGGATGGGCTATTCAGAGGCACCTTAACAAACTAATATATATTTCCTCCACAAACAGAAAATGTGGTGGTTTCAATAAAAAATTATTTATACATTTTTACTATACAATACTAGCAAAACATTCTTACAAATCCAATATATATAAAATAACTAGTCAGCTTCAGAAATTTTAAACACACAAACACAATAAGAAATCAAACATTTTCCACAGATTTTTTATTTCCCCCCCAAAAAATGCTTATGCAAAACTCCACAAATATCACATAACATCATTAAGTCTTGCAATTTATGCAACTTATTGCTTCACATGTTTTTCCTTTTTGGCCCAGCAGATTGTTTCTGCTCCACTGGGTTTCCACCTCCATTGGGTTACGCTACCCTAAGTCTTCATTTACAACTACCTGGTATATTCTATTTTGTAGATGTAGCTAAGAGAAACGCTGCCCATCACTGGTCTTGGGGACTGTGAAGTACTACAAGGATCGTTGTGTGCGTACAGAGTTAAGTACTGTTTTCAATTCAATAGCACAGGATCTGTGTGCATTTTGCAATGTTTGCCTTGAAGATGAATGCGGAAATGATGTTAACATTAAAGGTGTATTGCACTGATTTTGGACGTTACACACTAGTGTTGAAGATAGAAGAAAATTTCAAAAAGTTTAAAAGTTTTTGATTAGGCTGGGAAGGTTTTTGAGCCGATGACGAAGAGTAGATCCTTGTGATCATTCTAAGCTCTACAAGTTTGTTGGTTTGGAGCTCTTTGAGGCTTTTCCTTCCTTTAATTCCTTTGATCATTTACTACAATTATATCTGTAATATTAAGTGGATCATAATATAGTTTTTTTGGTTATCATTTTATGTGATTTGTATGATTCCACATCCATTTGATTGTTTTAGTGTACTCTATTTCTATCAACATTCCTTCCAATTCTATCCCGCCACTGCAGTGACAGCAAACCTATATCTTCTAGAACCAGTACTGCGGTCTTGTCCAACCTGTGGCCCACGGGTCAAAACCTGGCCCACCAACTTAATTTTTCTGGACCACAGAAGCTCAACAGAAACACAGATGCCGGCAGATGAGCTATGTATAGGAATATTGTTTACGAGTGTAATAATATGTTGGAATATCAATAAAAAGGAACACAGATGCATCGGAAGTTTGGGTTGGTCCTGCGGTTTCAAGTCTTGCAAGACTTGATACCACAAGACCAACCCAAACTTCAGGCTCTGTGTGGCTCAAGCTCGCAGTTAGAGGAGTTGCAACAGGGAAACAGTGATCCAGGGATCTCGCCGGAGGACTTTGCAGCTCAAGCCATGTGAGGCATAATGAGTCCAACTAAAACAAAAGAGGACTATTCATTTGGGGGTTTTCAGCTTTTTCTTCTTCTGCTAATTTATGTTCAACTAATATAAAAATGAACCAAAGATGGGTGAAGGTGGGGGGAGGGGCACACAGAGAGAAAGAGAGAATGGGTGAAGGTCGGGGCACATATGACAGAGAAAGAAAGAGAGAAAGAATGGATGAAGGCAGAGGAGCATATATGAGAGAGAATGGATGAAGGGAGGAGGCACATATGAGAGAGAGAGAGAATGCATGAATGCAGGGGAAACACATAAGAGAGAGAGAGAGAATAAGTGAAGGTGGGAGGGAGCACATATGTGATTCTCAGAAAGACAGCATGAGTAAACTTGTGCACATGTGATTTGGCTCTACAAATGATCGAAAATATAAAATGTGAACAACCCTACAGTACTGTTATTAGGTGTCGCTGTTGTGAAATATCTCAAACATCCCCACCCCCCTTACCATGGGCTGCACCATTCCCGGTCCCTGCTGGCCCAAGAAGCTAAAGCCAAAATGTAACTAGGATTTGAGCCAAGATCTTCTACATGCAGCACTGCCACAGCATTGCTTTAGATTTGGGGCAATTTATAAACTCGACTCAGAGCTCGCAAACTCAGACTCGATTATATTGTGTTTTTTAGATGAACAGTCCAGATATTTTTAGCTGCACAAAAAGGGAGGAAAATTATCAGCAGGGCTTTTCTTGCATAAATGCATAGAAGATGCGTCTCTTTCAACTGAAAGGAATCTATGGAACAAGGGGGAAGTGGAAGAAAGTGAAAGAAAATATACTTAGTAGTAATCTAAGGAAACATTTCTTTATGAAAAGCATGGTGAAACAGAGGGGTGGAGACAAAGACTACACCTGAATTCAAGAAAGCAACCAGGATCTTTAATGGAGGAGAAAGGATTGCAAAGTTTAACAACTGGTATGGATGGACAGACTGGATAGACTGTATAGTCTTTTATCTGTCATCATTTTTCTCTGTTTCTATAGTTAAGTTGTAGAATACTGGCAGCCTGGAAAATAAGGATTTTTTTATTTTTTTTTGCTAGGAATCCTGGAGCTCGTTTGTTAGGGACAGCACAGCTAACAGAGTCTGACCACATTTTCAGATAGCGCTACTGCTGCAAGTGGTCTGGCTTCTATTCCTGGGCTTGTCTCCTGCTTTCCGGGCTGGCTGAGGAAGCTGTGAAGGTACTGGGTGGGGGATAGAATTTATTTTCTTTCTTTTTCTTTTTAAATCTAACAAGAAGTTTGTATTGAACTACTCAAAACATGTACAGAACAGATAATCACAATGTGACATAATAATGGCAAGTATATAACATTACAATTTCAACTTTATAAACCTCCCAAATTCCATTTGCTTATAACGGATACGAAAATAAAGAAAAATAACAAGGAGATCATTCCATGTACAAGAAACATAAGTCAGCAGGCCTTGAGAATGAGCTCTACTCACGCAAAAAAAACTCAAATTCCACAAAGAATACCACATTTTTTCCCAGAGTCCAACAGTTTATGTCTAATAGCAGTTAATGTTTCTCCATCTTATAAAACATAAGGCAATTTGGCCCACTACTTAAGCAAGGAAGGTACACCTAGATCTTTCCAGGCTGCTGCCAACATCACCTTGGCTAATTGTAGCCCACCAAATGAAAAAATGTGGGGACTAACATTCAATACATACTAACAAAATGTCCCAAACATTTGAATTTACACCACAGATTTTCTATAACTGCAATACCACCTCAGTTTATTCAATTTTTTTATGGGGATCATCAGATCTAATGCATCTCACACCATATAAAAAGCCTTGTTCTTTCTTCACAGAAAAAAATGGTTGTGGTGCAAATCTTCAAAAGATCACCCTTCTTTTCTAAATTTCTCTTAACTTTTGTTGTTATTTTACATATTTTAGTATATAACAAAAGAGAGGGAACGAAGTACAAACTAAAGTCTAAACAAAAAAAAACAGCACCACGGGCCTTTAAAAATGGAACACAGTTCTTTAATGAATGAGCCTTGACAAAAAGACCCCACACGGGCCGTGTTTCGGTGACTAGCACCTGCGTCAGGGGTCCCCACGTCTCATATAGTAAAAGCTACAAAGCACCAAGGCACTTTCACTTTCTGTATCCAAATGGGCCTTTTTAATTACTGATTTAGGGTAACCTCTTTCCATGGATGTTTGAAAATCAAGCAGCTATGTTGATGCAGCGTTTTATGGAAAGAGGTTACCCTAAATCAGTAATTTAAAAGGCCTATTTAAGAGCTAAATTCTCGAATAGGGACCTATTGTTACAATATCGGCCTAAAGATCCAGATGACAAATTGACTATGGTACTCCCTTATTCTCATCTAAGTGCCAAGATTATTGAAAGTATTCATCGGCTGGCAAATTTTGCAGATCTATGAATGTTTTTCAGATCATCCAATAAGTGCGTTTACTCGCAGTAAAACTATTGGTGAATTGTTATCATATAAAAGATTTGATTATGAAATCAGTAGTACTGCTACATTGGGACATGCAAAATGTGCCTCATGCCAATGGTGTGAAACCACGATTGAGGGGCCGGTTTGGAAATATTCGGATACAGCGTGTCCTATTTATGCAAGATCCTGTACAAATTGTCTCTCTAAAAATGTGGTGTATGCTATAATCTGCCCTTGTCAAAAGATCTACGTAGGCAGATCAAGTAGACCTATAAAAGCACGTTTAAATGAGCACAAATCCCGAATTAAAAATCAAGTAATGTCAGCCCCAATAGTACAACATTGGCTGGACTATCAGCATTCCCTTACAGACATTAGATGGAGAATTATTGATCATATACGTGTAGGGTGGGAGGGTGGTAATATTGCTCAGCTATTAAACTTCAAAGAGCAACGCTGGATTTTTCAACTTAAGACTCTCGAGCCTGTAGGGCTTAATTCTGAAATAGACTGGTGGTCCTTGCTCTGATGGGATTGGCTGAAATTGTTTCTGTCTTGCATCCAATCCTGGGCTTTGTTTTGGATCAGCTGTAGCCTATTAAAAGCTGGTTTCCGCACTGAGATGCTGCGGCCATTTTCTTTTTGCAGGAGTATCTGAAGCATGTTATGGTAAAGAACTGCGATGCACTTTATCACTATTTACTTTATATTGTATGCCTTTACTGCGATGCACTTTATCACTATTTACTTTATATTGTATGCCTTTTTTTTGGATAAAGTGTATGATGTGTTTTTTTGTAGAGAGCCTCTTCCTTGAAAAAGCTTATTGCGAAACCTGGCCACGTTGGTGGAGGTTCTCCTGTGTTTGAAAGCTGCCGTTTTTCAAAGATAAGTTTGTGCTAAAATGCACTTTTGTTATAGCAAAACAATGCTGTTATACTGCACAGTCATGGCATACTAAAATATGTCACAAAAAACGTTCTTCCTTTAAAATATTTAATTTCTTTTATTACAATACATATCTCTCTATATAAAACGCACCTCCAACTTTCTAATGAAGCCTCTCTTAGCAAAGTGAAGGGGGTGAGATCGCATTGTGTCTGCCCCGCCCACGCGTCAAACGTGATGACGTCGAGGGCGGAGCAATGACACTCAACCAATCGCATCGCTCGGCAGCGAAGCGTCAGGGAAGGAGGTGGCGCTCCTGACGTCTAGCCTTCCCTTCCATGTGTTCCGCCTTCTTCTGACGTCAAGGATGACGTCAAAAGAAGGCGGAACACAGCGATGGGAAACCTACACGTCGGGAGCACCGCCTCCTTCCCTGACGCTTCGCTGCTGGAACCGCCACGGAGGTAAATTTAAAAACAAGAAAAAAACAAAAACACGCATGTTGGGAGGAGAGAAGAGGGTGGCCAGTAAAATACAACAATGGGAGCGGGAGGGCAGGGGAGAAACGACAGCATGGATGCGAAGGGGGGGGGGGGGAGAGAAGAGGGCGGGCCAGGCTGGCACATGGGAGAGAGAGGAGCATGGATGCGAGGAGGGGTCATGGAAGGGAGAGAGGGGACTTGCTGGAAAAGGATGAATGGAGGCGGCAGGGGACAGAGGACCATGGATGGGCATGGATTGGGAGGGCAGGGCTCAGGGAGAGAGGGCAATTGCTGGAAAGGGATGAATGGAGGCGGCAGGGGACAGAGGAGCATGGATGGCCATGGATTGGGAGGGCAGGACTCAGGGAGAGAGGGGAATTGCTGGATAGGGATGAATGGAGGGGACAGATGGCCATGGATGGATATGGATTGCAGGGCAGGCCTCAGGGAGAGAGGGGTATTGCTGGATAGGGATGAATGGAGGGGCCAGGTGACAAAGGACCATGGATGGGCATGGATTGGAAGGGCAGGACTCAGGGAGAGGTGAATTGCTGGATAGGGATGAATGGAGGGGACAGATGGCCATGGATGCATATGGATTGCAGGGCAGGCCTCAGGGAGAGAGCGGAATTGCTGGATAGGGATGAATGGAGGGGCCAGGTGACAGAGGAGCATGGATTGGACTCACACTTTCACTCTGACTCTCAAACAGTCACTCTCACATACACTCTCCCAAACATACACACTCCGAGGAAAACCTTGCTAGCGCCCGTTTCATTTGTGTCAGAAACGGGCCTTTTTTACTAGTATCATATAAAACAACTTATGCTATGCAAGTTCCGGAACTCGCCCAGTCACACCCTTCACTTCACCACCCATTCACATAAACCTTGTGTTTAGTCATTTAAGTTGCTGAGATGCTCACAGAGGGTCCTGTGCTGGACTCTGGATTCCTAAGGGAAATGTTCCTCCTGAAGAAGGAGTGTTCGAAATGCGGTCTCGCATAGAGGAACAAAAGAGAGAAGGTGTGAAGAGTTAGAAGATGCTTAAAGTCTGGAAACAGTATGTAAATTCCAGGAACCCCTTGACACACTGCACTGATTCACTCTGCTGAAATAACACTACTCCAAGAAGAGTGCTGGAGAGACTTTGTTGTGAACATTGTGCTCCTGTTTGATGTGATTTAGAAGATTTTCATGATTTATAAGGACTATAATTTGAACCTTTAAGGACAATATCTAAGACACAAGTGGAAGATTTGAAATTGAGGAAACAACAATTGGGGAGCATGTACACAGTTTGTGGATATATAGAAATGTGTCCACACAAGGTTTATGTGAATGGGTGGTGAAGTGAAGGTTGTGACTGGGCGAGTTCCGGAACTTGCATAGCATAAGTTGTTTTATATGATATATGTATTGTAATAAAAGAAATTAAATATTTTAAAGGAAGAACATTTTTTGTGATATAGTTTTGGGATCTGTTCTTCTAGCTTAAATATTTATCCCCAGTAATATATACTAAAATATATAAAATAACAACAAAAGTAAAGAGAAATTTAGAAAAGAAGGGTGATCTTATGAAGATTTGCACCACAACCATTTTTTTCTGTGAAGAAAGAACAAGGCTGTTCATATGGTGTGAGATGCATTAGATCTGATGATCCCCATAAAAAATTGAATAAACTGAGGTGGTATTGCAGTTATAGAAAATCTGTGGCGTCAATTCAAATGTTTGGGACATTTTGTTAGTATGTAACATCACCTTGGCAGCATTCAACAAATGTCTAATCAAAGCAATTTGTGAGATACGGAACCCTGGAATTTCCCTGTTAAGAAAATAAAAGATCTCAGGATCCGAAGGAACCCACAGGATCTGAAGTCGGGCACGCTTCCAGAAAGCTCTCTTCTTTAGACGTGTCCTCCAAATGTGCCCTAAAGTACCCTTATGGCCACATCCCCACCAACAGTCAGCCCGAGAGTACCAGCAACTCTTTGGGATCTTGCAATGTATTTGCGATCTAGATTGGCCACTGTTGGAAGCAGGATACTAGGCCAGATAGACCATTGGTCTGACCCGGTATGGCTATTCTTATACTCTTATCATCTGGGGTCAAATACCAACAGTACATAATCTTGACATTATTTTCTTTAACATTTGAAGCAACTGCAATTTTAGTCAGCAAATTCTCTATAGAATCCCATTCAACAGCAGTAAATGCTGTGCAAAGCCACGCTCAAAGGAATTTCAATCAATAGGCAACCATGACATCTAAAGATCTGACTGCACTCACACTGGTTTCTGAAGGAGTTGAGATCGAATGCCTTAGACAAAGACTGGTTACAGAAGCTGAGGAGGAGGTTTTAGCAGAAGAAAAATCCATGGCAGTCACAAATGAAGGCTGATGGCACTGTAGACAATGTCAGCAGGATAAAAACCTAACTAAATAAATAAAAGAAAAGAACTCACAAGAGACTGAGTTATTTTCTCCTCTCTCTCTTTGGCAAGGCTGTAACCACAAATGGGACAGACTCGTGGCTTATGTCTGTTTGTATACACATAGCTACATGAAGGATTCTTGCACTTCCCCCGGCCTCTTGAGGTTGCCAAGCCTAAGTTCTGCAGGACAGAGGAAGTCTTCAATTAGAGGCAGCAGATATAAACACACAAACAAATGCATATATTTATGGTCATTTCAAAATATCACTGTGCCCCATGGCTTTCAGTCAGAAAAAATAAAGGGGTCCCTTTACTAAGCTACTGTAGGCTTTATGCAAGTGCTCAAATGAGACTACCGCCAGGCCAGCTTGGCGGTAATTTCAGACTTGGCAGGGCGCTCAAAACATGTGACTGAATTATTTATTTCCTCCTACAAGCGCTGGTTCCAGCGGTAATCGGCACTTGGAATGAGCCGACCAGTCACCGTGCACATAGCACGTGAGCCTTTACCACTAGATGAATGGGTGGCGTTAAGAGCTCAGGCTGGTTTTGGGTGCCCGTTGGTTTCATTTTTACCGCAGGCCCTTTTTCCGTTCCATTAAAAAAAAAAATCCATTTTTTGTAGTTGCAGTACAAACTGGCCCGGCACATGCCCAATACATGCAACTACACTACCGCAGGCACTTTTTACCGCGGCTTAGTAAAAGGGCCCCAAAATGTGTTCTTAAATAACATTTTAGTTGTGATGGATGAGGCAGAGCCACTAATGAGCAATAGCATTTATAACCCTGGAGTATGGCTACATTTGAGGACGTCAACTGCACAAGAAATGATGGTAATTCCATGGGCAGGGTTTTTACAATTGCATGTTTTGTGAATGCTTCATCCTTATTTCTCCTAAAGGTTTTGCTGCTTAACAAAACTAGACTATGTGATTCAGGCAATTTGCTGCCTGAAGCTAAAGATGAGGTGGTGATCGTGATCCCACCCCCCAACTGAAGTGCACAAAAGGGGTGGAGGGGCTTCCTCAGCGCCCAGATAAGAGAGCCGAGGATCCCCTCACTCACAACACTGCTTATATGCAGTTGCCCCAACTATAAGCTGTTCTATGGTTCCAGTCTTTGCTTTTTGAACATACATTCTGCATACAAAGAAATCCCCTCCTCCAACAATTCACCCTAAAAAATGTTTTTGATTCTGGTGTCATCTTAGTAACACCAAAAAAAACCTGCTCAGGACCAACATAATGTGAAGTAATGCAAAAACCATACAAAAAACAAGTCACTCACAACCTACAGAGCAAGTTGACCACCCCATAACAGCATTTGCATACAAACCTTTTATCACAAGAACCTAACTAGGGAAAGGCAGCACTGTAAAAATTGCACTGTGCCCTAGAATATAAATACACCTATTGGAAAAATTAAACTAGACATAAAAACATAACTCCCGTTATGCAAAGGCATTTAACCGGCCAGGATCAGCACCTGGCCAGTTAAATGCCACATAGCTGGCTATCTGCTGATATTCAACAGGACATGGCCGATCATATCCCGCTGAATATTGCCAGTTAGCAGCTAGCGGATAGCCGGTTATATCGGGCGATATAACCGGCCATCCTCCAATTTCGACACATTGCTGCTTAACTTTAGAAGCTATATCTGGCCGTATGCAAAGCAGTCCTATCTTTGGCCAGTATGACTTTGACCAGCCAGCACTGAATATCAGCTTGGCTGGTCAATGTCAAACCGACCAAAAGTAAACCGTATATTTAACGCCAGTCACCGACAACCCAGATAGGATCACCCAAACCACAGGCGTTCCACAAATACTTTATTGATCCAGAAATATGGTCCGACTTGAGTGTATAAAAGTAGCAACGATCTGATGTGGTCATATTAGGCAGAATTGCCTATCTCAAGGGACTAAAACTGTTAAGATACAGTCAGTAAAGACAAAAATCAGCAACTGAATATCACATTTAAGTTAAGGAACTACCATACTGGCTTCTCACTTTTGGTGCTACTTTTCACGAGACGCCGGTATGGCAATTCTTTATCCTAAATGTCATATTATAAATGTTCAATCGGTTGTTAACAAAGCTGTAAGTATTAAAGACTGGATAACTGATGCTCAATTTGATTTTGTTATAATTTCTGAAATTTGGCTACACGCAAAAGACGATCTTATTATTCTACATGTATGCTCACCCAGTTATTCCGTTCTTGATTTCCCTAGAGCTAAGAAAAAGGGGTGGTGGAGGAGTGGCCTAGTGGTTAGGGTGGTAGACTTTGGTCCTGGGGAACTGAGGAACTGAGTTTGATTCCCACTTCAGGCACAGGCAGCTCCTTGTGACTCTGGGCAAGTCACTTAACCCTCCATTGCCCCATGTAAGCCGCATTGAGCCTGCCATGAGTGGGAAAGCGCGGGGTACAAATGTAACAAAAAATAAAATAAAATCATCTATAAATCTTTATTTGAGGTAAAAACAATTTCTGAATCCAAATCTCTTAATCTGGAAACTGCTACTTCTGTATCTTGCGATTCTTTATTTAAGCCTACCTGCCTTTTAATGTTATATCATCCTCCTAATTGTTGGAACTTAGTTGAGGATGATCTTACCGAATTCATCTCCAACATATTTATTAATGATAATATCGTTATGGTTGGAGATGTTAATTTACATCTTGAAAACATTACCAACCAATATACCGGGAATTTCCTAGAATTCCTTAATGTTTGGTAATTCTCGCTTTTCAACGGAACATCCTCTCATGTTAAAAGTCATCAATTAGATATATTAGCAACTAAATTTACAAACCCAACTATTTTTTCATCTTAGATGTTCACTGGACCCCAATACCTTGGTCAGATCACAGTAGTCTCTTTAAAAAAATTTTTTTTTTTTTGTTACATTTGTACCCCGCGCTTTCCCACTCATGGCAGGCTCAATGCGGCTTACATGGGGCAATGGAGGGTTAAGTGACTTGCCCAGAGTCACAGGGAGCTGCCTGTGCCTGAAGTGGGAATCGAACTCAGTTCCTCAGTTCCCCAGGACCAAAGTCCACCACCCTAACCACTAGGCCACTCCTCCACTTGCACTGGAAGGAAATTAATTGTCATTCCAAATCCCAAATCCCAAGATTTGTTACATTTGTTTAAAACTAGATGTAAAATTGACCTTTTAAAATTCTGGTCCAATGAGTCATTCAGTGCATTACTTACCTCAAACCCTTCCCTGAATTTCATTCAGCAATGGAATGATACTTGTAAAGCAGTCCTTGATGTTATTGCACCTGTGACTGTCAAATCTCATCCGAAAAGATTATTTCCTGGGTTCAATAATGATCTTTTACAAATGAAACGTAAAAGCAAGACAGGAGAGAGTTTGGGCTAAGGACAAATCCACTGAACAATGGATCGCTTGGAAATTGTTTTTGAAAATCTACAAAGGTAGAATCTCCAAAGCAAAACCCTCCTACTATTCCAAATTCATTGGTGATACAGTAGTCAACTCGAGGAAAATTGATTTAATAGTTTATTGGACACTCAACTAATAGCCAATTCAGCCGATCCCACACCTACTGCCGACCACTTGGCTACTTATTTTAAACAGAAAATAGCTAAAATCAGACTAGAACTTAACAATACTCCTTTTATCTTGTTATGTTGTGAAATAGAAGTGAATTTACAGTAACAATCTATAGACTATTTCCTCTATTTACATGATCCTTTACTGCCTGATTCTCAAGCAGATAGAATCTGGTCTGATTTTCATCCAATCACTACTGATCAGGTCAATCATGAGTTACGCAAATTCACATTGTCTGCTTGACACTTGCCCTTATCTCCTCAAGTCAGCTCCTAATTTATTCTTACATCATTTGCACTCAGTGGTGTGCTGGTAAATTTTTAACAACAGGCTCTTTCCCCGGTCCACCTCGGCGCCCCCCCCCCCCCACCTCTGCGCCCCCCCAAAATTGCACAGCTGGCTATAGCCGGGGGGGGGGGGGGGGGGGCAATGCATTACTCTCTCCAGGAAACAAAAATTAAATGATCCCAGGTTCCAATCTAATTCATGTTTAATATGGGATAAAATGCCATAAATAAGTAAATAAATATAAACTTTTAACGTTCAGCACCTGATTCTCAAAATGGACATATTCCAAACACTATAATGAAAATAAAATTATTTTTTTCTACCTTTGTTGTCTGGTGACTTAGATACTGGGCCAGCATGATCAGAGAAACAGATTCTGCTGCTCTCTATCTGTTCCCTTGACTCCGTTTCCAGGGCTTCCTTTCCATTTATTTCTTTTCTTTCCTCCTTTCTTCTTCATTTCTGGTCCTCCGCAGACTTGACTGTCCAGTGGATCTAGCTTCTTCCTATTTTCTCCATCCATGTGCAGTTTATCTCCTCAATTCCTTTTCCCTCATCTAATCTCCTTCCTCTATCTTCCCTCCATGTCCAGCATTTCTTCTCTCTCCCTTCCCTCCATCCATGTCCTCCCCTCCATCCATGTCCTGAAACTCTCCTCTCTCCCCTGCCCCCCTCTACCCATCCATGCCCAGCAAGAATCTCCCCTGTCCCCCTCTCCCCATCCATGCCCAGCAAGTCTCTCCCCTGCCCCCTCTACCCATCCATGCCCAGAAAAGTCTCTCCCCTGCCCCCCTCTCCCCATCCATACCCAGCAAGTCTCTCCCCTGCCCCCTCTCCTCATCCATGCCCAGCAAGTCTCTCCCCTGCCCCCTCTCCCCATCCATGCCCAGCAAGTCTCTCCCCTGCCCCCTCTATCCATCCATGCCCAGAAGTCTCTCCCCTGCCCCCCTCTCCCCATCCATGCCCAGCAAGTCTCTCCCCTGCCCCCTCTCCCCATCCATGCCCAGCAAGTCTCTCCCCTGCCCCCCTCTCCCCATCCATGCCCAGCAAGTCTCTCCCCTGCCCCCTCTACCCATCCATGCCCAGAAAAGTCTCTCCCCTGCCCCCCCTCTCCCCATCCATGCCCAGAAAAGTCTCTCCCTGCCCCCCTCTCCCCATCCATGCCCAGAAATGTCTCTCCCCTGCCCCCCTCTCCGCATCCATGCCCAGAAAAGTCTCTCCCCTGCCCCCCTCTCCCCATCCATGCCCAGCAAGTCTCTCCCCTGGCCCCCTCTCCCCATCCATGCCCAGCAAGTCTCTCCCCTGCCCCCTCTACCCATCCATGCCCAGAAAAGTCTCTCTCCTGCCCCCCTCTCCCCATCCATGCCCAGCAAGTCTCTCCCCTGGCCCCCTCTCCCCATCCATGCCCAGCAAGTCTCTCCCCTGCCCCCTCTATCCATCCATGCCCAGAAAAGTCTCTCCCCTGCCCCCCTCTCCCCATCCATGCCCAGCAAGTCTCTCCCCTGCCCCCCCTCTCCCCATCCATGCCCAGCAAGTCTCTCCCCTGCCCCCCTCTCCCCATCCATACCCAGTGATTCTCCTCCCTCCCCTGCCGCTCCCAAACATGTCCAACGAACGATGTCCTTCGCCCCCACCCTCCCCTCCCGCTCCCATCTGTCTTTTTTTAACTATCTTCGTCGAAGCGCACGCAATGTAAAGCCCTGCTGCGTGCTGGCTGTCTCTCCAGGCTTCCCCTGCTTGCTTCGGTGATGTTTGCGCCCTTAGTCCCGCCTTCACGGAAAAAGGAAATGACGTCAGAATGACGTCAGAGGGCGGGACTAAGGGCGCGAACATCAACGAAGCAAGCAGGGGAAGCCTGGAGAGACGGCCAGCATGCAGCAGGGCTTTAAATAGCGCGCGCTTCGACGGAGGTAATTAAAAAAGACAGATGGGAGCAGGAGGGGAGGGTGGGGGCGAAGGACATCATTCGTTGGACATGTTTCGGAGCAGCAGGGGAGGTAAGCATGGCCTGTGATGGCGCCCTCCTGCCATGCTTACCTCCCCTAATGGAGCCGGCTCGCCCCCAACAACAACTGGCTCGCAAGAGCTGTCAAATTTTAACAAGCGGCTCTTGCGAGCCGGACAGAGCCGGCTCCAGCATACCAATGTTTGCACTCGAATCTTACTTTGATTGTCTCAAGGTTTCTTTCCCTATGACAATGGGAATATTATTTTGACTCCTATACCTAAAAATGCCCAAACTAGCCTAAGTTTAGTTTCCAATTATAGACCAGTAGCCTCAATTCCTCTTCTTGTTAAAGTAATGGAAGAACATGTCATGTACCAACTTATGGAGTATCTCCAGCTTCATGCCATTTTGCATAGTTCACAATCTGTCTGGTTTTAGGCCCTCTTACAGCACAAAAACTGTGCTTACCAACCTCTTAGCTAACTTTAGGAGAGAATTAAGTTTTGGAAACAAAATATTGATACTTCAATTTGAACTATCCAGTGCCTCTGACATTGTTGATCATAATATTCTTTTAAATACTCTTGACTATTACAGAATCTGTAGAGTTGTCCTGAAATGGTTTTCTGGCTTCTTAAGATCTAGGTCGATATCAAGTCAAGCAATCAGGTGTAATTTCTTCCACTTGGTCTCCTGGCTATGGGTTCCCTTGAGGTCCCCCTCTTTCCCCCCATCTTGTTCAACATTATGATGATTCCTTTTGGTTATCTTTTAGAAAAACATGGTCTTTCAACATACATATATACTAATGATGTCACTATTTATATCCCATTCTCTAAGGAATTACTTGACAAAACTCAAATAATTAGTCTATCACTCCTAAATATAGGATCTGTATCTATGAACAATGATTAATATCTACAACGTTGTCTCTTAAATCATTGTACATTAGCAATAAACTTTTCACAAAAATAGTTTAATTAGCTTTAATAGAAAATCTTACAACAGACATACGTTTAAAGTAAGCCCAGTAGATCCCTGAGCACAAATTTGCCCTGTGTAGTGCATTGCCCCTGTAAATCAACCTTAACCTCTCCGAATCTCCAACTATTGTCCTATTTTTCAGTTGATTGTCCAGTTAAACTTCAATCCTTTAGGAGCACCGGCACCTCAGTCTAACAGTATCACTTTAAATTCTGTGTTGAAATGACCTTAATCGCTGCTTCTTCACAAGTTGCTGGTGTTGTTATTCTGCTGCCTGGGAAGCTGTGCTCCACCTCTAACAAATATTCAGCTTCTGTATGATGCAACTTCCATTTCCACAAAGGCGGCCGGGAAGGTCAGACAGAAGGCTCCGATGTCAGCACAGGTAGCGCATTGTGAACTGCTGCCAGCAACCTCTCTAAGACAGCTTTATAAAGGTATTAGGGGTATTAGTGAGGAGGAAGGGGAGGAGGGAGGGGAACTCAGTTGATACTTGTAAGACCTAGGGGGTACTTGGCTTGAAAAAGTTGGGAAGCCCTGCTCTATAAGAACCAGATGAAACACCATCAGCTAAAGGGGTCTTTTGCACAACTTTCCCCAAATGTCAAAATCAATCTCAACAGACTCAGCCATTTTCAAACAAGGAAGCAGCACTTCTCCTTAACAGCAGTAATGCAGAAGCAGGAAAGTTGTGCAAAAGACCCCTTTAGCTGATGGTATTTCATCTGGTGTAGAAGTCAGTGTGTTATCTTCCACTCTCGTTTATTCCTGGACCTGCGTAGAGGTTTCTTCCTGTTTCATCTGTGTACACTCGCATTGACCACATTTCTGGACCAATAAAGTACTTGTGGAACTCCTGTAGCCTGGGTGTGCCACTCTGGATTGTGTTTTTGAGGGGAGACTATGGATTGGCTAATTAGTATTTAAACGATCCTTTTAAAAAAAAAAGGGATCAATATAGATTATTATAGTTTGTGGATTTAATGTGAGGCTACATGACTCTGATGATCCAACACAAACATTTTTCATAGGTTGTTTTGAAGGGGTACTTTGTATCTTATATTGAATGTGGGTACTTCAAACATTAAGGTGATATATTCTACTGCATTCAAAGTGTATTTACAATTGTGCAAATATATGTATGTATTCTATTTGTGTGCATACATCTTTCATAAAGTATACATGCATACTGCAGCTCTGCTCTTCCTCCACCCAAACTACACTCTCAGGAATGCCAATGTGTGAACTGATGAAAAATATGCATGTTTTTGTCAGCATGCACATTTATACATTGCATATTCACCTACGCAATTTTATAACTATTTTCTACAAGCTTCACATGCACAAAATGTTTTATAAAATTATCTCTAAGCTGATACTTAAAAACAAATTTATGCAGTTGACACCACTACCAGCCACAGAAGTGCTTAAAAAAAACATTGTGAAGGCTTTTTGTATAAATTTAGCCATTCGAGGGGAAGTTATCAACATGTGCTACCATTTTACTGTTAACTGCAGTTTTTAGTAACTAGGTTTCAAGGCATAATAGCAAGAATTAGTGGTAAAAAAAAAAACACATCTTAACGGTACGTCATGTTGTTAACTATGTCTCAAACTGCTAAATGGTTAATGTTATATGTCTGGAAAAAGGGAGTGTTTTGGGGTGGACTGAAGGTGGAAAAAAAAACATGCATGTTCAACTGGTGAACATATGTTATTTGTCTAAGTGCCAGCAACAGAATAACAGGTGTAATTTTAAATGGATAACAAAGTTATGAATGCATTTTCAGAACCAGCATTTTACACGAATAGTGCCACAAAAACATGTGCAGCTTTAAAGTTATATTGTGGCTCTGCTGATGAATACTAACTACCTTAAGTTTTATCTCCACTGTGCTTTGGAGAACATCCCATGATTTAAACACCTCTCCTCAACCACACAGAAGACAATTTTCAAAGCTTTCTACACACTGTTTACCTGCATATAATAGTCTTATAACTTAATAAAACCCCCAGTGATTTATTTGGGGGGGGGGGGGCATGGTTTCACAACAGCCTTCTGAAACCATGCCACCCCCCCCCCCAAATCACTGCAGGTAAAAAGGTTAATGTTAGGTCAGAGAAGGGAAAGTACATACAGGGGTTTCATGCACTTTATGGCACTTTGCACTAGCTGCAGTACAGACACAAAGTCCACAGATACTTCTGTAATTCAAAGAGAGTTTCCTTTTGAAACGGAACTGGCAGGCTACCCAAAAACTCTGAAATTGCCCCCACAATCTAATGCAGCAGAGGCTAAACAAAACTATTCTGGTTCGTCTCCAGTACTGCTGAGCTATGTTCACTACATCTCATGAAGGAGGATAGATCAATTTCATTGTGATCACCAAGAATGCGCAGAAGAAGCCTTTTTAGCTCAAACTTCACTAATGAATTGCAAAGGATGCATCAAGTTAAAGCAGAAGTGGTTCTCACCAAAGTGCAGCTGTACTTAAAGGTAGGAAAGGCATCAGGTTTCATGTCCAATACCTTCAGCTGAGGCCGAGATATACTTTGAACCTGCAAGTTACACAAAAGAGAGTCAGAAATTTTGGGTTCCAGATCTCAAGGTGCAGAAAATCCAGAGGTCAATGGTAAAGAAGGATCTAAAATTCTGCATCTCTTCAAAAGAAAGCAGTTATTTTTAATGAAATGTTGAGGGAATTCATAAAGGTTTTCTGTTCATTTTTTTTTGGTGGGGGGGAGAGAGGGGAATTTTCACAGGTTTTTATACAGGTGAACATGTTTATCCATATAAAAATGTGGTCTGAAAATTGTCATCCTTCCACCCTAATGCAGGTAAAAGATTAAGGGAGGAAGTTATCAACCTGGACTACCATTAGGTTTTTTTTTTATTATTTATTTATAATTTTCAATTATACACTCACAAGTGTAACTCTTGTTTCAAAAACACAGATCAAAAATATTCCATAAATCTTGTTTAAAGAAGAAAATAACTTTAGATCTTCCTTAGACCACTACTAAGAAGTAGAATCCCGAGGCCAGGAGAAAGCAAAAAGGAAAATTGGATACATTGAAACATAAGACTTAACAGTTACCCCACTCCCCCCACCCATTAAATCCTTTGAATATGAACCTCATATTAAGGATCCTGGGAGTCTCTGAATAATGACTGGTAGATGCTGATCTATCTTGGAAGAGCTGGATAGTCACAGCTGGTGCTGGGACTCTGTTCATAACTGCATAGAGGGTGAAACTCACCTTGCATTTCTCACTACTCACTGACTGCTGCACAGAATGACCAAGCTGCTTCAGTGTGCTGGGCTTCAGCCCGGAGGCTCCAACAAGAGAATGCTTATCTGCAAGAACAGGCAAAGAAAAACACACAGCAATATAAAGCAGTTGAAAGACAACTTTGCCATTTTCTCAGACGGACATCCCTATTATTTATGCAGAGCAGCTCAGGACTACACTGTACTTAATTTATCAAGAGGTTCTGAAATAGTTGACCTATCAGGGTTAGAGGCGGTAATTTTCAGACAGATGGCAATACTTGCAGGCCTGTGTGTATTTTGTACAAGCAGGCCTGCAAGTCTATTTTGAAAATCCCATTGGCTGCATGCTGCTCCAATTTATTTGAAGCGATAACTGCAGTTAACATATCTGGGATTAAAAAAAGGTTTGGACAAGCTCACAGAGAAAAGTCCATCGTCTGCTGAGATAGACATGTGGGAAGCCACTGCTGTCCCTGGGATTGGTAGCATGGAATCTTGCAACTATTTGGGAATCGACCAGGTATTTGTGGCCTGTTTTCTTCCTCTTCCGGAGGCTGTATAAGCCTCCTTTCCATTTTGTTCTATCCCTCCTGCTGCACTATCACAAATGGATTTCTCCCCCCTTCTCTAAGTGGTCCAGTCCTGTCACTGTTTTTGAAACAAGGTTTTTCTTCTCTATTTACTATTTATGTAACTTAGACTGAAGGCTCCCAAAGGGCAGGGTAGTAAATAAAAATAAAACTTGGAAACTTGGATTGGCCACTGTTGGAAAGAGGATACTGGAAGGCCCATCGGTCTGCCCTGGTATGACTATTCACATGTTACTTTTGCATCCACTACATATGTATGTTGTTAAATTCTTGAAAAGCAGGTGTGGGATGCATTATTTGCATAATGCTAACATGCATACACAGTTCTTTATAGAGACACATTAATTCTTGCTTTCAAATTAAATCCCCATATTTGCTTTCCAGGTTTATCTTGGCCCCACCCTGTGAAAAGATCACGTTTTTCCCTGAAGAGTGTCCATGGCAACTTTGACAGTTTTCCCACAGAAATCTCATTGAACATTGCCAAGACCATTAACATTGGTTGTAGACTTTAAGAAAACGTTGTCAGGAATTAGAAATCTACTATTTCTATACATTTATATGTATTTCAAGATATAAAATCAATTTGATGCACAGAATTGACTCAAATTGGACTGGCTGGATTTTGTGACCCTAGAGAGAGCCTTTTTTAATTGAAAAATCATTTTTGTTTCCGATTACTCTCCAACTAATTAAACGCTATGTTAAGCGCAAACAATACACACCAGTGGTTCCCGGTCACACCATCACTAGATGGCATCACATAAAAAAAGGCTGCTCCATCTTCCTCTAGACCTCCACTATAACCTATGCCCTACCTTGAGGGGGTAAGGTGGTGCCTATTTGTAGCCTGTATTACGAAGGCACATAAGTGCCTATGTGCCTTTATAAAATACCAGCACAAACCCCACAGAAATTGTGTGTACATTTATACCGGCTCAAGAGTAGCTGTAAAATGTACATGTGAAACTGTGACTCTGCCAGCACTCCGCCCAAACTCCCAGAACACACCTGCACCAATGTCAAGTACAATTGTGTGTGCTCTGGTCATTGCCTGTACTTTTTATGAGGTATTTTACAAGTGAAAATGCCTTTATAAAATTATCTGTAATGTGTTTTCTTTCTAAGCTGATTGTGTGTATGTGGCAGTGAGGAGAGTGCAGCATAAGTGTTAGCCAGATGCTGCTAATCCTTCTGCTGAAACCAGTTTCATAAACTGGAGGAAGCCTGCCTTACTCTGAAGAGGCTGATAGAGAAGCATATCTGGCTCTAACAGCAAAACCTGACACGCTTCTGTCAGAGTGCTGACCAAAAGGGCAATTCTATAAGGCACGACTAAATTTAGGTATCATCAATACGCACCAACTTATAGAACAGGTGCACTTATGAATGTTGATGATGCCACTAATTGGCATTTACGTATGTAAGAATCCAGGCATTACTGTATAAAATTTGCACCAAAATCACTAAGGGGCCCTTTTACAGAGCAGCGGTAAGCCCAACGCGGCCACCAGAGGTAGTCCCGCCCCAAGCGTGCGCCATTTCCGGGGGGGGGGGGGGGGGGGGGGGGAGAAAACCTTTGAAAATGACTTGCACAGTGATAACCCGGCGGTAATCGGGCATCGCTCTGCTCTGCCCAGTCATCGTCGGGTTACCACAGAAGACTTTATCGCCACCGAATGGCCATGTGGTAAGAGTTATCTCACCGCATGGCCATTTTGGGGGGGAGGGGAGGGGCTTTTACAGGCTGCGGGAAAAACCGGCCCCTACCGCAGCTTGGTAAAACGATCCCTCAGCATGCAAGTGCAAGGGACTATCAACATGGGCAGAGTATGGGTGGGTAATGGGCGCATCTCCGAGATATGCACATAATTTACAGAATGCTGTAAATTATACTTCAGGGCACACAGGCATTGACTTGGTATAACCGTTGGCATCTACCTTTAAGGTGCACCATTGCAAACTTACAGTAGTATTCTATAATGGCATCTTGGTGGTGCTAAGATGCTTTTATAGAAATGGCGCTCAATGCAACTAAGATGTGTGCACAATTTTGGGCGCCACATATAGAATCATATATACAATTGCTACCTAAGCCTGAATCTGCACAACATCCTCACACTCCTTCTCTTCTGTCCTGGCATTACCATTTATAAGGAAGATCTGCCTGCTGCCTGCCTGATCTGTTACAGACTCTTGGGCTGAGCTGGCAGGAGCTGGCAGGATGGCCCTCGTGGGTCTTGCTGCAGCTAGTAAGGAAGACCGTGTTCTTGTTTTGCCCTTCAGGTCCGATCCTCTTTGAGCAGCAGCAGGAATAGAAGAATCGATTCTGGATGGAAAAAAAACAACAACATGTACTAAAGCCAAAATTTTCATATGATGAGAATATAAGTCACCAGAGATCAACATGGAAAAGCAATTTTACATACTTAATGAGTAAGAACTCTATCCTGGGTCATTAAATGGAGTGGCCTAGTGGTTAGAGCACCGGTCTTGCAATCCAGAGGTGGCCAGTTCAAATCCCACTGCTGCTCCTTGTGATCTTGGGCAAGTCACTTAACCCTCCATTGCCTCAGGTACAAACTTAGATTGTGAGCCCTCCTGGGACAGAGAAATATCCAGTGTACCTGAATGTAACTCACCTTGAGCTACTACTGAAAAGGTGTGAGCAAAATATAAAATATAAATAAATAAATAAATAAATAAATACCATACTGTTTGACCGTTTACTGTTGTCCTGTAAGGCACAACCACCCTTTCAATTATGATGTGAAAGCGTCACTTTTATGAACCCACAGCAATCAAAAGGAGGCTCGGCTAACGCAAACCACAGAATTCTATATAAAACACACACTTACCCCACAGATGTCATGAGAGTGGTAGCTGGAAGCTGAGGTGGTTCTTTGTTGCTGGTCACTTCTGGAGGAGTCCGTTTTCCTGCCTCATTGACTACTTGCTCCTGTGTTAGAGAGTCACTAGCCAATACATGGTTTGTCTGTGCCGCTATATCATGTCCTGTCAGCTTCAACTCCCTCTCAAGCAGATAATCTTCGGAGATAACTACTTCCTCCCACTCAGCCTCCTGCAGCTGCTTACTGAAAGCCACTGTGTTCAGAAGCTGGCTGACAGCTTCTGTGCTCTCTTGGCTGGATTTGGAGAAATTTTCCCGAACAGGTGTTGACTCTGGGGTTGACTGGCATCTTTTGGTTGCTGGCACTTTTGCAGGGCTAGCTATTCGTTGCTGTGTTTTTCCCATTTCTTTCTTCTCCTGAAAAGCCCAACCCCCCCCCCCCCCCCAACAAAAGAGAGAAAACATGCATCAATTAATGATCATGTTCAGTATGTGAATGGCAATTTTATAATCTAGGTGCTCATATTTATCTGCGATTTACCCACCCACTCCCCGGATTCTATATATGGTGCCCAAAATTATGCACACATCTTAATTAAGAAGTTTAGAAGCCATTAACTAGCACTAATTAGGAGCTAACAACTAATTATTGCAGTTAACTGGCTCCAATTAGGATTTGCGCATAAACCTTGCTAAGTGCTATTTTATAAAGAACCGTGTGCAAATCTTTTGGCTCACAACTCAAAAGGCAGCATGGCACAGGTTTTCACTAGAGATGTGTCCAGTATTATAGAACTCAGAGGATCCGTGACTAACTTACATGCCAGGATTTACACCAGCTGGTGTAAATCCTTGCGCTCGAAGTTTGGCACGGAAATCAGCTTAGTGCAGATTTTTTTTTCACTGCCCTAGTCCTATGTGTGTAAATATATAATACACTTATGCTCGTATACATTAGAAGGCTCCTAAGTGCTATTCTGCAAATAGCTGCTTAACTTACAACGTGCTTATCTGAAAAGGAGCGTACACAGCGGCAGAGCATGGGTGGGATACTTGTAAGTTACATGCAACTCTGCCCCACTTGGGTGCCTGCATTTGCACAAGATGGCTGTCGTAAGTGTAGACACCTACGAGGTAGGTGCGCCGATACCGGGTTACACTAATATTTTATAATGAAATTTACGTTCCATTATAGGCCCCTACCACTCAGCATCAGGGCACCTACTACAGAATGAATATGTTTACATGGTAATTTCAGAAAGATGCTGTTTCTGCGTATAGATGGCTGGATGCAAATACTTCAAGTGGCACACGTTTTGGCCAGGTCAGCGGGTCAAAAAATGTACACATGTACTTCCCATTTTACCAAATGGAATACACATATACCTTAAAAAATTTCGGTGTCAGCTTTTTCACCAGCTCTGAGGCATGTGCAAGTGCTGGCTACCTACTCTTTTGGACCATGGGTCGCCACCACTGATTCAGGGGGCAATAGCAGATAATAACACGGGGATAAAATTTGTCCCCGTCCCATCCCCATGGGTTCTATCTCCGTCCTCAATCCGTCACCGCAGGTTCTGTCCCCAACCCCGTCGGCTCTGATCTTATCTGCAGATGCCTCAAACACTTATGATTTTATATTTAAATACTTTTATTAAAGTATAAAAAGGAACAATATGCTGTGCAACTGTTGTGTTCAAATTAGAAATAGAAAAAATATTGTTGTCTACATCAATCAAACATAAATAAAGGTCCAGTTGATTAACAGGCTTCAAAGTAGAAAGTGACATGGGGACAAAGTTTGTCCCCGTCCTCATGGGCTCTGTCCCCATAACCGTCCCGTCCCCGTGGGATCTGTCCCTGTCCCCATCCCGCAGTTACTGCGGATCCCCGTCCCCGTGTCATTCTCTAGGCAATAGTGAAACCCTCTGTGGGTTCAATAACTCTGAGGAAACAGTTTTCGCCTCTCCTTAACTGGCTCCTCTTCTCCATGCAGGTTACTAAAATGCACCCACATATCATTTGTTGCAAAACCAGCACATAAGCATGTACATCCCAGCACATATATGTGTAGAGCTCCAGGTGACACCATACTTTACTTACATGTACATTTATAACACTGCTGCTCCCACTTCATGTCCCAGCAAATACATGTATCTACCACAATCCATGTAGGTATTTTACAAAGGGCTCCACAATCAGCAGAACATTTGTAAAATACAGGGAGAAAAGAGCACATCTCAGCAAGTTCCTAACTCAACAACCTTCAGTATGCAAAACTAGACTTCAAGTGTATACTAATGAAATTGATATCGGCTCAGGACTGACTCAAACCCCTCAGTTTTCTCCGTGATTAAGAGCCGTTTCTACCACTTTGGCACATCTGTTGTTTGTTTGCCCATGCGATCCAATCTGCAGTAATATCCAGGCTCAACTACAGTAATGTGTAATTCTCAGGAAAATCTATAAAATAGGTGCAATTAATAAAAAATTCAGCTGCCCATTTATTGGATACAAATTCAGAAAACACATTTTCAGTTCTAGACAGCCTTGACACTTGTGTTTAAGGTTCTGTCAAGATATTTACTAAAGGTTGCAGTGGCCAGCAACTTAATGGAAAATGGTTACAAACTTCTGTATTACTGGTACTATACCCCACCCGCCTTGCCGGGAAGAGAGGCAATGCTGGCAAAATTGTGGGTGCAGGGGAGATATGTATCATGTGTGGTGGTCATGTGCTGTAATACAACCTTTTTGGACAGCTATCATAAACGCTTTACAGCAGATTATACATATAACTTATCCCACTGAGGTGGAATTCTGCTTGCTTCATTTTAAACCTTTTGGAATTAAGAAAGAACAACACAGATTTGTCACTAGCTTCTTTACAGCGGCCAGGCTAGTACTGGCTACTGCCATCTGCTCCTTCGTTGGACACAGCACGTCTTAAGCTGGACTACATCTACCAAATGACCAAGGTCACTGCTATACAACGTGGCCATTTCTTTTGTTTTATAAGACCTGAGACTTTTACCAACAATGGCTCTTCTTAATTTGTGGACATTCCAGAGCAGAAAGTGGGGCCTTGCTGTGTATGGGAGGGTAGTTTGATAAGGGTTGGGTGGGATAGGGTTGCTAGGGACTCTTTCGTGGGATTTTTACTACTTTGATGTACATTGTTGTGTTCGCTTAAGCATGTTTTGTGATGGTTTTCTTTAAATAAAGGAATAGAGTTGGGAAAAAAAAGGTTCTGTCAAGGATGAGGCTTTTCTTGTATCAAGTTATTTTACGTTATGTAGTTTTAATATGTTGAATTTGATATGCTATGACATGAAACCTTCCTCACACACACCTCATGGCTGGAAGGTATCTACTAAAATTTATAAAATCACAAGAAGGAAAAAGCATTAGAAAGCCAGGACTTAATCTTCAAATTTTAAATATAGTCACATCTAGGCTTTGTTGCAATCATCGTTTTTTTATGCCACGGTCTCTTTATATCAACTACAATATCTATGCAAGGGCTACCTTTGAGGCTGAAACTGCTAAATTACATACATATACAGAAGTATCTATATAGAGAAATATGGTATAAATATTGAGATAGCTTAAGGAAATCATTCTAGAAGGGAAAGGGAAATGGGACTTGATATACCGCCTTTCTGAGGTTTTTGCAACTGCATTCAAAGCGGTTTACATATATTCAGGTACTTATTTTGTACCAGGGGCAATGGAGGGTTAAGTGACTTGCCCAGAGTCACAACTTGCTGAAGTGGGAATCGAACTCAGTTCCCCAGGATCAAAGTCCACTGCACTAACCACTAGGCTACTCCTCCACAAGAGCTATGTAGAAGGCCTACATAGCTTTTAAACGTGTAAATTATTAGTGGGGGTAATTCAATATAGATCACCTAAAGTTAGATGCCAGAAAGGTGCATAACTGTCATTACAGAATACCAGTATTTACGCGCCTAACTTCCACTAGATCAATGGCTGGAATTTCAACGCACAACTTATAGAATATCGACTAAGGGCAGTAGCATGCGTAACTGCTAACTGGTGCTAATTAACGTCAACTATAGTCTATTATTGCTCGTTAACACCAGCTCATTATTAAATGAAATCACGTGTACAACTGACCTTATTCTCTGTGTGTGTGTAAATTTGCACATGCAACTTTCTAGAATTAGGGAGAATATGTGTAAAGAGTTATTTTATAAAGCTACTGGACGTGTTTTGTGCGAGCTGGAAAAGGATGGTTGTATTTCTATTTTGCAATGGCAATGCATGCATACTTAAGGAAAAAAAATGGGATGTCAATGTTTACATCTGCTCCAAAGCAGGTACGAATGTCAGCTAACTGCTCAATTGGACTTAGATCTACATGAGTGATTGAGAAGGAATTTGTTTTTATTATTATTTATTAGGATTTATTTACTGCCTTTTTGAAGGAATTCACTCAAGGCGGTGTACAGTAAGAATAAATCAAACATGAGCACAGACAATTACAGCAGTAAAAATTTTCAAATAACAATACAAAATATGGCATAGTATATTACTTATAATATCAACACAATACGTAATAGAACATTTTAATTGACAGTGAAGGGTAGAGGGAAATGAATCCATCATTTAAGGTAACTCCACTCTGATGCTGTCAGCTAGCCAACTTGTTATCTGAGTAACTACACCAGTATCATTCAAATGAAAAACAGTGTCGGCTTGTAGGCAGTGCTAGATCCACGCTGTCGTAGAGAGAGAACTGGAAATCCTGCATCATGAGCACATACTGGCCACTTGGTAAAGAGTAAGCCAGGTACGTTCGGATTCGTGGGCAACAAGCAAAGTAAAATAGCAGTAAAGCAGCTTTGATCATTAAAACTATTAGTAGCGCTTATTTATTTTTTTAATCTCTGGTTAACACATAAAACTTTCTTGGTAAATTTACCTCCCCTCAATGGTTCGATGGGAAATAGGAAGGAGCAGTCATGTCATTGTTATCTGCCGTCTTTCAGGCGTTTGCAACCCAAGTTATGTAAAAAAAGACAGTTTGTGGTTATTAGGCTGATGTCCTATGGGCTAGTTATTTCATTCCATGGGATTGCCTAGCTTCTTGCTAGAGTGGACTCATAATTTGGATTTTTCAATGTCTCGCTTTAATATCCTCATAGTATGGGCTGGTTAAGTTTGTGTCACAGAATAGGAGCCATAATAAATATGCATAGCATCTGTTTGTAATGTATGCATGCTTTTCTTTTGTGTGTTTTAATAACATTTATATCCCACATTTTTCAGAACATTTTTGTTCACAGCGAGTAATGGGTTTCATCCTATACAACTGATATATTTCATAGTACACCAACAAAACCAATGTCGATAGACACCTTGGTACTCAGACCTCGTTTCCCCTTTTGCTGTCCAATAAACTGCGACATTCATCTCTTTAGTGCCATAGTGAAGGCCAATTAATTTTTTACTTTCTAGTCTAGTGGAAGCTTCTTCCAGTCTCAGGGCAACAACCGAAAAAGCACAACTGCGCTTTTCCACAAATTGATATTTTGTTAGTGTGTGGTATTTATTAGACCAGGCCTTTAAATAATTGACCAGTTTCAGACTGGAGTCTGCAAACACCTCTCTAGTACTATGTGAGCCACATTGAGCCTACAAATAGGTGGGAAAATGTGGGATACAAATGTAACAAATAAATAAATATAAGCAAAGATGGAACATAGAGATAGGTAAGAGAGTAGGAGGAGTTAGAAAGTGAAGTCCAAAGCCAGCTCAAATATTCCGAGAGACTTTTCACTCAACTTATAATTGGCTCTTCTAGACATTCAGTTTTCTAAGTGCTGCTAGCTGGATGCACAGGTTGTGAAATCAGTTATTCTAGAGGCCTGTTTTTATAAAGGCACATAGGTGACTATGTTGCCTTAATAAAACAGAAAAGGTTTTTAAATATTTATTAAGCAAATCTCAACTGCAACCATCTTTGAAAAAATTCATAAACCTCATTTCATGACAATTTCACAAATCATCATATATGAAATCTCTTATATCCAAGAGGCATTTCAAAAGCAGACTTCTAGATCAATAATTATACAATAGAAGTCCTCTTTTGAAGTGCCTCTTGGACATCATATATGATGATTTGTGAAATCACTATTAGTAAGATTTACTAATATTAGTCTAATGTTTTTAATGCTGTCTTTATACATTATGCATAAATAGGTGCACATTTGAGAATTTTTACAGGCGCCCTGTTCTAAATTTATCCCCCACATGCATCCCTTCACCCACGTACAGGGTTGGACATCTACCTCCAGAAGCTCAGATATAAAATAATTAGAGCTTCTAATACCAGGGGTTTATCGTTTGAAAATGTAAGGGTTTATTTTTCAGGCAATTTGGAGATTTGACAGGCTGAGAAAATTACAGGTTTATTGGTACATTTGCATCTCAAAATAAATTATTTCATGCTATTTCAGCTGAATTCCATAAAATGATGCAAAATGCTCTCTGCATCCCTCATCATTCTCAACATGCTGTCTCAAGCCCCTTCATCATCCCACAGCAGTCAAATGCTATCTCAATCTCTCCCCCCCCCCCCCCCCCATAACTACTTTTCTGATGGTTTTTCCTATTTATTAACTTTCCTTTTTTCTTTTGCATTTATCTACAGCTTTTCCTTGAAAAGGCTGCCTGTACTTATCTCCCTTCCCCCCGGTAACTTTCTCTCTCTCTTCTTCCCAGGGCACTTTTCTACTTTAGCTCACCTCAATGGATTGTAGAAAGGATGATTTGGGGTAATTTTGAGGATTCTTCCTACTGAGGGTGTTTTATATCAGTTTTCCAGTTATAATCTAAAATCAGAACCTCAGCTACAGAAATCAGTGACCTCTCATAATTTAAAGAACCAAGATAACTCATATTGATGGGAATCACAGCTCCTATATACTTAAATTCACTTTCAAGTTCCATTGGATGTGAATGTCATTTAATAAACTTTATTTTGACCATGACTTCATCACATTTGACACTTCTATATGCTACTGTAGGAACACAGAGAGCATACTGGACAGCTCAGCGTTCTTGGTTGTCACAATACAATTCCCAATATGATTTGGATTAGCAATTGCACTGGACACCGAAGAAAAGCGTTTCAAAACTTGATGATACTAGTGGCAGAATGCACTGCTTTCAAGACCGAGCGGTATGAGATGAGCTTTGAAAGATGAGTATTTAGTTATGTAACACTTGATACTGCTGCTGAATATTCTTCTTTTTTTTTTTTTTTTTGCTCCATGGCAGCAGCAGAATTTAAGAAAACACTGACTAAATATCAAAAAACACTGACTGCCATGGCTCAATATTATTCTTTATTTCTATACAAGCAAGGGTACTATCAGGGCAACTATGGTATTTTATCTAAAACAAAAGTTGGCAAAAGTAAAAGGTACGATAAACTACAAATTTCTAAGCTGCAAAGGGCTCAAAACTTCTTTGTTGCTATCATTTAAAAAAAACCAAACTTCAGGTGCTGATTTAAAAATGAATGTGCATCCAAGGTTGCCGAATGATTTCTTCCACAAAGGCAAAAAAGGAAGAAAAAGCAATTGTACTTCAACAAAATAAAGAGAATAAAAGCAAACAATACCTTTGGAACCCATTTACCCCCTAAGAAACTTCCACACAATGGGCATTTGGGTGGCTTATGCCTAGTAACATAGGTGAAGGTACAACCAGCACTGGTGCAGTTTCCACGTCCCCGACGAGTGTAAGTGGAGGTCTGAAATATAAAAAAAGGAAAGAAAAAAAAAGAAGGATAACAAAATGACAAATTACTGCACAATTCCTCTTTCCACCTCCTTGTATGAAAACTAATAACTACACAAGGAGAAATTAGGTCTTACCTGATAATTTTCTTTCAATTACTCCTTCCCAGTATTCCAGAACCTGTGGGATACTTGTGTCCATCAACCAGCAGGTGGAGATAGAGAACTGAAAACTGAGCTGAGATATATTTCTCTTGGCATCCAGTTCAGCTCCTCAGTATGTACATAGACAAGCATAAATAAGCATAAGAACTTTATAACTCACTAACCTAACGAGATGAGCAGATGTGTGAACCTCTCATCTCTAGACAACAAGAGATATGCAGGAAGCACCATGCAAGGTGACAATCGTTATTTGACCCATTACTTTGCACTGACTAAATATTAGAAACCTTGGGTGGAATAGTGGCCATGTCAAAGGCTTGTTTCAGCGAGCCTTCTAGCTTCCTATCTTGTAGGTCATTTAGGGCAATGCCCCCTTCCAACGGCAAGGAAGTCTTCTTAATCACCGCAATAACTGGGAGTTCACCCTGAGAAGTTGCAATTTATTTTTCTCCTCCAGTACTAAAGGGTAGAGGCGATCCATGGTTCTTCCCACTCTCAGACCCGTGTCCGGTGAGACCCATTCTGCTGTAATCAGGGCTTGAATGTCTGGATGCATCGGGAAGGCCTTGGACCTCTAAGCCCACTCATGATTGACAAAGACGGAACTCCTGACGCCAAAGCAGAAGGTTCCTCAATGGAAAGCACTGCCAATGCCTCAGAAATAAAGTGTACTGAGCTCCTCTTTATGAAACAACCTCAGTATTTTCAGATCATCCCCCTCCTCTAACAGCCCCTTTAACAATGGCTCCTCTGAATACACCATGGCCACATCAGATAAGGAAGGAGAAGCAGAGATAGACCTTCTGGAGTAACACAGTAGATGACGGCAGAAAAAGACCTGCACGGTCCATCCAGTCTGCCCAACAAGATTAATTCATATGTGCTACTTTTTGTGTATACCTTACCTTGATTTGCATCTGCCATTTTCAGGGCACAGACCGTATCTGCCCAGCACTAGCCTCGCCTCCCAACCACCAGCCCCGCCTCCCACCACCGGCTCTGCCACTCAATCTCGGCTAAGCTTCTGAGGAACCATTCCTTCTGGACAGGATTCCTTTATGTTTATCCCACGCATGTTTGAATTCCGTTACCGTTTTCATCTCCACCATCTCCCGCGGGAGGGCATTCCAAGTATCCACCACTCTCTCCATGAAAAAATACTTCCTGACATTTTTCTTGAGTCTGCCCCCCTTCAATCTCATTTCTTGTCCTCTAGTTCTACCGCCTTCCCATCTACGGAAAAGGTTCGTTTGCGGATTAATACCTTTCAAATATCTGAACATCTGTATCATATCACCCCTGTTTCTCCTTTCCTCCAGGGTGTACATGTTCAGGTCAGCAAGTCTCTCCTCATACGTCTTGTAACGCAAATCCCATACCAATCTCATAGCTTTTCTTTGCACCGCTTCAATTCTTTTTACATCCTTAGCAAGATACGGCCTCCAAAACTGAACACAATACTCCAGGTGGGGCCTCACCAATGACTTATACAGGGGCATTAAAACCTCTTTTCTTCTGCTGGTCACACCTCTCTCTATACAGCCTAGCAACCTTCTAGCTACGGCCACCACCTTGTCACACTGTTTCGTCGCCTTCAGATCCTCAGATATTATCACCACAAGATCCCTCTCCCCGTCTGTACATATCAGACTCTCAAAGCCTAACACATACGTCTCCCGTGGATTTCTACTAAGTGCATCACTTTGCATTTCTTCGCATTGAATTTTAATTGCCAAACCTTAGACCATTCTTCTAGCTTCCGCAGATCCTTTTTCATGTTTTCCACTCCCTCCCGAGTGACACTCTGTTACAAATCTTAGTATCATCCGCAAAAAGGCAAACTTTACCTTCTAACCCTTTGGCAATGTCACTCACAAATATATTGAACAGAATCGCCCCAGCACCGATTACTGAGGCACTCCACTACTCACCTTTCCCTCATCCGAACGAATTCCATTAACCACCACCCTCTGGCGTCTGTCCGTCAACCAGTTCACCACTTCGGGTCCTATCTTCAGCCTGTCAAGTTTATTCAAGAGCCTCCTGTGGGGAACCGTGTCAAAAGCTTTGCTGAAATCTAAGTAGATTACGTCTATAGCACGTCCCTGATTCAATTCTACCACTCTCAGACAGATGAGGTTAAAGATCTCTTGTTTAGCCTCATCTGTTGGGACAGCAGGGAAAGCAACTAAAACACCTTGCAGTAACCTGTTCCTGATTCAGTAAATAGGCCTGGTGTAAGAGCAATACAAACTCCAGAGAAAACAAAGATCCTGATGCAGCTGAATGCTCTGTCGAGCCCTGAGGTGGTAAAACGGTGGCTATGGTCCAGGCAGAGGCTGTTCCTCACTGCTAGTCAGCTGCAACAAAATGGCACCCATTCCCGTGCTCTATTTATTATTTAAGTATTTATATACTGCTTAGACCTAAGTGGTTTACAATTCTTTTCTTTTTCAGATACTGGTATTGTCCCTAATGGGCTCACAATCTACCTGGGGCACTGGAGGGCTAAGTGACTTGCCCAGGTTCACACGGAGCCAGAGAGGGAATTGAACCTGGTTCCCCTAGGATCTCAGCCTACTGTTGACCGTTAGGTCCACAAACCACTAAACTAACCATTAGGCCACTCCTCCACTCCAATTTAATGCTCTCTTGCATCAAATTGTGAATCAGCCCTGCCAGAAAGCCTAAAGTCCCCAGTATATTCAGATGCTGCGCCAAATCAGAGGATGTGCTGCCACCGCCTGTTTCCCCCATGTCCTGCAGGATTCCCGACTTGCACACACTGCAACGTCCCACAGTGGGAACACCGCTTAACTGCTTCCACGGGAGTCGCCATTCACCCAACTGTCCCAAGTCATCAGGAGCTATTTTTACAAGCTTCGACTTATTCATTCCACTCGCCCCCTTGGTCTTTTCCTCAGCTCTTAATATTTTAGTTCATTCATTAGTAATCTCACAACTTGATTACTATAATTTGCTATACTGTGAAATTCATGTTAAAGAGCTTAGACGGTTACAACTCATACAGAACATTGCAATCTGCTTGATCATTAACATAAGAAAATATGATCATGTTACACTGCACCTCAAAACTGCTCATTGGCTACCAATCAATCAGCATGTAACTTATAACATTTTAATCTTAGTTCAAAAGATCCTAGCTACTGGAGAACCATCATACCTCTCTAATGTTCTTACCCTTACAGTCCTTCGAGAACACTCCAGTCAGCTCAACAAAACCAGTTAATCATCCCTTCCTATCGCATTATTATTCATGAACACATTAGGCACTCTGCTTTCTCGGTCCAGGGACCACAACTTTGGAATGCCCTTCTAGCCTCCCTAAGACTACAAGCATCACTGACAAAGTTTAGGGTAGATCTTAAAACTTATCTTTTAACGATGCAGTCAGCTGAAGATTTATTTCTTGTGTCAGTCCAGGGACTCTGCGGATTTTACTGAGCCTCCCCTTCCTTGTGTCTCTTCATGTTTCTTTCCATCGTCATTGTAGCTCTACCCCTTCCTTATAACCTGTCTGTCCACAGGTTATCATTTTTTGTATTATGAATCACCCTGAAGGCTGAAATAGGGCAGTATAGTAAATTCTAAATAAATTTGGAACTTGGAAATGTGTCCCAAGCAGTGAGCCAGGATTCCTCCTCTGCACCAAGTAGAATTTGCAGCCCTCCAAGTAGTTCTGAGTCACACTTTTATTGGACTTACCACTACTGGCTGTTTCCCGCAAGCTCATAGTCTCCACAAGTCTTACCACTGATGAGAAAGGCTCAGGAGAGTTACTCTGACCCACGCTCTCCAACAAACCTCTTTCCTTCTCTCTTTTTTTTTTTTCTTTTTAATGGATGTTGTGCTGGAAAAGGAGAGCTCTTCAGGAAACTGGAGAGAGGTGAAGGGAGGGAAGAAGTAAATTTTGGGGGTAGCAGAGACAGGAATCTAAAGACCTCCAGATATGACTCTGCAGACTCAAGCCACCCGCAAAGCTCAACTGGGATCAGCTGGCCAACTGGACCAGAAGCAAAGAACTCAGAACCACAGGCTGAAAAATGTGTCCATCCACCTGCTGGAGATAAAAAAAAATAATGAGGCTGCCAAGACAGATATGTCTCAGCTCAGTTTTCAGTTCTCTATCTCCACCTGCTGATTGATGGACACAACAGATTCTGGAATAGTAGGAAGCTACATAATGGAAAGGCACTCTAGAGAAGAAGAATTATTGTAATTTTGCATGCATACCAAAACATGTGTATGTGAACAGTAAATTTGATTATTACAAAAAGCCATAAGTGAAAGCCCAATATTACAAAAAAAAATGGAGCTTCTAAATTGGGTTTCTAAGTGAGTTCCCTAATCTTTCAGTCAAGCACAGGAGCCTTAGTTTTCTACTGAAAATTACCTAAATGTAAGATCTTAGAAGTTATGTTTATAAATTTAGGTCTGGCCATTCAGTTGTCTATACTAAAAGCCTAATTTAGGTGCCAAATGCTGAAAATCACTACTAAGCTCCTTTTTTCCATGCCCTAAATCTGCCCCTTTTGCCACCTACTTTTAAGGATTCAAAATTTAGAAATTTAGTGAAAAAGTTAGGCACTCAGTCCTAGTAAATTTTCAGAAGCCAATTTTGAAGTCTAACTCTTGAAGGTAAGAGCATAAACCATTTTACTATCAGCCTCTGAGTTCTCTGTTACAGTGCTTCTCTTCCTGAAACCCTGACTGGATGGGTGGTTTTCTGAGGACTGGGTTGAAACCCATGCTCTATTAATCCACACATATATTAACACAGGTGGCAGTAGGATTCCCCTATTAACTACAGGAAAGACCATCTCTGATAACAAGACGTTAATTCAGTTAACTATCCTATTCAATCAATGGTCTCTCTACCAAGACACTCAAATATAATACGAAGTAATTCTGGTGCTGGTTTTTATTCATGTAGGTAGTTATGCAAAATTAAATGCACTAAGAATCTCCAAGTGAAGTTGGTAATGATAAAAACCTTTTCTGGCCTTGAAAATTCAGGCCTTTTAAAAAATATAAACTGCGGCATCTTCCTAAACATTTTGGAGGTAATTCTAGAAGTGAACGTCTCCATTTAAGCGCACCAATGCCATGCACTGGGCAGCATTTCTAGGCAGCAATGTTGTTACAAAATACTAATGTAAGTCAGTGTAGGAGCGCCTCAGTTTAGGCGCAACCATTTATGTCATGTCAAACAAGCAGGTGTAAATGGATGTGCCTACATGCGCCACATAGCATCACAAGTTACGCGTGTCATAGGGAAATACACTCATGGCCCACCCATGAATATGACCCCCTGCGGTTAGGTGCTATAGAACAGTGCCTAGCTCATGTTTGCACATAGCTACCCATTACTAGAGCCTATGATGCTCATAGGTGGCATGTGCGTCTAGGCGCCAATTTACAGAATTACCTCCTGTAATAGCAATTCTATAACAGGGTGCCTACAGTTATGTGCCCAGGCAGCATATGATAGGAGCCTGTTATATAAATAAAAAGCAGGAGGCAACAGAATGCAAGCATAACTGGGTAGATATTTATTTATTTATTTTATTAGACTTTATTAACTGCCTTTTTGAAGAAATTCACCCAAGACAGTGTACTGCAAGAATAAGCTGGACGTAGGTAAATCAGCAGATATGTGCTTAACATTCAGGCACGAGCATTTATGCCAGCCATATATCTAGGATTCCAGAATCTTCAGAACTTTTAGTACAAGAACAGTGCTGGGCAGACTTCTACGGTCTGTGTCCTGAGAATGGCACAGACAAATCAAACTCGGGTATAAAGTATCACATACCATGTAAAATGAGTTTATCTTGTTGGGCAGTCTGGATGGACCGTAAGGTCTTTATCTGCCGTCATTTACTATGTTACTATATGTTACTCTTTGGGGTTCTGCATGGAATGTTGCTATTAATTGGGATTCCAGAATCTTGTAACTCTTTAGGATTCCAGAATCTTCAGAACTTTTAGTACAAGAACAGTGCTGGGCAGACTTCTATGGTCTGTGCCCTGAGAATGGCACGGACAAATCAAACTCGGTATAAAGTATCACATACCATGTAAAATGAGTTTATCTTGATGGGCAGACTGGATGGACCGTAAGGTCTTTATCTGCTGTCAATTACTATGTTAGTGCCCAAGTCCTGCAGATACTCGCATAACTTACAGTATTGTGCAAGTTATGAGGTTTGAGTCCCACCCAAGACCTGATCATATGTGCACCCCCTTAAAAATGTGCAACACAAGCTAAGTGGGTTATTAACAAAATGGCACTTAGGTGGAGTTTTGGCAGTTACGCAGGAAATGTGCGCTAATACACCCATAAATGCCATTATTCTAAACACGTAATAGGCACATAAACATTTGCACTTCTGTTACAAAATTACCCCTATTGGGAGTAACTGTATAACATATGCCCATATGGCTTGTACAGGGACACAGTCTGGGTGAAGAATGGGCGCATTTTGCAAGTGCATGTGAAGATTATAAAATACAGTAATTATATGCATGCATGAATAATCTGAGCACAGTCATTTACTACTGCAAGGTAGGCGCAATTTCTGCCACTTATGTTACTATTTTATAAATCAACATAAATCAATATGTCCTCTTGAACTAAGTGCCCTGCTATAAAATTACTCTTTTTATGCTAAGAGGGATTCATAAATACATAAGCATCATCACACTGGGACAGACCGAAGGACCATCAAGCCCAGTATCCTGTTCCCAACAGTGGCCAATCCAGGTCACAAGTACTTGGCAAGATTCCACTACAAGAGGAAACTGCAGCAGCTGAAGTACATGATGGCATAGCTACCCAGGCATGCTGGGTTTCTATAACTACTGCCTCAAGTCCTGGTATCTACAGATTTTTGGAGAGCAGGAAACTTTGTATGTCTGCATAACCAGCACAGCAAGCCCCTACTTAGGATTTCAGTTAGTAAACATTCTCAATGGCACAAATATTCTTCTGTTTACTAACCAGTTTGATGGATGGAGCGCTGTCCACACTGGGATGTGTAAGAGGCAGCATGATGAATTGGGAAGTGGGAACTGCTGGGCGGAACTCATTGGGCTCCTTAAATTCAAAAGAATCAGATTTCAGTATAAGAGACACAGAGAAAAAGACACAAATAATGGAAGATAAGAAATGCACAAAATAAAAATGAGCTCCAGTGTCACTAACAGCCATATATTCATTAATTTATTGAACTTCATGTCTACTGTCTGTCCCTGTTGTTTATCAGACGCTCTTTGCCCTCCCCCCCACCAACCCAAGCCCATTATCCTCACCCATCCCAACCAGGCACAGTTTGACAATGCTCCTCTCTCCCTCCCTCATGTCCAAGCCAAGAAGTCTCGGTCCTCTACCCAGCCTGGCTTAAGCACTCTTTCCCTCAAGTTCTAGGCTCCTCTGACACCTTCTGGTCCTACAAGTTTGCAAGGATTAGGTGACACCCAGACTTGCAGTCATTTCTCCTACCTCTGGTGCCATGGTCCCCTGCCCAAAAGCAGAAACAGTTGATGCAGATACCACAAAGTTATTTTCTTTGGTCAAGTACCATGTGTCTCTTTTTGAGCTGCACATCAATCAAATTCCCATGCTGGTCTCATGAGACCTGAGACTGTAAGACCAGCACAAGAATTCAGGTACCATGTGGCTCACACTTACTAGAATCCAAGCGGTGCCAGACCAAAAAACTGCTGTTCTGCAAGTAATGATGGAAGAGGGAGCGACGGAAACCAAAAAGTGAAGGGCAACTTGTTTGAGTCTGGGGATGCCATTGGCTGAAGCTTGCTAGCTGGGAGGTTAGTGAAACTGGCTTGCTGTTTACTAGGGGTTAGGCGAGGGATGTTTGGGTGGCTGGTTATTTTGGAGAGGGGTTTTGACTTACTGACCTGTAGATATAGGGGGCTGAGACTGTTTAGTAAGAGGGCAGGTTGAGAAAAGGAGACTGCTAGGGATAGGGTGGAGGATTGAGAGCGAGGGAAAGAGGCATTGCTGGGGAATGATGGGAGGGTGAGCGAGAGAGATGACTGCTGGGGATGAGGGAGAGACTTCTAAATCATGCTCAACTCCATTTTAGGTAGAACTCCTGTGGTGCCCTGGAGACAGAAGTTAAAAAGATTCCAGAAATGATGCAGGAAGGCACAAGTGGTAATCTGAGTACTTTTCATCTTTATACTTCCTTGCTCTTTCAGCTACTATAATCATTTTTTTCAAAATTTCCAGTTTTTCTAGATCAAATATTGCAGCAAAACATTTATCATGTCCGTCTCTTTTTCTATGCCTGACATGTACCCCACCTAATGCTATAGCAAACCATAAGGGCTGAGGCTACTGAACATAGACATCTGCCCTGATGATTCTGAATCATTTATCTTTAAACTGTAAGTCTTCTTAGCAAACAAGAAACAGAGAATTCTCAAAATACCTGCAAGGCCTAAAACAGGCCTTAAGGATTCTTATTTGTGTGGTTCACAGTTTCAGAAGTCTTTCCTTTTAAACCATCTAGCAACACCAGACAATAGAAAAAAAGAACTATACAGTTCAGCTCACCTGCTCTGTCAGCACCGTAAGCACAGACATTCCATCTGGAATCTGCGGTCTGCTCATGGCGATTCCACCAGTGGGGCTGCCTACAAGAGTATCTTCAATGACAACACTAGCTGCTTGATATTGGTGGCTGTCTTCTAACTCCAAAGTAGCCTCATCAAGGATGATATCATCAGTTACCTTGTCAGCAACGGGGCTTACATATTGTGAAAGCAGTTCCGAGGTGACCAGCTCTTTTCCACCATTAGAATGGCCAAAAGATGAACTCTCTTCTTCAAGTCCTTCAATCGTGATGCATTGTTCTGTGACACTGACGTGACTTGGGACAACAGAAAGGATACTCTGAACTGCATCCTGGGAGACTGTGGAAGAGCTCCTCACCACTGGTCCACAGAGCTCCACGTGATGCCTGCTCCTACCTTCCTGCAGAGCAGTTTTTGGGATGATGACATAATCTGAACGAGGAAGGATCTTCCGAAAACCTGGGACATCGGAAACCACTGTGGGAGAACTGTAGTTGGAGTTCTGTTTACAAAAAGAATAAGAACGACGAAAAGTGATTTGGAGAAAGTGATTTTACAGTGCCTGCATTGCTGTATAGAAAATTTCCTAAAGCAACACATGCATTAAAATTATCTGCTTGATGCAATCCTTATCTTAGCTCCACTCCTGGAAACGCATCCGCTAAATGCAAATAAAGCGAATGCTACATACCTGTAGAAGGTATTCTCCGAGGACAGCAGGCTGATTGTTCTCACTGATGGGTGACGTCCACGGCAGCCCCTCCAATCGGAAACTTCACTAGCAAAGTCCTTTGCTAGCCCTCGCGCGCATGCGCGGCCGTCTTCCCGCCCGAAACCGGCTCGAGCCGGCCAGTCCAGTATGTAGCAAGACAATACACTTCAAGGGAAGACACAACTCCAAAGGGGAGGCGGGCGGGTTTTGTGAGAACAATCAGCCTGCTGTCCTCGGAGAATACCTTCTACAGGTATGTAGCATTCGCTTTCTCCGAGGACAAGCAGGCTGCTTGTTCTCACTGATGGGGTATCCCTAGCCCCCAGGCTCACTCAAAACAATAACATTGGTCAATTGGGCCTCGCAACGGCGAGGACATAACTGAGATTGACCTAAAAAACTTACCAACTAACTGAGAGTGTAGCCTGGAACAGAACAAACAGGGCCCTCGGGGGGTGGAGTTGGATCCTAAAGCCCAAACAGGTTCTGAAGAACTGACTGCCCGAACCGACTGTCGCGTCGGGTATCCTGCTGCAGGCAGTAATGAGATGTGAATGTGTGGACAGATGACCACGTCGCAGCTTTGCAAATTTCTTCAATGGAGGCTGACTTCAAGTGGGCTACCGACGCAGCCATGGCTCTAACATTATGAGCCGTGACATGACCCTCAAGAGCCAGCCCCGCCTGGGCGTAAGTGAAGGAAATGCAATCTGCTAGCCAATTGGATATGGTGCGTTTCCCTACAGCCACTCCCCTCCTATTGGGGTCAAAAGAAACAAACAATTGGGCGGACTGTCTGGTGGGCTGTGTCCGCTCCAGGTAGAAGGCCAATGCTCTCTTGCAGTCCAATGTGTGCAGCTGACGTTCAGCAGGGCAGGAATGAGGACGGGGAAAGAATGTTGGCAAGACAATTGACTGGTTCAGATGGAACTCCGACACGACCTTTGGCAGAAACTTAGGGTGAGTGCGGAGGACTACTCTGTTGTGATGAAATTTGGTGTAAGGGGCCTGGGCTACCAGGGCCTGAAGCTCACTGACTCTACGAGCCGAAGTAACTGCCACCAAGAAAATGACCTTCCAGGTCAAGTACTTCGGATGGCAGGAATTCAGTGGCTCAAAAGGAGGTTTCATCAGCTGGGTGAGAACGACATTGAGATCCCATGACACTGTAGGAGGCTTGACAGGGGGCTTTGACAAAAGCAAACCTCTCATGAAGCGAACAACTAAAGGCTGTCCTGAGATCGGCTTACCTTCCACTTGGTAATGGTATGCACTGATTGCACTAAGGTGAACCCTTACGGAGTTGGTCTTCAGACCAGACTCAGACAAGTGCAGAAGGTATTCAAGCAGGGTCTGTGTAGGACAAGAGCGAGGATCTAGGGCCTTGCTGTCACACCAGACGGCAAACCTCCTCCAATGAAAGAAGTAACTTCTCTTAGTGGAGTCTTTCCTGGAAGCAAGCAAGATGCGGGAGACACCCTCTGGCAGACCCAAAGAGGCAAAGTCTACGCCCTCAACATCCAGGCCGTGAGAGCCAGGGACTGGAGGTTGGGATGCAGAAGAGCCCCGTCGTCCTGCGTGATGAGGGTCGGAAAACACTCCAATCTCCACGGTTCTTCGGAGGATAACTCCAGAAGAAGAGGGAACCAGATCTGACGCGGCCAAAAGGGAGCAATCAGAATCATGGTGCCTCGGTCTTGCTTGAGTTTCAACAAAGTCTTCCCCACCAGAGGTATGGGAGGATAAGCATACAGCAGACCTTCCCCCCAATCCAGGAGGAAGGCATCCGACGCCAGTCTGCCGTGGGCCTGAAGCCTGGAACAGAACTGAGGGACCTTGTGGTTCACTTGAGATGCGAAGAGATCCACCAGGGGGGTGCCCCACGCCTGGAAGATCTGTCGCACCACACGGGAATTGAGCGACCACTCGTGAGGTTGCATAATCCTGCTCAACCTGTCGGCCAGACTGTTGTTTACGCCTGCCAGATATGTGGCTTGGAGCACCATGCCCTGACGGCGAGCCCAGAGCCACATGCTGACGGCTTCCTGACACAGGGGGCGAGATCCGGTGCCCCCCTGCTTGTTGACATAGTACATGGCAACCTGATTGTCTGTCTGAATTTGGATAATTTGGTGGGACAGCCGATCTCTGAAAGCCTTCAGAGCGTTCCAGATCGCTCGCAACTCCAGAAGATTGATCTGTAGATCGCGTTCTTGGAGGGACCAACTTCCTTGGGTGTGAAGCCCATCGACATGAGCTCCCCATCCCAGGAGAGACGCATCCGTGGTCAGCACTTTTTGTGGCTGAGGAATTTGGAAGGGACGTCCCAGAGTCAAATTGGAGCAAATCGTCCACCAAAACAGGGATTCGAGAAAACTCGTGGACAGGTGGATCACGTCCTCTAGACCCCCAGCGGCCTGATACCACTGGGAGGCTAGGGTCCATTGAGCAGATCTCATGTGAAGGCGGGCCATGGGAGTCACATGAACTGTGGAGGCCATGTGGCCCAGCAATCTCAACATCTGCCGAGCTGTGATCTGCTGGGACGCTCGCACCCGCGAGACGAGGGACAACAAGTTGTTGGCTCTCGTCTCTGGGAGATAGGCGCGAGCCGTCCGAGAATCCAGCAGGGCACCGATGAATTCGAGTTTCTGCACTGGGAGAAGATGGGACTTTGGGTAATTTATCACAAATCCCAGTAGCTCCAGGAGGCGAATAGTCATCTGCATGGACTGCAGGGCTCCTGCCTCGGATGTGTTCTTCACCAGCCAATCGTCGAGATATGGGAACACGTGCACCCCCAGCCTGCGAAGCGCCGCTGCTACCACAGCTAGGCACTTTGTGAACACCCTGGGTGCAGAGGCGAGCCCAAAGGGTAGCACACAGTACTGGAAGTGGCGTGTGCCCAGCTGAAATCGCAGATACTGTCTGTGAGCTGGCAGTATCGGGATGTGTGTATAGGCATCCTTCAAGTCCAGAGAGCATAGCCAATCGTTTTGCTGAATCATGGGGAGAAGGGTGCCTAGGGAAAGCATCCTGAACTTTTCTTTTACGAGATACTTGTTCAGGGCCCTTAGGTCTAGGATGGGACGCATCCCCCCTGTTTTCTTTTCCACAAGGAAGTACCTGGAATAGAATCCCAGCCCTTCTTGCCCGGATGGCACGGGCTCGACCGCATTGGCGCTGAGAAGGGCGGAGAGTTCCTCTGCAAGTACCTGCTTGTGCTGGAAGCTGTAAGACTGAGCTCCCGGTGGACAATTTGGAGGTTTTGAGGCCAAATTGAGGGTGTATCCTTGCCGGACTATTTGGAGAACCCACTGATCGGAGGTTATGAGAGGCCACCTTTGGTGAAAAGCTTTCAACCTCCCCCCGACTGGCAGGTCGCCCGGCACTGACACTTGGATGTCGGCTATGCTCTGCTGGAGCCAGTCAAAAGCTCGCCCCTTGCTTTTGCTGGGGAGCCGCGGGGCCTTGCTGAGGCGCATGCTGCTGACGAGAGCGAGCGCGCTGGGGCTTAGCCTGGGCCGCAGGCTGTCGGGAAGGAGGATTGTACCTACGCTTGCCAGAAGTATAGGGAACAGTCTTCCTTCCCCCGAAAAATCGTCTACCTGTAGAGGTAGAAGCTGAAGGCTGCCGGCGGGCGAATTTGTCGAATGCGGTGTCCCGCTGGTGGAGAGACTCTACCACCTGTTCGACTTTTTCGCCAAAAATGTTATCCGCACGGCAAGGCGAGTCCGCAATCCGCTGCTGGATTCTATTCTCCAGGTCGGCGGCACGCAGCCATGAGAGCCTGCGCATCACCACACCTTGAGCAGCGGCCCTGGACGCAACATCAAAAGTGTCATAAACTCCTCTGGCCAGGAATTTTCTGCACGCCTTCAGCTGCCTGACCACCTCCTGAAAAGGCTTGGCTTGCTCAGGGGGAAGAGCATCAACCAAGCCCGCCAACTGCCGCACATTGTTCCGCATGTGGATGCTCGTGTAGAGCTGGTAAGACTGGATCTTGGACACGAGCATAGAGGAATGGTAGGCCTTCCTCCCAAAGGAGTCTAAGGTTCTAGAGTCTTTGCCCGGGGGCGCCGAAGCATGCTCTAGAACTCTTAGCCTTCTTTAGGGCCAGATCCACAACTCCAGAGTCGTGAGGCAACTGGGTGCGCATCAGCTCTGGGTCCCCATGGATCCGGTACTGGGACTCGATCTTCTTGGGGATGTGGGGATTAGTTAGAGGTTTCGTCCAGTTCGCAAGCAATGTCTTTTTTAGGACATGATGCAAGGGAACAGTGGACGCTTCCTTAGGTGGAGAAGGATAGTCCAGGAGCTCAAACATTTCAGCCCTGGGCTCGTCCTCCACAACCACCGGGAAGGGGATGGCCGTAGACATCTCCCGGACAAAGGAAGCAAAAGACAGACTCTCAGGAGGAGAAAGCTGTCTTTCAGGAGAGGGAGTGGGATCAGAAGGAAGACCCTCAGACTCCTCGTCAGAGAAATATCTGGGATCTTCTTCTTCTTCCCACGAGGCCTCACCCTCGGTGTCAGACACAAGTTCACGGACCTGCGTCTGCAACCGGGCCCGGCTCGACTCCGTGGAGCCACGTCCACGATGGGGGCGTCGAGAGGTAGACTCCCGCGCCCGCATCGGCGAAGCTCCCTCCGCCGACGTAGTCGGGGAGCCCTCCTGGGAGGTGGCCGCAGTCGGCACCGCACGCGGTACCGACGTCGGGGACCTCACCCCGGGCGATGGGCCAGCCGGCGCCACGCTCGACGGTACCGGAGGCGCAAGCACCGCCGGTACCGGAGGGGTAGGGCGCAACAGCTCCCCCAGAATCTCTGGGAGAACGGCCCGGAGGCTCTCGTTCAGAGCGGCTGCAGAGAAAGGCATGGAGGTCGATGCAGGCGTCGACGTCAGTACCTGTTCCGGGCGTGGAGGCTGTTCCGGGCTGTCCAGAGCGGAGCGCATCGACACCTCCTGAACAGAGGGTGAGCGGTCCTCTCGGTGCCGATGCCTGCTGGGTGCCGACTCCCTCGGCGACCCAGAGCTCTCGGTGCCGACGCGGGGAGGGGACCGGTGTCGATGCTTCTTCGACTTCTTCCGAAGCATGTCACCGGAGCTCCCCGGCACCGACGAGGAGGACGTCGAATCCACCCGTCGCTTCCTCGGGGCCGAGACCGAAGAGGGTCGATCTCGGGGGGGCTGTACCGCAGGAGCCCTCAGGGTAGGAGGAGACCCACCCGAGGGCTCACCGCCACCAGCAGGGGAATGGACAGCCCTCACCTGCACTCCACCCGATGCACCACCGTCCGACGACATCAGCAGACGAGGTCCTGGTACCACCGACGTCGATGCAGCTATCCGATGTCTCGGCGCCGATGCAGAGGCCCGATGCCTCGATGCGCTCGATGCAAGGGCGGCCGAGGAAGATGGTCTGGACGCTGACGACGTCGATGCACTCGAAGATCCCGGTGCCAATGCCGACGAAGAGCCCGAGAACAACACGTTCCACTGGGCTAGTCTCGCTACCTGAGTCCGCCTTTGAAGCAGGGAACACAGACTGCAGTTCTGAGGGCGGTGCTCGGCCCCCAGACACTGAAGACACGACGAGTGTCGATCAGTGAGCGAGATAACCCGGGCGCACTGGGTGCACTTCTTGAAGCCGCTGGAAGGCTTCGATGTCATGGGCGGAAAAATCACGCCGGCGAAATCAAAAGCCGAAATGGCGAAAATTGAAGCACCAAAATTTAGAGGGAGAAAAATCTCGACCGAGGCCAAAAAGAGGCCTACCCCGACGACGAAAGAAAACTTACCGGGGCAAAAAGCTGGAAGTACGGGGAGGATTGACACGAAACCCGGTGGAGGGTTTCCGGAGCACTTCCCGACTTTAGAAAAGCTTTTCCGAAGAAAAAAACACGCTCAAAAAACAATTTGGACGCGCGAGGTCAACTTTCCGGGGCCCGACACGGCGAAACACGACCGTACCGAGTGCGGACAAAAGAAGACTGGCCGGCTCGAGCCGGTTTCGGGCGGGAAGACGGCCGCGCATGCGCGGTGCGCGCGAGGGCTAGCAAAGGACTTTGCTAGTGAAGTTTCCGATTGGAGGGGCTGCCGTGGACGTCACCCATCAGTGAGAACAAGCAGCCTGCTTGTCCTCGGAGAAAAGTAGTTCATACCATGTCTGAATTCTGCTCCCTTATTATCAAAAGCGATGTTATAGTACTTGGTTTATGTATGGAAGGTAACTCCAGGATAAAAACACAGGAGTTGATCTTCAAAGACATATACCGTGTTTCCCCGAAAATACGACACTGTCTTACATTAACTTTTGCTCCCCAAGACGCGCTAGGTCTTATTTTCAGGGGTGTTTTATTTTTCGGGGAAACATCGGGGTCGCACCCCCACACCCAAGGTCGCTGGGCCCCCCCCCCCTCCACCCGCCCTCCGTCGCTCCAGGCCGGAACTAACCTTAAACGCCTCCTTTCACCTTCGCACTCGCAAGCAGCAACAGGGCAGGCCACTCCTTCCTTCCGTGTCCCACCCTCGCCTGACGTAACGTCTGCGAGGGCGGGGCACGGAAGGAAGGAGAGGTCTGCCCTGCTGCTGCTTGCTGCGAAGGTGAAAGGAGGCGCTTCAGGTTAGTTTCGGGAGCGACGGAGGGCGGGTGGAGGGGGGGCCCGGCAATCTCGGGTGGGGGGGCAACCTCGGGTGGGGGTGACGGTCTTGTCCGGCTCTCGGCGGCCCTGCTTCAAAAGAAAAACTTTGCTAGGTCTTACTTTCGGGGGAGGCCTTAATTTACCAATTGCAGCAAAACCTCTACTAGGTCTTATTTTCAGGGGATGTCCTATTTTCGGGGAAACACGGTATGTGTCTAACTTTGGGTGTTATCTGGATAAATCTTTTCCTTTCAAACCTTGGTACTGCTGAATGGATAGCTTTTGGTCAGTTACAGAGTTGTCCAACCAAAAAATTATCCAGATAGGTGTAGGAGAGTGGAATACATTCCAAGGGCATGCCTAAAAGTTAATTAGACAGTGCCAATATGGAGTGCTATCCAGTTAACTTGGAGCACGTAAATGGTTGTCCAAATTTAGCTGGGTAACTTATCAGGTTATCTTAAGGCCAGAGAAGCTAACTGAAGATCCACTGAATATTGTCCTCATGTGTAATACATATTTCAATGAGCCCACGCTAATTAAACCTGAAATAAGATATCTCAACTTGGAGATTCTTTAGGAGCTTGTTGAAATGCTGGTGCTTTTGGGGCAAGAAGCTCCCAATTCAAATCCAACAAAGGAAATTTATTACAGAAGGATCCTAATTGCCATCCTAACATCTTATATCTGGATGGATTATAGATGCCTATAATGATTAAAAGTATTTAGAGGGCAATTTTTAACACTAAGCATTTTGATGCAAACTCCACGAGTACTTTCCGTTTGAAAACTGCCTAATAAACCCCTGGATTCTGCACCTGCTTTTTCAGCAGGTACCTTTTCTTGAAACACACATGTAGTTTTGAAAGAACATATATTATTGCCTCCCTGGTCCAACCCCACAAATATACAGAAAATCATACATGTGCTATATAAAACAGTGTTTCCCAAGTCCTGTCCTGGAGTACCCCTTGCCAGTCAGGTTTTCAGGATATCCACAATGGATATGCATTGAAGAGATTTGCATATAATGGAGGCAGTGAATGTAAATCAAGTTCATGCATATTTATTGTGGATATCCTGAAAACATGACTGGCAAAGCATACTACAGGACTGGACTTGTAGAGCACCAGGTATACTTTAATCCATATACAGAGTGGGAATTTTTCAAATAGCCCTTTTATTAGTATAAAGGAGCCATTTATATGAAAATTGCCTTCTCAAAATATAGTCTGTGGGCCAGCCTTGTGGCTTATGCTGCAGATGACAGTACTCCTAATAGCAACCTGCTTAACTGCTAATCAGTACTAATTAGAACCAATTATAGCCAATAATTGGCTATTAACTCCAATTAACAGCCAATTTTATGCGCGCAACTAATCTTTGTCTATAACTTGAGTACACAAGTCAGAAATTTGAGTGTGCAAATTTATAGAATTTGGGGGAAAGTGTCCTGTAGTTTATTTTGCCTCTCCCTCCAGGCTTAAATTCTTCACCTCGCAGTAGATTTGAACACAGGCCTGCTGCACTGTCATCTGCCTAAATAAAACAAAAAATCCCCATTATAACTGGTAGATTCTCTAACAGACCTCCTCTAAAACCAGGAAAATGGTACTACTTCTGTGATTAATATATTATTCATACATATGTGGAAAAGAGTGCCCTCAGATATTTCCACACCCATTTAGTAGCATAATATAACCACTGACAGGTTAGGGGAGAGCAGTCTTCTTGAAGGACTTCCTGTGAGAATGTTCAAGGAGCCCTGGGCGTCTAATCACTAGGACACGGGGCTCATAAGATAAGTTTTTCATTTCCATATTTATGGTTTTTGTGTTATATATTCCCTTATCAGCAGCTGGTTTGAGTTTTGACTCGTATTGAGAAGTTTGTAAACAGCACAGAAATAGCACATTTTGCACTGTTCGAACAAAAAAAAAAGAGTGGACTTATGAACGAAGTGCTATGCCACTCATCAGTGGTTATATTATGCTACTAAGTGGGTGTGGAAATTTCTGAGGGCACTGTTTTCCACATATGTATGAATAATATATTAATCACAAGTAATACCATTTTCCTGGTTTTAGAGGAGGTCTGTTAGAGAATCTACCAGTGATAATGAGGATTTTCTGTTTTGTTTAGGCAGATGACAGTGCAGCAGGCCTGTGTTCAAATCTGCTGCCCAACAAGGCCAGCAGGAATTGGACACACTGCTGAGGTGAAGAATTTAAGCCTGGAGGGAGAGGAAAAATAAACTACAGGGCACTATCCCCCAAATTCTATAAATTTGCATACTCAAATTTTTGACATGCGCACTCAAGTTATAGAATAAGGTTATCCCCGCCTCTTAGTTGTTCTGTCTGTTTGTCTGTCCTATTTAGATTGTGAGCTCTTTGAGCAGGGACTGTCTTTTTATGTATGGTGTACAGCACTGCGTATGCCTTGTAGCACTATAGAAGTGATAAGTAGTAGTAGTTGCGCGCATAAAATTGGCTGTTAATTGGAGTTAATAGTCAATTATTGGCTATAATTGGTTCTAATTGGTACCGATTATCAGTTAAGCAAGTCGCTATTTTACAAGTTGCATGCTCAAACTCCAGAGTGTGTAACTTCAAGGGGACATGGGCCTGGGGGGACATGAGCGGGTTGGGGGGGGGTGTCAGACAGGCACACAGGTTACAGAATATTATCTACACACCTCACTGCCGCTCACTGAGCTATTGTAAGTGCTCACTCCTACAGTTAGGTGTGTAAATGTGGACTTATGCTAGTATTCTGTAACGGAAGTTGCAAGTAAAATTGCCATTATAAAATTCACACTTAGGAAGAATCATCCCAGTGCCTAAATTTTGGAAACCTTTTGAGAATTTATCCCTATTCAGGGCCATTCTCTGGAGATTTCCAGCTAGCCCACAAGGTTGGAAAAGTTGCTCATGCTACCCAATCCTGCGGTTTAGGGTGGATGGAGTGCTTAATGAAGGAGAAAATTAGATACATGGTCTAGAAATATATGCTATGGTAGCTGATGGGATGGTCAATGATAGAGCCAGATGTGTGGTACGCTTGCACTTATGGCTTGAATATTTGGAGCCAAATATCATGGGATAGTGCAAACTACTAACAGATGATAGAGAGTGTCCACGAGTCTAAGAGGTGAATGTACTACTTAAGGAGTAAATGAAGTGACTAATTCCAGCAGAAAAAAAAAGTCATTGCATTCCTCATTATGAGCCACTGTGCTCCTTTTGCCTTCACAAACGAAGTTTCAGATCTTATGGATTAGATAAAGCAGCTAATAAAGTGGGTGGTTTGGGGAAGCAAAGGTACTACTACTTATCATTTCTATAGTGCTACTAGACGTACGCAGCACTGTACACATTATACACAGCTACTTTCTCTGTCCCTAGAGGGCTCACAATCTAAGCTTTTGTACCTGGGGCAATGGAGGGTTAAGTGAGTTGTCCAAGGTCACAATGAGCTACAGTGGGAATCAAACCCAGGTCACCAGGATCAAAGGCGGCTACACTAACCATTAGGCTACTCCTCCACCCCAAAACCAATTAAAGAAGAATAAGAGAGGGGGAAAGCATAGGCCTAACAGATAAGGATAAATCAACCACTCACAGGGTCCACGCCTTCTTTCTCCAACTTAGCCTTTTCCAGGTAGTAGCTTTTCTCAGCAACACTGAGCAGTCGCCAGCTCTCACTTATTTTCTTGTTTATCTCAGAGTGGGGCAAGTGGGGGAGCTCCTGCTGCACTTTCAGGTAGATATCATAATAATACAAGAGATAGGCGGATCTGAAATATTAGGGCACACAGGTTGTGACAATGTCATGGCAAGTGCTCATACTTTACTAAAAATACACTCTCTTTTCAAAAGCTGCAGAGGACAAAAGAAAACAACTATATGCTCTCACCTGAAAGTGACTAGGAAAACAAAGATGATAAACTGCACTGAAGCTGTAATTTGTGTACACTATTATACTTCCACAGGGTGCTCAACTACTTAGTGAAACCTGATGATTCAAGCCACTGTGAGACACAGACTTCAGAGAAGTCCACAACTAGGTATACTAAAGAAAATCACTGTTCAAATAAAATGGACTTCTAGACACATTTAGGAGGTGACACAGTAACATTATGATTTATATGGTTACCTTCAGATTTAACTACATAAATCACAAGTTTTTGAAGTTTGAGCACTACACATCTCTTGATTGGACAATTAGGTGACCACTAAGTAATCCATTTAGAAATGGAAGGAGCTCAAGGGGTGGGACAAAAAAGATAACTAGATAGCACTAAATGACTGCACTATCTGCCCATTTTGATTCTTTTAATCAGGACCAGAACTATCCTAATTTAAATGAGTCACTTATCCGTTTAAACTCAAGACTATATGTTCAGCAATCCCATAATAAGCTTAAAATCTACTTCAAAGATACCAGGTAAGTTGTCTGAATATCTTGAACAGTGGTCACCCCATTGAATACTGCTTCATAGTAAATGATGGCAGATAAAGATCAAGATAGCACAGCCAATCTGCCTAGCAGTGGCTTGTCCAATTTGGGTAAATGTCATATACAAATTCCTAAATGGAACCCAACATCCATATTTCCTTCCTTTCAAAGCATTACCACTGCCTTTTAGAGTTGTGATTGCCATTATGTGCAGATCACCCCAATGCTTTCTCACAAATCCAATTATTTTAAGCATTCCTGGGGGCATGTTTAGGTCAAGGGAGGAAAGTATACACATATATGCCATTTTCACATTTCTGCAAATGGATTTCCAACAAAAATCTACTTGCAGAAAAGCAAATGTAGCAACTGCATCTACTTTGTACCTGTGACAAATCTGCAACCACTTTTGCTTTGAAGATTGATGCAAAGCCCATGGATAAAAAGTGCATGCAGTCTTTGTTCCAGTGAGGATGGTTTGAAACTGGCTCTATACAAATATAGCAAGACCTGGCAGTCAGCTCTAGGTGGTAACAAGATTCTCAGGCAAAGAAACAGCCTCTAGTATCAAGAGTCACTACTGGTTACAGCTTTTTTATTGATAGGATCTTCTCAATTAAAAAGAACCATGTTGCATCTGGAGTCTGGTATTTAACAAACAATATAAAACACTAGTGACTATATCACAGAGAATGACAGAAGGGTAGGGGTTGGATTAAGGCTGCACGGTAGCTATCTCCTGCTCTGTCCTGTCCAGCGTCACTTTACTCTGCTATTCCCTAGCAGAGACAGAAGAGAAATGGAGGGGAAATGACAGGAAGGAAGGGACTGCATTAGGGAGCAGAGCAGCTCTGCTCCCGTTTGTTCCCTGCATTTGAAGCAAGAGGCTCTCAAGTAACTGGCATATGGGATTAAACGGCAAACGCGAAGTCCTTATGCATATTGGACAATAGGGCTTTGATTCCCTTTGAATAGTGGAACATATACACAGTGGCGTTCCAAGGGCGGCTGACACCTGGGGCGGATCGCCGATGTGCCCCCCCCCCCCCCCCCCGGCGAAACGACACCTCCCCCCCCCCAGGTGCATTTTTACCTGCTGGGGGAGTGCTGCGCGCCTGTTGGCTTCGCTCGTTCCATGCTCCCTCTGCCCCGGAACAGGAAGTAACTTATTCCAGGGCAGAGGGAGCACGGAACGAGCGGCACCGACAGGCTCGCGGCACCCCCCCCCCCCAGCGGCATGCACCCGGGGCGGACCGCACCCACCGCATATACATTTTAACAATGAAAAACAAGTTTTCAGTTTTGGAAACAGACATATTTTGACTTCCAAACATGACTGTAGATGCACTAAGGATACAGTAATACCAAAACAGAACTTTAACATCATCATTTTATTATCCAGTGGTTACACTACCACTCTTACCAAATCTCCATCACAAGTACCCTAGGAGACTGGAGGATGAGGACTCACCTGGGTTTCTTGGCCTTTTCCCCCTGATCTCCATTTCCTCTGTATTTCTTTTTCTTCTTTGGGGGACCCGAAGATACATAGGTGTAGCCAGTCTCCACTTCCTCCGAGACAACAGTTACCTCTGTACCATCATAAGGCGCATCCATTCCTAATCTGACAAGGATCGACAGACAGAAAACCTGAAGCCCTCCATTATTTTATTTTCAGCAAGGGTAAAAAAAAAAAAAACTGCTTTCACAGCTTAGGGCAAGGAAACAGTCATAAAAATGACAGATGGTTCCCCTGACTACAAAGGCAACACCAAGACTAATAAAAAATACAGAATTTTAAAAATGTTGTAGCATGTTAGTGCTTGTTAAAAAGCAAAATCTACAACACTGCACACTTAAGTGGCACATTTCCTTTCTGGATGAAAGCAACCCCTCCCTCCTCAATTATGATTTTCTTATTGGGGGGGGGGAGAGTTGTTTTAGTTTCAGTCAAAAAACATCACCCAACCTACACTACTTGACACTAACTTCCTGCTATCACTGTGCCCCCTCCCTTCTCCGGTGCCTCCCCCTCCAGCGTTCCTCTTCTTGACTGGCATTCATGATCCACCACTCCATGACTGTCAGTACACTTCACCACGGTCATACTTCTATGCTGCTCTTGAGAGAACAGCACAGGAGTATGAGAACACACAAGCTTTAATTTTTTGAGCGCCACACACATTATTCCCTCTAAGCTGAGAAGGAGTCCTCCACCTATAGTCCTGCCAGTTGGGGAAGCTGCTTCACTACCATATTTTCAATACTGAAGCAAAGGCAAGCTCTGTGGGACTCCAGGAAGCCTGCCTGTTCCTAGTTATTCAAAACACAATATTGAAGTATCGTCTTCCACTTGCAGTAATGCAGTTGGAGGACTCCTGGTCAGCTTAGAGAGAACAGTGGCCACACAGCACATTAATGACAACTGGTTGATTCAGAACTGAGGGTCGTAGAGGTCCAAGAATCAGAGGAGGAGCCTTAGCTGATAGCGGGAGCGGCCTGAGGTTCAGCAGCAGAGAGGAACAAGCAGTGGAGGTGTCAGGAGTTCATGGAAGAGGTTCAAATAGCAGTGACAGCAAAACCCAGAGGAGGAAGCCAGCAGGATGTAGAGCAGTGCATACCTAACTGTTGACTGAGACCCCATTTTAGCAAAAGATAAGCAGGTGACCCCCCCCCCCCCCCCCAGTCCTACTTTGTTGCCCACGCCACTGTTCCCGGCCATCATGTAGTGCTGGCTGCAATGCTGCCATCATTCCCTGCTTCCTAACAAGCTCACATAGGCCTTGTTTACAGTACAGGCTCAGTAGAAGGCACAGGTGGATAACATGGGGGGCTCCCCCGCCCATCATGATCGTGACCCCAAATGTAGATTTTGTGAGCCTATTTGGGGTCATGACTCACAGTTTGGGAAGAACAAACCTACTGCAAAGGTGAAACAGAAGAGAGACTTGGAGCAGTAACATTGATCGTGTGGAAGGAGTTAATCTGTGGATGGGTGTAAAGGGGAGGGGGTGAGTGTACTAGGGCTGAGAAATGAAAAACACCAGCAAGGCCTCCTACAGATCCTGGGTACTATTCCTATGCCTCTTTTGTTCTAAATACTTACTCTGCTTTATTATGTAGCTGACCCCTGCTGACACTACTACACTTACTCTCAGTTTTGGCCTGTATAGGGGATGAGAATGCTGGGGGCCTGTGAAGTGGTATGACTGGTGTGTTGGAGGCAGACTATAGGGGAGGGGAGAAGGGGGCGATGGTCAAGAAGAACTGCACGGTTCATGGAATTCTTTCCAACCTCTCTGCATATACATGTGTTGGGGAGTTATGGGGGATAGATTTATTTATGTGTTGCATTTGTATCCCACATTTTCCCACCTATTTGCAGCCTCAATGTGGCTTACATTATGCCGTAGTGGCGATCGCCATTTCCGGAGTGAGAAATCCAAAGTTCATACATGATAGAGTAAGTTAGACATTAACTTATAGGGTAAGTTAAACAATCAAATATAGAAAGTTCATTTCAGCATGAGAGATAGAGTGGTAATGCGTTAACGTTCATTAGTGACAGAGTGGCTGAAGCAATCATGTGTAGAGAGTTCAGTTTTGTCAAGTTTTGGTAGAGTTTCGTTGTCTAGTATTTAGGATGGATCCTTGTGGTATGCCTTTTTGAACAGGTTAGATTTTGTGGGTGGAGCAGTTTGTATGGTGGTGAGGCAGTTGTGGATTGAAAGAATAGTACAGGAGTATGTGAACCACACGGACTCAAATTTAGGAGCATCACACAGCAGAGAGAGGGCAACTAGATGAATCAGAACTGAGGGTGGAAGCAAGAACAAGAGAAGGAGCCTCTGGTAGGCTGGTGGGACACTTGCAGGGGCATAGTTTTGGGAGTGGTAGGGCAGCTGCAGGAGAATAGTTTTTGGTGGTGGTCAGAGAGTCTGTGGGATAGTGGGGCAGATGCATGGGGTATGTTTTGGGGGTCAGGGTAATTTGTGAGACCGAGGTCCAGTTGCAGGGGATTATTTTTTGGTGGGGCTACGAACAGATTACAAATTTCAGATTGGTCTTGACCTTAAGCCAAACTTTTAAATCTGACCTGCTGTAAAGATTGAATACATATGCCTATGCCAATATGCTTACAAAGCCAAAACCAATACCAATCTGAAGTCCTGTTTTCCCCTGGGAACAGAAAGAGAGACAGGCTATAAATCAACAATTTAAACTAAAATAAACAAATCTCAGTTAAATGCAAAATGAAAAATCTGGTACTTATGACTTCTGTGTTTTACCTTAAAAACAGAATTGGCAAGGTTCACTGGACATGCAGAATTTACATCTCAGGCAGACGTTATCAACACAGCTATCATTAAGATGTGTTATTTTACCACAACTTGTGCTATTCAAGCACAGGTCCTATTTTTTGTATTAAATACCTCTACACAAATAGGAAAAAGGGGCAACGTCTGGAAAGCAGTATATACTAATGCCCAAGTATGGGAAATAAGATTTTAGATCTTGAGACTATGATGGTAGAGGCTGTTTTGGATTTACTGGCAATCACAGAGACTGGGTAAGAAGAAAGGGAGGAGTGGCATTATTAAAGATAATATTAAAGCCACAAAACTGCAAGACCTACAGGGTAAAGAAGAGGCACTGTGAGTCAGTCTGAAAAAAGGAAATGGCAAATGTATTTACATTGGTGTGATATACAGGCCTCCTTCACAAACAGAAGTAGACAGAGATTTAATTGAAGACATTCAAAATATAGCTGTGAAAGAGGAAGTACTACTAATAGGTGATTTTAATATGCCAGATGTTGATTGGGGTGTCCCTATTGCAGGGTCTTTTAGAAGCAGTTTGTCCTGATTAGATTGTAAGCTCTGTTCAGCAACGACTGTCTCTTCATGTTCGAGTGTGCAGTGCTGCGCATGTCTAATAGCACTATAAAAATGATAAGTAGCAGTAGTGGTGGATCCTGGACTTTCTACAAAGGGAATTCTTCCAGAAGTTGGTAATGGAACCCATGATGGATGAGGCCATACTGGACTAATTGTGTTTACTGAATCAAGGGATTTCTGACATCCAGAACACACCAAGTCAAATCAAACTCAGATACATCTCCACCTTGGAAAGCGGAATGTGGAGTACCTCAAGGATCACCACTCTCGCCTATATTATTCAACCTAATGATGACACCACTGGCTAAATCTCTATCCAAACAAGGCCTCAATCCATTTCTCTACGCAGATGACATCACCATCTATATTCTCTTCAAACAGAACCCCACAGAAATCGCCAAGGAAATAATAAACAGCATGAACATCATGGAATCCTAGGCATCGGCATTTAAGTTAAAACTCAATAGAGATAAAACCCAATGTCTCATTCTCTCGTCCCAATACAATAATGTTCCCCCCTCGGCAATTAACGCACAGGGTTCATCCCTCCCAATCTCAGATCACTTGAAAATCTTAGGAATAACAATTGACTGCAACCTAACGCTAGAAAGCCAAGCTAAGAACACGACCAAGAAAATGTTCCACACTATGTGGAAGCTCAAACATATAAAACCTTTTCTCTTGCACACATCTACTGTGCTCCTGCCACAGTACCTCGTGAGCATACATCCAAGTAGGCTTTCCCCAATTAGCACACATATTCTGAGTGCTGTGAATTTGCATATTAGCACACTACATTGGTACAGAATATTTTCTTGGTAAGTTAGAAATCGTGCACTCGGCCATCAACATGTGGCTCTATCACATGGCTTTCTGAATTGGTCCTTGTGATAGGGAAGGGCTGTTGGGAGTCCTGTCATCTCTCTCTGGTTCAGGAGGATGAAAAAGATGTTAAGTGCTGTGTTTCAAGCTGGTAGGCAAAATGATGTATATGTGGTTAATCAATTCACATACATTTCTTCAGTGAAAAAATATGAACATGAATTGATACTGTAGGGACGGAGTACGTAGTGGCTCAGAATCTTCTGCAGGAGGAAGGATTAATGGCGGTTACATCAGAGTTCTCTGTCATACCTCTGTAGGAAAAAGGGTGAATGGGGATTAGATCAGAATTTTCTGTCACAGCTCTGCAGGAGGAAGTATGATATATATGGAAATTAGCTTTCTAACACACCTCTGCAGGAGAAAGAGAGGTCTTATTTTAATCCCTGGACACCCTGCCATACCTCTGAAAGAAAAAGCCAAAAATTCTTGTTCATTCTCTAATTAAAGAAAAAAAAAAGATGGAATGGGAATATTAAGGCATTCACTCTTCTGAGAAAAACCGAGATCCTGCAGAAAAAGGACAAGGAGCTCTCAGTTAAAAAAAAAATATATATATATATTTTTTTTTAAACATTTCCTGAGCTTCCTGCCTGTTCATTTTATATCATGACCCTGGTAGCCTTGAAATTTTTTTCATGGAAAATTGTACCTTTACTGAAGTCCCATATCCCCCTTTCCCTTTGTTTAAACTCCAGCTGATACATTTTAAGACCTCTAGTTCTACCATTTCACCATTTTAAGGTAAAATTATGTATCATACCTGATAATTTTCTTTCCCTTAATCATAGCCGATCAATCCATAGACTGGTGGGTTGTGTCCATCTACCAGCAGGTGGAGATAGAGAGCAATCTTTTGCCTCCCTATATGTGGTCATGTGCTGCCGGAAATCCCCCAGTATGTCGATATCAAAGCTCCATCCGCAGGACTCAGCACTTAAGAGAATTACACCCACAAAGGGACACTCTGCCCAGCTCACCACTGCCGAAGCGGGGAAGGGGAAATATTCCAGCGCACCACCGCCGGGGCGGTGGGCTGGAAACCACACTCGCCGACGCGGGGGGAACTGGCTTATACCGCTACCGCAACCGCGGGAAGAGCTGGCTTACCCTAACACCGCCGAAGCGGGAGGGATACAAAGCTACCCTACAGCCGCACGAAGCGGGAGGGATACAAAGCTACCCTACAGCCGCACAAAGCGGGAGGGAGCGCCGGCATAATTTAGTTATCAATCCAGCCACTGCCGAAACGGGGGGAGAGGAAGTAGCAGCTCACTGTAACACAAAATCGTCTCAACTCGAAGAAACTTCAATGGGAAGAACTTGAACACGAAGTCCTCGTGAACAGGAACTGAAGACTGAACTTGAACCTGAAATATAACCAGAACACAAACAATACAGATATCTGGGAGGGGCTATGGATTGATCGGCTATGATTAAGGGAAAGAAAATTATCAGGTATGATACATAATTTTACCTTCCCTATCATCAAGCCTATCAATCCATAGACTGGTGGGATGTACCGAAGCAGTACTCACCCAGGGCGGGACATGGAAATCCCTGAACGCAACTCTGAAGCCCCAAACTGGGCCTCGGCCCGAGCAGCCACATCCAAGCGGTAATGTCGTGAGAAGGTATGAGCCAACGACCAAGTAGCCGCTCTGCAAATCTCTTCCAAGGAGACAGATCTGGACTCTGCCATTGAGGCTGCTTGTACTCTAGTAGCGTGTGCCTTCAGCTGAATAGGCGGAATCTTCCCTGCCGCCACATAAGCTGCCGCGATCGTCTCCTTGACCCAACGTGCCTACGGTGGTAGGCTTAGATGCCTGCAGACCCTTACGAGGGCCTGCGAACAGCACGAACAGGTGATCCGACTTCCGGAAATCATTGGTCACTTCCAAGTATCTGAGGATGACCAGTCTAACATCCAGGTATTTGAGCGCAGGATACTCCTCTGGGTAATCCTCCCTATGAAAGGAGAGTAGGCAAAGCTCCTGATTCACATGGAATCGAGAAACAATCTTGGGCAGGAAGGAAGGCACTGGGCGAATCGACACTCCTGCCTCAGTGAATCGCAGGAACGGCTCTCTACACGAGAGCGCCTAGAGCTCGGAAACTCTTCTGGCTGAGGTGATAGCCACCAGGAAGACCGCTTTCAACGTCGTCCTTCAGCGATGCCCTTGGCAAGGGCTTGAAGGGCAGCTTCTACAAGGTCCGTAGCACCAGATTGAGATTCCACGTAGGCACTATCGAGTGCAGCGGAGGGCGCAGGTGATTAACTCCTTTGAGAAAGCGCACCACATCTGGCTGTGAAGCCAGGGAAGCCCCCTTCAGACGACTCCTGAAGCAAGCTAGAGCCGCCACCTGGACTTTCAGCGAGCTGAGCGACAGGCCTTTCTCCAGTCCCTCTTGCAAGAATGCCAACACTGAAGATATTGGAGCAGTGAAGGGCAATACAGAGCCTGTCTCGCACCACGACGCAAAGGTATGCCAAACCCTGGCGTAAGTGGTAGAAGTAGAGCGCTTCCTCGCTCTCAGCATAGTGGCGATGACCTTGTCTGAGAAGCCCTTCTTCCTCAGACGCTTCCGCTCAAGAGCCAGGCCGTAAGACGAAAGGGGGAGGGATCCTCCATCATCACGGGACCCTGATGCAAGAGGCCCCGCTCCGCTGGCAGCCGCAGAACGTCGTCCACCGAGAGTCTGATTAAGTCCGCATACCAGGGACGTCTGGGCCAATCCAGACCCACCAGGATCACCCGGCCCGGATGCTTTGCCACCCGGCCTAGCACCCTGCCCATCATGGGCCAGGGCGGGAACACGTAGAGAAGCTCCTGTGCCGGCCACTGCTGGAGAGGAGCATCGACTCCTAGAGATCGAGGGTCCCGTCCTCTGCTGAAAAAACGCAGCACTTGGCAATTGGCCGAGGACGCCATCAGATCCAAGCTCGGCCGGCCCCAGCGCTTCGTGATGTCCAAGAACGCCCGAGCCGACAGTTGCCACTCTCTGGGATCCAAGGTATGGTGACTGAGAAAGTCCGCCTTGACATTCATGACTCCCGCAATGTGGGCCGCCGACAGCTGTTCCAGATTTGCTTCCGCCCACAGGCATAGCTTCATGGCCTCCTTGGCTAGAGGGGTGCTCCTGGTACCTCCCTGGCGATTGACATAGGCCACAGCCGTGGCACTGTCAGACAGGACCCGCACAGGCCTCAGCACCAGTACCAGGAGAAACTCTAGAAGCGCCAACCGAATGGCTCGGAGCAGGGGCGTAGCCAGATACCCAACTTTGGGTGGGCCTGGACTCAAGATGGGTGGGCAGAAGAACCCCTCCATGTCCCACAGGTGATTTAGTCTCTCCTTGTCTCACCTGCATGCCATCTGCTATTTACAAGGTATGCAAGAGGGACAGTTGGGAGTTTTCAGCTGGTGGGGCTAGGGAATCAGCATAGGTGTGCTGCTACTGGGTGGGCCTGAGCCCAAAGTGGGTGGGCCTGGCCCACCCAGGCCCACCCTTGGCTACGCCACTGGCTCGGAGTTCCAGGAGGTTGATGGACCATTTCGTCTCTGCAGGAGACCAGAGCCCCTGCACTGTCCATCCCCGGCAGTGGGCTCTCCAGCCCGTAAAGCAGGCGTCCGTCATGACAACAACCCACTCCAGGGTCGTAAGAGGCATTCCTGCGGACAGCTTGCCTGGCCTCAGCCACCAACTCAGCACCTTTCACACCGCTGGATCCAAAGGAAGGCGTACAGCGTAATCCTCCGAGACTGGCGTCCACCGCCGCAGAACAGAGTGCTGTAGTGGTCTCATATGAGCCCTGGCCCAGGGCACTACCTCCATCGTGGCCATCATGGAGCCCAACAGCTGCACATAGTCCCAAGCCCGAAGAGTAGAGGAGGCTAGGAACTGATCCACCTGGGTCCGAAGCTTGACACTCTGGTTGTCCAGCAGGAACACTCTGCCCACTTGGGTGTCGAATCGAACGCCCAGATACTCCAGGGACTGAGTCGGGCGCAGCTGGCTTTCCCCCAGTTGATGATCCATCCCAGGGAGCTCAGAAGAGCAATGACCCTGTCTGTAGCTCTCCCGCACTCCACATAGGAAGGGGCTCGGATCAGCCAGTCGTCCAGATAGGGATGGCCTTGCACTCCCTCCTTGCGGAGGTAAGCCGCGATGACCACCATTACTTTGGAGAAGGTCCGCGGAGCCGTAGCCAACCCGAACGGGAGGGCTCTGAACTGGAAGTGTCGGCCCAGTACTACAAAGCGCAGAAAGCGCTGATGAGGCGGCCAGATGGGAATATGTAGGTAAGCTTCCTTGATGTCCAGGGATGCCAGGAATTCTCCCTTTTTCACCACAGCTATTACGGAGTGGAGAGTCTCCACCCGGAAGTGCCGTATCTTTAAGGCCCGATTGACTCCTTTGAGGTCGAGGATAGGCCGCACCGCACCTCCCTTCTTTGGCACCACGAAGTAAATGGAGTAATGTCCCTTGCCAAGTTGATCTACTGGCACTGGGACCACCGCGCCCAGGCGGAGCAGGTTATCCAAAGTCTGCTGTACTGCCGCCGCTTTGACTGGAGACTTGCAGGGAGAGTTTACAAACCCGTCTCTTAGGGGCCGGCAGAACTCTAGTTTGTAGCCGTCTCTGATGACTTCCCGAACCCAAGCGTCCGAAGTTACCCTGGTCCACTCGCCCAGAAACGAGGATAGCCGTCCTCCAATCTGCTCTGGGGCAAGGACCAGGGCCCCGTCATTGGGTACGAGACCCTGTGGGAGGGCCGGAGGAAGAACCTCCGGGACGGCGGTCCCTGCGAAAGGAATGCTGCTTGGGGGAGAAGTTCCGCTTGAAAGAAGAGGAGGAAGAGGAGGCCGACTTGCTCAGGCGATACCGACGGGCTTCCTGAAATCGGCCCTTGGACCAGGGCGAGCACTGCTGGCCCGAGTCCTGACCTCCGGCAACCTCTTGCCCTTAGATGTGCCGAGCTCGGTCACGATCTTGTCCAGCTCGTCCTCAAAGAGCAGCTTGCCTTTAAAAGGCAACTTGGTTAGGCGCGATTTTGAGGCATGGTCAGCCGACCAGTGCTTAAGCCACAGCCACCGCCGGGCAGAAACTGTCTGAGCCATACCTTTAGCCGAGGCTCTCAAGACATCATACAGCAAGTCCGCCAAGTAGGCCAGGCCCAACTCCAGGGCCGGCCAGTCCGCCCTCAAGGAAGAATCCGAGGGGGAAGCCCGCTGCAAAATGGTCAGGCATGCCCTGGCCACATAGGAGCCGCAAACCGAGGCTTGCAAGCTCAGGGCGGCCGCCTCAAAGGCCGACCTTAAGGACGCCTCCAATCTCCTGACCTGAGCGTCCTTCAGGGCAGTGCCACCTTCCACCAGCAGAGCCGTCTTCTTAGTCACCGCAGTGATTAAAGAGTCTACTGTAGGCCAGAGAAAGGCCTCCCGTTCACCCTCAGGCAGAGGGTACAGACGGGACATGGCTCTGGCTACCTTAAGGCTCGCTTCAGGGGCATCCCATTGAGCCGAAATTAAAGTCTGCATAGCTTCATAAACGTGGAAGGTTCTGGGCGGGCGCTTAGTTCCCAGCATAATGGCAGAGCCAGCTGAGGCTGAGAGAGGGCCTTCCTCCGGAGAGGAAATTTTCAGAATGCTCATGGCCTGTACTAAAAGGTTGGGCAAATCCTCTGAGCGAAAAAGCTGCGCTGCAGAGGGGTCATCCGCTCCATCCGAGTGGGGATCAGTCTCCTCCACAGAGTCCCCTAAGGACCTTTGGGAGAACTCAGATACGCTGCCCTCATCCACATCAGAGGAGACCGAGTCCCCTAGGGCCTGGAGATCCACCCGAGGGCGCTTGATCATGGAAGCCTCATCACCCTTATCAGACAGAGGAGCAGGGGCAGTGTTTTGCATAAGGAAAGCCTGATGCAGCAGTAAAATAAACTCAGGGGAGAACCCCCCCCCCCCCAGTCTGTGCACTTCTGCAGCCTGGGCCACGGCCCTAGAGGCACTCTCAACCTGTGCTCCCAAGAGCGGGGGAGAGGTGCGCTGCGCATCTAAAATGGCGTCCGCTGCGACACTCCACGAAGGAGACGCGCGGGAAGAATGGCGCTTTAATTTCGCCGACTTTATACCATCGGCCGAGTCAAGGGCGACGATACCATTAACGTCTCCCACCTCAAGGGCGGCCCAAGAAGGAGCCGACCGAGCAGCGTGGCCGGCCACAACCGGAAAGGCGGCCAGCGGAGGATGAGTGCCTAAAGCGGGAAAAACCTCCGCACTGGAGGAAAACCCGGGGAACTCTCCCGATTCCGAAAAGGCGCCCAAGAAAGGCGTCTCTGCCTTTGAACCCCCCGCTTCCCCGCTAGACGCGTGCACGCGGTCCGGGGAGCGTCTTTTCGCGCCCTCGCCATCCGACGCCATAGCCACGTGGAGACCATTCGGGGAACCCCCTGCCCGCTAGGAAAAGGTAAAATTACCTGCTTCTCGCTCAGAGCTACAACGATTTGGAGTCCCAGTGAGTAGCTGCAACCAAGGCCGTCTTTCTCTCAAGGACGTCTATTTTTCTGTTTTGTTTTGGGTTTTTTTTTTTTTTTTTTTTTTTAACAGATCCAGCGGGAGGGGGGAGAAAAGGAGGGACCTGGTACCACCAGGTTTGCACTTGCTCACGAAGAGCCCTCAACCCCAGGTACTCAACAAAACCTAAACAATTAGGCTTGGAGACCTAGCCAGAGCTGCTGCTGTGTGACCACACACCTGCTAGATAGAGAACATACTGGGGGATTTCTGGCAGCACATGACCACATATAGGGAGGCAAAAGATTGCTCTCTATCTCCACCTGCTGGTAGATGGACACAACCCACTAGTCTATGGATTGATTGGCTTGATGATAGGCAAAAACAGATTTCTTTGTATATTAATACCTTTCAAGATTTTAAACATCTATATCTCCCCTGTCCCTCTTTCTTTCAGAGTATACATATGCAGGTCCTTCAAGGCTCTTCTCATACTCTTTTAGTGCAAATCTCAAACCATGGGCCCTGTTTACTAAGGTACATCAACGTTTTTAACAAGTCTACAATTAGCACACGCTAACCATTTAGGTGCCTATAGGGATATTGTAGGCGCGTACATGGTTAACACGCATTAAAGATGTTAACGTACCTATAACGCAGCTTAGTAAACAGGGCCCCATGTTTGTTTCCTTCTTCTGAACCACTTAGTCTTCATATTTCCTTAGCCTTCAAAATTGAACACAATATTCCAAGTAAGACCTCATCAATGACTTATACGTGGGCATTAAAGCCTCTTTTTTTCTGCTTGTTATGCCTCTCTCTATGCAGCCCCATCCTTCTGGCTTTGGCCATTGCTTTGTCATATTGTTTCGCCACCTTGAGATCCTTAGACATTACCACCCCAAGGCCCCTTTCACAGGGCCTGTATACCAGCCTCTCGCCACTTATCACATTCAGCTCCTCTGGATTTCTACACCCCAAGTGCCATCATTCTACAGTTCTTCACATTCAATTTTAACTGCCAAACATTAGATCGTTATTCTAAGTTTTGTGGATAACTTCTCTAATCCCTCCAAAGTGTCCACCCTGTTGCAAATCTTTGAATTCAATGGGGATATCCTGAAAACCCCAACTGGCTGTGTGTGCAGCAAGAACTGTAAGTAAGCAAAAGAAAACCTTGATAAGTCAGAAACATTTTGGAACAAATTACTTTGGACCAATGAAAATTGAATTGTTCAGCCACAGTCACATAAAAAAAGATACACTGGTAGAAAAAAAAAAAGTGAAGCATTTGAAGAAAACAGCAGTTTGCCAACCTTTAATTAAGTTCTGGGTGGATCTATACTGCTTTGAGGCTGTGTGGCAACCATTGGAATACTGTGTGGGTGGAAAGAAAAATGAATTCAACTAAATATCAACATATCCTAGAACGGGGGGGGGGGGAGGGAGGGTTGTCAAATTGCAATCCTGGAAGACAGCAAACCAGTCAGGTTTTCAGGATAGCCCCAAAATATGCATGAGAAATATATCACATTGTATGCAAACATCTCTCATGAATATCCACTATACTGAACAATTGTTGATATTTTTGAGATTCATATCCTAGTTACTGTTCACATATGAACATCCACTAGGGATATTCGGAATACCAGACTGGTATGCAGCCCTCCAGAAATGCAGTTTGACAACTCTCCTAAAACATAATGCCCCACACACAATCAGTGAAGGAACTGAAGCTAATAAGGCACTGAATATTTCAGCAAGAAAATAATGTGAAATACACCTCAAAATCAACCATAAAGGTGCTTACAGGAATGTAAAATGAAGGTTTTGGAATGGCCTTTACAGTCCCCTTACTTGATTACTACTGAAAATCCATGGGGAGATGTCAAATAAGCAGTTCATGCAAAGGAAACATAAGAATATTTCTGAGCTACAAGGAAGAGTGGGAAAAAAATTCCAAAAGAAAGAATAGAAAGACTCTTGGCTGGCTAAATGAAACAGTTTGAAGCTGTTACTTCTGCCAAGGGAGGTGTAACAAAAAGTGTAAAAGGAAGCATATAAGTTTACATATGCCATATTCACTCTTATTTTGAATCTATTAAAAATAAACAGCAATTTGGCACTGAAAATTGCAGAAAGATGTCATGCTTAATTCTGTACCATGTAGATGTTGTGTTGTCTGTTCACTCAGGGATTCACTGAAATATACAACTTGGCAAGGAGCACCTAAACCTTTGGCAGTAGGTACCTCCTTTTCCCTGCTGAAGATACCTCTACAGATGCACCAGAGCATAGTTAGCTTTCCATGTTGCTTTATTACATTCATGGCAACCTTTAGGTCATCCAAGATCTATCTCTCCTATTTCATTATTTCCAGTTTTTATTATTCTGTCTGGGAAGAGGTTAATTCATTTTTGTGCCTCACAGAACCATTTTACCTAGCTGCTAAACACTTAACCAGTCTTTCAATTTTTTCAAGTGCCCTTTCCTTTCATAAAGCATCTTCTAATGTGTCTACTCTATTACATACTTCTGTATTGTGGGCAGGCCAACCTCTATTTCTCTCAGGTTCATCTACAGTATCACCAACAGTAATTTGACAAGAACTGACACAAGCACTGAGCCCTGAGGCACCCTATGGGTTATGTCACCATCACAATGGACTTGAATGACAACCACCCTCCTAAAATCATATCGCTTAATGAATTCCTTGCCCAAATAACTGCTTTATGATTTGTAGGAAGTTAACAGGGAACCCAGGCAGAAAAGGCATACAGGCATGTATGGTGTGTCATAAGTACATAAGTATTGCCATACTGGGAAAGACCAAAGGTCCATCAAGCCCAGCATCCTGTTTCCAACAGTGGCCAATCCAGGCCACAAATACTTGGCAAGATCCCCAAAAAGTACAAAACATTTTATACTGCTTATCCCAGAAAGTGGATTTTCCCCAAGTCCAATTTAATAATGGTCTAAATACAAAGCCTCCCCTCTGGGTATGGGCCAATAAGAACCAACATGCACGTGCATATTTTATGAAATACATGCAGAAGTGTTGATCCCTCCCTTGCTCTATCCAGTCTCTGTCCCTGGAAGCCCCTAGCTAGATATTGCATGAAAGTATGTTTTCTGAGTTCCTGCTTTAATATTTATATACCCCCAATTCTATAACCATCTCCTTGAGTGCAAAAACACTGTTCTACACTCTCCAATCACTTATAAAATTACCCCATAGTACAGTTTACTTATTGGCTTTCTATGTGTTACAATATCAAAAGCTTCACAGAAAAACAGTGGAGGTTGTTTCCCTGATCCACCACTGGCCAATTCATTAAGAGGGCAGATCTGAAAGTCATTTACACGGGGTAAATAGCAATCTAGTGAGGTACACTGGCTGTCTGAGGAGTGCATGCATTCACTCAGTCTAGCAAAAGTATAAGCAGGCTTCCACAACATACGTATTTTTAGTTACATCTGGGTGAGAGGTGTTCTTGGAAGTATATTTTGGGTAGGATCAGAAAATAATGTGAATAAACTGTACTTACAAACATATGCATATTATTTTCCATAAAAATTCGACCAGCAGGGACAGAAGACCACAGTCACTTTGTACCTAAGGCAATGTTTAGATTGAAAATTCGGTGCGCAACAAGTCATCTGAAAACTGCCCCCTAGAGAACTCTGCAAGAGCTTTCCTTTGTGAAATCATATCTGTGGTCCTGAAAGCTCTTTGTTTCAAGATGCTGCACTATTTTTATTTCAGTAGCATTTCTGAAGAATTGGCTGCTATTGAATTTAAACAAAAGGGTTGATAGGTACCTGCCTCCTCCTTATTCTCTGGATTGGGACTACATCTGCTCTCTTCATCCTGCCTCTGCAGGAAAGATAAGAGGGATTATTTTATAGCTCTCTGTCCTGTCACAGAAACATTGAAATGACAACAAAGACAATCGAGCCTATCCACACCAACTATTAATCTCTCTTCCATTCATTCTTCTCTTTCAAATATTCTCTGTACTTTGAATTCAGACACTAGCCCATTCTCCACCAACTCCTTGGGAAGCTGATCCATGCATCCACCATCCTTTCCATAAGTATTTCCTAAAATAACTTCTAAGCATCCCTTTCACCTCATCTTATTACCCCTCCTTCCACAGCATCCTTACAATTGGTTTATACCATGAAGGTATTTAAATGTCGCTATCATCTATCTCCCTTCTCCCACCTTATTTCCAAAGTATACCTTTTAGTGGTCTCTCTCTGGGCTGTTTATATCCTTTTGAAAGTGTGGTCTCCAGAACTGGATACAGTACTCCAAAAGAGGCACAATCGTTTCCCTTTTCCTGTTGGTCATTCCTCTCTATAAACCCAAGCATCCTTCCGGTTTTATTGTCGCTATTTCTACCAGTTTGGCCATCTTAAGATCATCAGGTAAGATCACCTCCACATTCCGCTCTTCTTTCATGCATAGAAGCACTTCACTCCTTATACCGTACCAATTCTCTTGGGATTTTGCAGCCCAAATGCATGACTCTGCATTTTTTAGCATTACATTTTAGCTGCCAAATTCTAGACCGTTCTTTAAGCTTTGCTAGATACTTGTGACGAACTGGCCACTGCTGGAAACAGGCTACTGGGCACGATGGACCTGCAGTCTGTCCCAGTACGACAGTGCTTATGTTCTTAGATACCTCCTGATGTTATCCACATCTTCCAAGGTGTCTACCCTGTTGCAGATTTGTTACTACAGGAAGGAAAGGTGAAGAAGTATATTACAGCTCTCTATCCTGTTACTGCAAGAAGGAAGCATGAGGAATACGGTAAAATTATGTATAATCATACCTGATAATTTTCTTTCCATTAATCATAGCTGATCAATCCATAGACTGGTGGGTTGTGTCCATCTACCAGCAGGTGGAGATAGAGAGCAAACTTTTGCCTCCCTATATGTGGTCATGTGCTGCCGGAAACTCCTCAGTATGTCGATATCAAAGCTCCATCCGCAGGACTCAGCACTTAGAGAATTACACCCACGAAGGGACACTCTGCCCAGCTCACCACCGCCGAAACGGGGGAGGGGAATTAACCCAGCTCATCCCCACACAAGTGGGGGAGGGGAATCCGTCCAGCTCATCCCCGCGGAGCGGGGGAGGGACACCACACCCGCCGATGCGGGGGGATCTGGCTTATCCTGCAACCGCGGGAGGAGCTGACTGACCCTAACACCGCCGAAGCGGGAAGGGTACAAAGCTGCCCTACAGCCGCACGAAGCGGGAGGGAGTGCCGGCAGAATTTTAAGTCTCAATCCAGCCCCGTAAAACGGAGGGGAGAGGAATGCAGCAGCTCACTGTAACACAAACTCGTCTTAACTCTTGAAGAATCCAAGTGAAAAAACTTGAACACGAAGTCTTTCTGAAGTAACTGAAGACTAAACTTGAACCTGAAATGCAACCAGAATAAAAACAGTACAGATATCTGGGAGGGGCTATGGATTGATCAGCTATGATTAATGGAAAGAAAATTATCAGGTATGATTATACATAATTTTACCTTCCATATCATCAAGCTGATCAATCCATAGACTGGTGGGATGTACCGAAGCAGTACTCACCCAGGGCGGGACATTGAAATCCCTGACCTCAACACTGAAGCTCCAAACCGGGCCTCCGCCCGTGCAGCCACAGTCAAACGGTAATGCTTGGAGAATGTATGAGCCGAAGCCCAAGTTGCCGCCTTGCATATCTCTTCCAAGGAGACGGATCCGGCCTCTGCCATCGAGGCCGCCTGAGCTCTTGTGGAGTGAGCCTTCAGCTGGATAGGCGGCACCTTCCCCGCGGCCACATAAGCCGCTGCAATGGCTTCCTTGACCCATCTTGCCACTGTAGGCTTAGCAGCCTGCAGACCCTTACGAGGACCTGCACACAGGACAAACAGATGATCTGACTTCCGGAAATCATTGGTCACTTCCAAGTATTTGATGATGACTCGTCTCACATCCAGATATTTAAGAGCAGAGTACTCCTCTGGGTAGTCCTCCCTACGAAAGGAAGGGAGACAGAGCTGCTGATTCACATGGAATCGAGAAACAATCTTGGGCAGGAAGAAAGGCACTGTGCGAATAGTCACTCCTGCCTCAGTGAACTGCAGAAAAGGCTCTCGACAAGAGAGCGCCTGGAGCTCGGAAACTCTTCTGGCTGAAGTGATAGCCCCCAAAAAGACTGCTTTCAACGTCAGGTCTTTCAGAGATGCCCTCGACAAGGGTTCAAAAGGCGGCTTCTGCAATGCTCTTAGCACCAGGTTGAGATTCCACGCAGGCACCACTGAGTGCAGAGGAGGGCGCAGGTGATTAACTCCCTTGAGAAAGCGCACCACATCTGGCTGCGAAGCCAGGGAAACACCCTTCAGGCGGCCCCTGAAGCAAGCCAGAGCCGCTACCTGGACTTTAAGGGAACTGAGCGACAGGCCTTTCTCTAGACCTTCTTGCAGGAACGCCAACACTGAAGAAATTGGAGCAGTGAAGGGAGAAAGTGAGCCTGCTTCACACCACGCTGCAAAGATACGCCAAACCCTGGCGTAAGCAGTAGAAGTAGAGCGCTTCCTCGCTCTCAGCATAGTGGCGATGACCTTGTCTGAGAAGCCCTTCTTCCTCAGACGCTGCCGCTCAATAGCCAGGCCGTAAGACCAAAGGGGGAGGGATCCTCCATCACCACGGGACCCTGATGTAACAGGCCCTGCTCCACTGGCAGTCGCAGAGGATTGTCGACTGAGAGCCTGATCAAGTCCGCATACCAGGGACGTCTGGGCCAATCCGGACCCACCAGGATTACCCTGCCGGGATGCTTTGCCACCCGGTCTAGCACCCTGCCCAACATGGGCCAGGGCGGGAACACATAGAGAAGCTCTTGTGTCGGCCACAGTTGGAGAAGAGCATCTACTCCCAGGGATCGAGGGTCCCGTCCTCTGCTGAAGAAGCGCGGCACTTGGCAATTGGCCGATGACGCCATCAGATCTAGGCTCGGCTGGCCCCAGCGCTTCGTGATGTCCAAGAACGCCTGAGCAGATAGCTGCCACTCTCCGGGCTCCAAGGTATGGCGACTGAGAAAGTCCGCCTTGACATTCATGACTCCGGCAATGTGGGCCGCTGAAAGCTGCTCCAGGTTCGCTTCCGCCCACTGGCATAGATTCATAGCCTCCTTGGCTAGAGGGGCGCTCTTGGTACCTCCCTGGCGGTTGACATAGGCCACAGCCGTGGCATTGTCCGACAGGACCCGTACAGGCTTCCACACCAGTACCGGGATGAACTCCAAAAGCGCCAACCGAATGGCTCTGAGTTCCAGGAGGTTGATAGACCACTTTGCCTCTGCAGGAGACCAGAGCCCCTGCGCTGTCCTTCCCAAGCAGTGGGCTCCCCAGCCCGACAAAGAGGCGTCCGTCGTGACGACAATCCACTCTGGGGTCACCAGAGGCATTCCCGCAGACAATTTGTCTGTCTGCATCCACCAGCTCAGCGCCTTGCGCACTGCTGGGTCCAAGGGAAGTCGCACAGCATAATCCTCCGACATCGGAGTCCAGCGCTGCAGCAGAGAGTGTTGAAGTGGTCTCATATGAGCCCTGGCCCAGGGCACTACTTCCATCGTGGCCGTCATAGAGCCCAACAGCTGCACATAGTCCCAAGCCCGAAGAGGAGAGGCTACTAGGAACTGGTTCACCTGAGCCTGAAGCTTGACAATCCGATTGTCTGGCAGGAACACTCTGCCCACTTGGGTGTCGAATCGAACCCCCAGATACTCCAGGGACTGAGTGGGGCGCAGCTGGCTTTTCTCCCAGTTGATGATCCATCCCAGGGAGCTCAAAAGAGCAACCACCCGGTTCACAGCTTTGCCGCACTCTGCATAAGAGGGGGCTCGGATCAACCAGTCGTCCAGATAAGGATGGACTTGTACTCCTTCCTTCCTCAGGAAGGCCGCGATGACCACCATCACTTTGGAGAAGGTCCGCGGAGCAGTAGCCAACCCGAATGGGAGGGCTCTGAACTGGAAGTGTCGGCCCAGTACTGCAAAACGCAGGAAGCGTTGATGAGGAGGCCAGATGGGAATATGCAAGTACGCTTCCTTGATGTCCAAGGATGCCAGGTACTCCCCTGCCTTCACTGCCGCTATAACAGAGCGGAGAGTCTCCATGCGAAAGTGCCGAACTTTCAAGGCCCGATTGACCCCCTTGAGGTCGAGGATAGGCCGGACAGAACCTCCTTTCTTTGGTACCACAAAGTAAATGGAGTAACGTCCCTTGCCAAGCTGATTTTCTGGCACCGGAACGACCGCCCCCAGGCGGATGAGATTGTCCAAGGTCTGCTGCACTGCCACAGCTTTGACCGGAGACTTGCAGGGAGAGAGTACAAACCCGTCTCTTAAGGGTCGGCAGAACTCTAGCTTGTAGCCGTCTCTGATGACTTCCAGCACCCAAGCGTCTGAAGTTATTGTGGTCCACTCGCCCAGAAACGAGGACAGCCGTCCTCCAATCTGCACTGGGGCGTGGACCAAGACCCCGTCATTGGGTACGAGACCCTGGGGGAGGACCGGAGGGAGCACCTCCGGGACGGCGGTCTCTGCGAAAGGAACGCTGCTTGGGGGAGAAGGTCCTCTTAAAGGAAGAGGAGGCAGAAGAGCCCGACCTGCCCGGGCGGTACCGACGGGCTTCCTGAAACCGTCCTCTGGAGGTACCGGGGCGAGCACTAGCTCGAGCCCTGACCTCTGGTAACTTCTTGCCCTTAGACGTGCCGAGATCGGTCACGATTTTGTCCAGCTCGACCCCAAAGAGCAGCTTGCCTTTAAAAGGCAATCTAGCCAGGCGGGATTTAGAGGCGTGGTCAGCAGACCAATGCTTCAGCCAAAGCCACCGCCGCGCAGAGATTGTCTGAGCCATGCCTTTAGCTGAGGCTCTCAAGACATCATACAGCAAGTCTGCCAAATAGGCCAAGCCCGAATCCAGGGCCGGCCAATCATCCCTCAAGGAAGAATCCGAGGGGGAAGCCCGCCGCACCATAGTCAGGCACGCCCTGGCCACATAGGAACCGCAAACTGAGGCCTGCAAATTTAAAGCAGTAGCCTCGTAGGACGACCTTAAGGCCGCCTCCAATCTTCTGTCTTGGGCGTCCTTTAGGGCCGTGCCACCTTCCACCGGCAACGCCGTTTTCTTAGTCACCGCAGTGATTAAAGAATCCACGGTAGGCCACAGATAGGCCTCACGTTCACTCACAGCCAAAGGATAGAGGCGGGACATAGCCCTAGCCACTTTAAGGCTCGCTTCTGGGACATCCCATTGAGCCGAAATTAAGGTGTGCATAGCATCATGCACGTGGAAGGTTCTAGGCGGGCGCTTCGTCCCCAGCATAATGGCAGAGCCAACAGGGGATGAGGGAGAGACGTCCTCCGGAGAGGAAATCTTCAAAGTGTCCATGGCCTGTAGCAACAGGTTGGGCAAATCCTCTGGGCTAAAAAGCCGCGCTGCAGAGGGGTCATCCGCTCCAACCGAGCGGGGATCCGTCTCCTCCAAGGAATCCGCAAAGGACCGTTGGGAGACCTCAGACACGCTGCCCTCATCTACATCGGAGGAGACAAATTCCTCCAAGGCCTGGGAATCAACCCGAGGGCGTTTGCCTCTGGGAACCTCAACCTCTTTACCAGACGAGGGAGCAGGGGCAGCGTTGTGCATGAGGAAGGCCTGATGCAGCAGCAAAACAAACTCGGGGGAGAAACCCCCCAGACTGTGCACTTCCGCAGCCTGGGCAACAGCCCTAGACGCACCCTCAACCGGCGCTCGCAAGAGCGGGGGAGAGACATGCTGCGCATCCAAGATGGCGTCCGGCGCGACACTCCGCGAAGGAGCCGCGCGGGAAGAACGGCTCTTAACTTTAGCCGCTTTTGCGCCGTCGCCCAAATTAAGGGCGTTCATGGCATTAATGTCTCCAACCTCAAGGGCGGCCCAAGAAGAAGCCGTCCGAGCCGCGTGGCCGGCCAAGATGGCGGAGGCGAGGAGCGGGGGATGGGTGTTTATGGCGGGAAAAACCGCCACGCCGGAGGAAGGACCGGGACATACATCGGTCACGAAACTGTCACCCAACAAGGGCGAATCAGGCTTGAAGACCCCCGCATCCCCTCTAGAAGCGCTCCAGCAATCCGGGGAGCGACCCTTTGCGCCCTCGCCCTCCGACGCCATATGCCACGAGGAGAAGAATCGGGGAACCCCCTGCCCGCTATAAAAAGGTAAAAATTACCTGCTGTCCGCTCCGAGCTGTAACGACCTGGTGTCCCAGTGAGTAGCTGCAATAGACGCTTAAATAAACGTCGAAATAAACGCCTTTAAGGACGTTCAAAATTTTTTTTTTTTTTTTTTTTTTTTTTTAACGGAGCCAGCGGGAGGGGGGAGAAAAGGAGGGACCTGGCACCACCAGGTTTGCACTTGCTCAAAAGAGCCCTCAACCCCAGGCACTCAACAAAACCTAAAAATTAGGCTTGGAGGCCTAGCCAGAGCTGCTGCTGTGTGTGACCACCACCTGCTGAGATAGAGAACATACTGGGGAGTTTCCGGCAGCACATGACCACATATAGGGAGGCAAAAGTTTGCTCTCTATCTCCACCTGCTGGTAGATGGACACAACCCACCAGTCTATGGATTGATCAGCTTGATGATATGGAAATTAATGTTTCCTGTGCTTTTGTGCAATGGAGTATCTTACTGCTCTAAATCCTAACTCTTCTGAAAGAAGTTCTATGTCTTGTCTTTGCAAGCAGGAAGGATAAGGTATTAATTACAGTTCTCTGCAGCAAGTGATTCAGGAAGGTTAGTTGAATCTGGTATATTACAGCTATCCATCCTGTCCAATGAAGGACGGATTGCAGCTCCCTGTTATTGTTTCTGTGTAGGATGAATAAGGGCAGGTTTGGGCTATCTGCATGCTAGTTCCACACTGGTCAACCTGTGTTTGTTCTTGTACATTCAAACTGACTCAAGCTCTCCCAACCATCCAGTTAGCACTCACCTTTTCACATTTACTTCTGTTCAGCCCCTCCTCGGCCTATAACCCTCGAATCCCACACCAGAAATCACCAGTCTTCCTTTTCTGATCCAAGATTGACAGATGGTGGGGGAAGTTACCCACCACTCAGCCACCATTCTGACAAATACAAAGCTCGGAAGCTGGACATAGCAATAAGATAGAAAAATACGAAAACAGTACTGATTAAAGGGGTGTCAGTTTCAAGCAATTCTTCTGTGAATCAGGTGGAGAGGACGAATATTCTTAAATATCAAGAAACACAGTCAGAAACCAAGAACATGTGGCCAGGGCTGCTGAGAGACAAAGATGGGCCCAGGGCAAACAATCTTCAGGACCCCGCTGCTGCCCACCCAACACTGCTTCCCCTGCTGCCCCTTCCCACAGCAGCGAATGAGAAAGAGTGCTCTGCCATCTACAGGTCCTTCTTCTTGCCAAGTCCCGCCTCCTCTGAAGTAACTTCCTGTTTCTGCATAGGCAGGAAGTGGCAAGAAGAAGGACCTGTGGCCAGCAGAACAGTCTCCTGATCACTGGTGTTGGAACGGGAACGAGGAGTCTTGCCTCCCACCTCCTCGCGGTGGCCCTGCTTGGGCAGTAAGATATAAAAATTTTTCTCATTGTACTGGAAGCTACAGAGCTGATTAAAAAGAATTTTCAAGCACACCTGATAGGTTACCTATACATACATTTTATGAACTCCAAAAGGAAGCTGTTTTTGGCACAGTGCAAGTACTATGGTAAGCCTTAGCAGTAAACCTGAGACTGAGATCATATTCCACATACCCTGGCTTAGGAATAAGGTTCATTGCTGTCACAGTACGCTCACAATTAACCTATCTGGAGAAATTGTACCTGAGTGCCACCATTTCATATAATGCCAAGGTAAAGCACATACTTGATTTTGGTGCTTGTTAATGTTCAAATTAAAAAACACTATATTTATTCTCTTTTATTTAGCTATAAATTATCTGCAATGAATACAAGATAGTTTAAGAGGTTGTAAAAGATAACACTGGAGTTATAGAAAATAATTTCTTCTAAGTCTAGCATTTTCAGAACTTACATGTTCCTAGAACTGTGAGCATTTTCCTTTAACAATATTTTCAGTGTATATGTCATAAGCCTAGTGGGTGCTTCAATGGTTGTCTGTAGCTAAGAGCAGAACATAGTTTTATTTTCAGTCACATCTGCTGTTCTTTTAACAATATTAAGCTCAAGACCCTAACAATAAGTGGGTTTTGGCCAGTAAAGGAAGAACTGATATTTTTGCATGTTATCAGTAGCTCAAAAATTGTATCACTCTAACTCAAGTTCAATCCATCCAGTGTCTGGGAATCTTGAACTCACTGCACACTCACAATCAGGAGATAATCTTCAGCCAGATAGTGATGGGGAACCTCACTGGTTCTTCAGCTCACTAATCTTGCTGTGATTTTCTTTGCCACTGCCACCACCATCATTTCTACCATCCAGGGGCAGTCGCACAGGGCCCCATGCTCCTAGGGGCCCCGCATCTCTGGCACGTCTGTCCTTCTGTCTCGGAATACCTCCTTGCTCTGTACCTTAATGTGTATCCACATTTCAGTAGAGAGAATCAGGCAGTGGCAGCGATTTTCATATCCCGTCAGCTGCCGAGCCCAGAGCCTCCTTGCTGCTGCATTCCACCCCCTTTTGATGTCACTTCCTGCTTCCACAAGGGCAAGATGCAGCAGCGAGGAGGCTCTGGGTTCGGCAGCTGAACGGATATGAAAATCACTGCCACTGTCTGCCACTCTCTACTGAAACGTGCTGGATGCACATCAAGGTATATGGTGAGCTGGGGTTCCGAGAGCTCTAAACCTCCTTTTAATGTGTGATAAATTATGGCTTATGGTGGAGGGCGGGGGGACAGGCAAGGGCCCCACTGAACTGGTCTGCACAGGGCCCCGCAATTGCTAAGACTGGCCCTGCTACCACCGGCCCAATGAGGCCGCCGGCGGTAGCTTCAACTTGAGCGCACGCCATTTCTAATGCTACGGAAAATAATTCCGTAATTTCTAGCACTGCGCTAACCTGGTGGTAATCGGGCAGCAGTTACAGCCGGGTTACTGCGGGTGGCGGTAAGTATTCCCTCTGCATGGACATGTCTTTTTTAGGGGCTTTTTACCCGCTGTGGTAAAAAGGGCCTTGGTGCATGGCAAAATCGGCCCCCATCGCTACCGCAGGGCCCTTTTTACCGCAGCTTGGTAAAAGGACCCCTATAGCACTTAGGCACTTTCTTACTGAATAGCAGCTAGTGCATATACAAGCCGCACGGACAATTATTGGCACCACTGCTGTGCACAAGTGATACGTACTTCCAGGTGCCCCTTTTATTAAATCAGCAAATTGTAGGCGCGTTAAAAATGCTAACATGTCTTAGTAAACAGAGACCTTAGACTTGTAGGGACAGAGAAAGTACCTGCATATGTGTACAGCGATGCGTATGCCTAGTAGCGCTATAGAAATGATTAGCAGTTAGTTAAATTACCCTAAAAACTAAATTACACTCTCATATATAAATATTAAAAAACACAGAGAGAACAGTTGCATAAGCTTTAGGTCAACAGACCTCTCACAGTGCACAGTTGTCCAAAACCTCATATATATGTTTTAATCATCTGTCACTCCCACATCCACCCTATCAAAAAACACTTTATTAAAGCCTTCTATTACTGAAGTATGAAAAAATATTTGTACATGTCAAACGCAGTTACTAAGCCGACAAACATGCAGCGCTGACTTGATCTCAGACATGCCTACGAAATCCCAAATATATACTAAATAAGAAAAAGAGTGAGCCCCCAAAATACACCCAAAAAGCAAGGTACAAGGAAAAAAATGTTGCCCTTCTGAAAATTCTTGGATAGCATCCAGGTTTTTAGAATATGTTTACATCCTGTTAGATTCTTTGTACAATATATAAATAGTTCTTATTTAAATGGCAATAGGGAGCTGAAACTCGCAAAAATGCAGCATCAGTATCATTAAACATGGAGGCCAATTTTCAGACTTCCCATGGACTTGCAAGCCAATTTTGAAAGGGAAACACCTGGGAAGTTTTTCTTTGGAACTCATTTCCCCAGAGGGGCCCATGGGCACAAAAATATTACAGAGCTTGCAAGTGCAATCTCCTTGCTGGGAAGTACATTTGGGGAGTTATACTTTTTGAGATAGCCTCTTTTTCTGGAGGAAAGGCAAAAACTCCATTTGAAAATTGCACAATTGCCTCCAAGGTGTTTATATTTAATCTGAGGTCAATGTAGGGGGTGGGGGAGGGTTATAAACTTTATTGAGATAGTGTGCACTCTTATTTCAAAATACCATAGATAAGAAATTTAACCTCTTCACAAATTTCGCCCATAGTTTTGTACATGCAAAATTTTATTTAAATAAAATTAATGTGCTGCTACGATGCAAAATCATGCAATGCAGCACATTAACTATTATTGTATAAACTACGTGAAGAATGACCTCTGCAGGAGAAAGTTCATGAAAAAATAACTACATTGGTTATCTTTCTAATGCAATTTTCCATAGCTCAAGTAGAATGCTGTTTTTCTACACAGTTCATTTGCATATACGTGTATGTACATATGTTACACCGATACAATGTAGGCCATGGGTTCTCAACCCTATCGAAGACACACCCTAGGCAAAAAAAGTTTTCAGGATATCTTCAATGAATATGCATTTGATAAATTTGCATAAGAACATAAGCATGCCACATTGGGACAGACAAAGGCCCATCAAGCCCAGTATCCTGTTTCCAACAGTGGCCAATCCAGGTCACAAGTACCTGGTAAGACCCCCAAAAAGTAAAACAGATTCTCTGCAGCTTGTTATAGAAATAAGCAGTGGATTTTCCCAAGTCCATCTTAATAATGGCTTATGGCCTTTTCTTTTAGTGGAGGAGTAGCCTAATGGTTAATGCAACGGGCTTGGTGACCCAATGCAGCCCCTTGGGCAAATCTCTTAATCCTCCATTGCCCCAGGTACAAAAAAAATTAGGGCCCTGTTTACTAAGCTGCGTTATAAGCACGTTAACATTTTTAACGCGTGTTAACTGTGTACTGCGCCCTATAGGCGCCTACATGGTTAGTGCGCACACTAATTGTAGGCGCGTTAAAAATGTTAACGCGCCTTAGTAACATAGTAGATGACAGCAGAGAAAGACCTGTACGGTCCATCCAGTCTGCCCAATTAGATAAACTCATATGTACTACTTTATGTATACCTGACCTTGATTTGTATCTGCCATTTTCAGGGCACAGACCGTAGAAGTCTGCCCAGCACTAGCCCCACCTCCCAACCACTAGTCCCGCCTCCCACCACTGATGCTGCCAACCAATCTCCGCTAAGCTTCTGAAGATCCATTCCTTCTGAACAGGAATCCTTTATATTTATCCCTACAGGGCTCTTAGACTGTGAGCCCTGTGGGGACAGAGAAAGTACCTGCATATAATGTGTACAGCGCTGCATATGTCTAGTAGTGCTATAGAAATGATTAGGAGTTAATTAAATTATCCATACCTTTTAAAAACCCGGCTAAGCTTTTACCACATTCTCTGGCAATTTTTTTTAAACAATTCCAAACCACTGATTATGATTTTTTTTTAATTTATCAAGGATAAGCAGTACAAAATACATTTTCCAACAACACCATAGACAACCATTAATCCCCAAAGCCCCAGCCCTCCCCTCCCCCTCTGGCAATGAATTCCAGAGTTTAATTACACATTAAGAAATATTTTCTCCGGTTTGTTTTAAATGTACTACTTAGTAGCTTCACTGCATGTCCTAGTATTTTTGGAAACAGTAAACAAGCGATTCATGTCTACCCATTCCACTCCACTCAGCAATTTATAAACCTCTATCATATCTCCCCTCAGCCACCTCTTGTCCAAGCTGAAGAGCCCTAGCCGCTTTAGGCTTACCTCAAAGGGAAGCCTTTCCATCCCCTTTATCACCTTCGTCGCCCTTCTCTGTACCTTTTCTAATTCCACAATATCTTTTTAGAGATGAAGTGACCAGAACTGCACCAGGTATTCAAAGGGCCACATATACTAAGCCGTGCTAAAGGCACGATAGCATTTTTAGTGTGCGCTAACCATGTAGATGCCCATAATAACCCTATGGGCATCTACACAGTTAGCATGCGCTAAAATACCAGCGCATCTTAGTAAGCAGGGCCCAGACTGCGGTCACACTATCATGTATTATTCATCATGAGTATCCTGAAAATCTGACTGGTTGGGTATGTCCTGAGGACTAGGCTGAGAACACCAGAGAAAATCAAAACAATGCACTCTTACAATTCAATTACGCCATCAATTCTTCAGGTCTGCAAAGCATGGTTATTCTTATGGAGGATGTAGTAACAGCGGTTAGCGTATCTGGGTTTAAAAAAGGTTTGGACAAGTTCCTTGAGGAAAAATTCATAGTCTGTTATCACGATAAACATGGGGGAAGCCACTGCTTGTCCCAAGATTGGTAGCATGGCATGCTGCTACTAATTCGGTTTCTGCCAGGTACTTGTGACCTGGATTGGTCACTGTTGGAAGCAGGATACCTGTCGCGTCTCTCGCGCTTGCCGCGCTCTCGAGGACCTTGGCATACCTTCAGGCTTCTTCCCCGGGAGCGCGGGGTTTGTGAGTCCATAGGCCACTACCGTGGAGCGGCAGTGGCAGGCAAAATCACCTTCCAGGTAGAGAGGAAACAAGTCTGGACCGGAACTCCGGACTGGAGTTCTACACCGGAACACTCGGAACTGGAACGCACCGGACGGGTGCGCACTGGAGTGGGGCCCGCTGGACTGGACACACTGGAGTGGCCCCACTGGACTGGAACATACAGGAGTGAAACCCGCTGGACTGGAACACACTGGAGCGGAACCCACGGAACTGGAACACCCTGGACCTAGGCTTCACCTACACTTGACTGCCTGTCCCCGAGGGTTGAGCCCTAAGGTTCTGGCAGCCGGTAGGACTTACAGGAACAGCAGGAATGAAGATCCAGGAGTGCCCCCTGGCACCTGGGCGAAGGCAAGGCAGACAAGCAGGGACGGTCCGGGTTCTGGCAGTCGGCAGGAATCAACACAATGACTAGTAAACTGTACCCAGGCTAATAGGAACGCTATACCTAGGCAAACCAGTCATACACAGGAACATACACAGAGCAAACTCATGAGACTTGGAAGGCTATACACCAGCTAACAACTAAGCTGTGCCCAAGCTAACAAGTCATGCCCTGGAAACAAACGCAGAACACTAGCAAAGCTTTACACAGGCTACAAGCCAGACGGTGCCTAAGCTGGCTAGTCTGCACTAGGAACAAACACAGAGAACTAGCAGAGCTATGCACAGGCTACAAGCCAGACGGTGCCTAAGCTGGCTAGTCTACACTAGGACCAATCACAGTCTTGGGATAGTGGCTAGCAAGGGCGGCTAGTCTAACACTAGGAACAGACACAGAGAACTAGCAGAGCTATGCACAGGCTACAAGCCAGACGGTGCCTAAGCTGGCTAGTCTACACTAGGAACAATCACAGTCTTGGGATAGTGGCTAGCAAGGGCGGCTAGTCTAACACTAGGACCAAACACAGTCTTGGGATAGTGGCTAGCAAGGGCGGCTAGTCTAACACTAGGAACAAACACAGACTTGGGATAGTGGCTAGCAAGGGCGGCTAATCTAACACTAGGAACAAACACAGTCTTGGGATAGTGGCTAGCAAGGGCGGCTAGTCTAACACTAGGAACAAACGCAGAGAACTAGCAGAGCTATGCACAGGCTACAAGCCAGACGGTGCCTAAGCTAACTAGTCATGCACTGGAAACAAACACAGACTTGGGATAGAGGCTAGCAAGGGCGGCTAGTCTAACCCTAGGAACAACCGCAGAGAACTAGCAGAGCTACGCACAGGCTACAAGCCAGACGGTGCCTAAGCTGGCTAGTCATGCTCTGGAAACAAACACAGAGAACTAGCAGAGCTATGCACAGGCTACAAGCCACACGGTGCCTAAGCTAGCTAGTCATGCACTGGAAACAACCACAGAGAACTAGCAGAGCTATGCACAGGCTACAAGCCACACGGTGCCTAAGCTAGCTAGTCATGCACTGGAAACAAACACAGAGAACTAGCAAAGCTATACACAGGCTACAAGCCACACGGTGCCTAAGCTAGCTAGTCTACACAAACACAGAGCACTAGCAAAGCTATACACAGGCTACAAGCCACACGGTGCCTAAGCTAGCTAGTCTAAACAAACATAGAAACTCACACAGAGCAAACACTGAAACTGTGTACAGAGCACTCTATACACCAGGACCTTTAGATGAGATGCAAAGGCCCGGACTGTAGTCTTCAAGTGATTACATAGTAACATAGTAGATGACGGCAGATAAAGACCTGGATTAATAAAGCCCCTCAACACCAGAGCCACAGCTGCAGCAATCACCTTGCAACCAATCAGAGGCTTGACACACAGAGCAGTCAGCCCATAGGAAGGAACAGCGGGGGCCATCTTGGATACTGGCAAAGAGGAGGAGGTGGCAGCCATCTTGGAAGAGGCAAAGCCCACACAGGTGAGGTTCAGTAGGGCAATCAGCACACAGAGCCAGAGAGAACCTAAGACAGACACTGACACAGAGACAAGCAGAAGCCAGCACAGACACTGACTCCCAGAAACAGGGTAAGTCTGAGGGTTGTCATGGCCACGGACGGGACAATACCGGGCTAGACGGACCATTGTGTTCTTAATTTTTATCGATTTTTTTTTTAATCAATTTTTACTTTTGTAATTCAGGAGAAATATCTTGTAAACATTTTTTAATCTCCAACCTGGCTTCCTCAGGTGTTGGTACTGTTAACATTGAGTTTTAATGATCCACATTTTTGAAGTTTCAATTCCATCAAGTCTGTTATACCTTAATTCTTCTCTGGAACTTGACAACAACCTCTGAGGGAGCCAGATTGTTTGCGTGAAACAGAAGTTCTGTTGGGTATAAAGATAAGTGCTGAACATATCAAATTTCAATTGCCTCCACTTTTAACTGCAGAGAAGTGATTTTTGGAGATTGAAAAATATTTACAACAGGTTTAGAAAAATGAACAAAAGTTGACAGAGTTTTTAAGACCGATGATTGAGAATTGGACCTGTTGGTGGAAAGCAGAAAATTTGATGCATGCTTCCTAGAGGTCTGAGGTCTTTTTCTCCTGAAGTAAAAAAAAGTAAAAATTGGTAAAATTGATAAAAATTGATGGAATAATTGAATTGCAAGAGTGCATCATTTTGACTTTCTCTGACATCTGGTATTCTTGGCAGTGTTTGGATATTTATATACCAGTTTATTACTGCTTTGCTAGACTAGGTTGAGGACCCCTGCTCTTGGCAAAAAAAAAAAAATGCCATGTGAATGTGCCTTTTAAAATTACCCATCACCACATGAGTGAAATCTTAGTAAATCATGCATTAAGCAAACATTTTTCTATACCATATACATACTGTAACATGACTTGCTTATCCACTCGTTCCCTAGCTGGGATCATATTCATGCACCCTTCTGACTTCACATGCAATTTTAAGGGCCCTGTTTACTAAGCCACACTAGAGGCACGTTAGCATTTTTAGCACACGCTAACCACTGGTGCATTCTGTGTAGATGCCCACAATATTCCTATGGGTACCTACACAGCACGTGCTAATTTTGTGCACACGCTAAAAACGCTAGCGCACCTTAGTAAACAGGACCCCAAGTTATTTTCTAATGCCTGCTACTCTCTCTCACCTGTCTATTGATTCCACCTCACCTTATATACTGTGCTGTTTAATATGTTTTATTGCATATTGTGCTGATACTGTAAGTAGCATACTATGTCATAGTAGGTGCTGTTATTTGATTATTTTCACTGCTGCAATTGTCTATTGCCTAAGTTTGACTTATTCTTGCTGTACACTGCCTTTGAATTTCTTCAAAAATTCATTTGTTTGTTTTGAATAAGTGTAACATCAACACACTAATCTTTAAATGCTATAACACTTCCTGTTCATACATGCCTATCCCACCCTAAAGTATGCCTTCAGCACACAAGTCAAATCACTGGTTCCAGACTCCAGCACTCTTGACCCCCCCCGATCAAGCCTTGGTGAGAGTGCTGCAGTGGACAAATCTACTTTGCAATAAAACAGAATGAGAAGACTAGGATCAAAGAGGTATAGAAGGAGCATTCACAATTCACAGGAGGCCTGTGCGAGTATTTTCTCCATTTTTGATCCCAGCACCCTCATCCAATAATCACAGACCACGCCAACACACGAATAATCATGTCCCCACTATTCCCATCTTGCCCCACAGCCCAAATCTAGTATTCACCTCCCCCAGCCCATTCCTCGTGCCTCTACCACACAATACACAGCTACCTAACTGCCTCCCAGAAACCAGCTAACGTTCCCTTATCTAAACAGTCCGCTTTCAAGCCTCTTTCACCTGCCCTGTGCATTACCCCACCCAGAAATACCAAGTCTCAATCATTTGACTGCTCTCACGCACCCACCCAGCACCCTTCTTAACACGCGACCGGGAACCCGCTCCCTCTTTCTCCCACTCTCCCCTGGTCCAGCATGTCTTCCCCTTCCGCCCGAACCCACGATTCAGCCATCTCTCCCTCGTTTCTCAAACTCCCCGCCCCCACCATCCTACCCTCCAACTTGTCTTTGAGGTCGCCAGCGACCGGCCCCGATGCTTCCCGTCTCCGGCGTCCCGCCCTCTCTGACGCAACTTCTGTTGGTGTTCCGCCTCCTCTCTTGCGACTTCCCGTTTCCGGTAGGGCTTTGAGAGAAGGAAGTTACGTCAGAGCTCGGCGAAAGGGAGGTGGGGGAGACGGCGAAGGATGAATGGCTGGTGCTACAGGCGATTTAAAAAAAAAGTTTGAAGGTAAACTAAGAGGGGGAGACGGGCACGGAAAGATAACAGACTGTAAGTGCAGGAGGGGTGTAGGGTTTAAAGAGAGGGCGAGTTATTAACGAGGGGAGGGATATCGGTTGTGCGTTTGCTTCCTCTGGTTTGCCTCGCATCGCACTTAGTTACGTTGTTGCATCAAGCCGGTTTTGACCTCGTTGACATCCTTTTTGTTTTGTTTGTTTGTTGGGAACTGCCTGGAAGAGGGTGCAAGACATACTCTCGGTAACCTACAAGGAGGGAGCCATTCGCTCTTTGTGTTCCAATAATGGCAGCTCTGCTCACTCTCTGTCTCCTTGAGCTCCTGCGGCAAGAAGAGGAGAACGTGAACCACTGCACGTTGGGTAACTTCCTTCTGCTTTGCCGGATTGGACCCACTGCTCAGGAGGTGAACCGCGGGGCCCTACAGTCGGGAGAAAGAGGAAGTGGCTCGGTGTGCAATGGTCACTTCATCCGGCGAATTCGGCGGAAGGGGGAGAGTGAGCAGAGCAACTGGTACTGCTGAGGATGAGAAGGCACCATCTAAAAATGTGCCCCCAGTGTGTGGGGGATCAAGCCTGAAATAGAGAGTTGCATGGGACCCGTTCCCGTGAAAATCTAACCTGCCCCGCCCTAAGTAATCTCAGCTGGCCCACCCAGCCCCGACCCTGCTGCACAGTCACCTTGACTCCCCATCCCCCAAGAAAGCCAGCTTCTATAAGCAGTGAAAATATTGGTAAAAGTAATATGAATGCATTTTACTCTGCCAAGTACAAAATTTCCAAATAGAAAATTTAAGAATGTACATTTTCAAGAATGCAAACATCCATGAACAGCATGGCCCCCTTTCCTCCCCCTCCTCTCCATCCCCTTCCATCCCATATGCGTTTATTTCCTCCTTTTTCCCTCCATGTACATCCCCCTTATCAATCTTTTTTCCAGCTCCTTCCCTCCCTGCACCCACACTCCACCCTTTTTACAACCCACTCCCACCCATCCATGACTCTATCCACCCACCTCCCCTCGGAGTCAGGACGCCCTCCCCAGATGTACCTCAATGCACCCTGGTGGTCTAGTGGCCTCTTTGGGGCAGGAAAGATCCCCCATTCTTTCCTGCCTTCTTTAAGATGGCTGCTGAGACTTGAAGCGGTGGCCTTGCAAGACTTCCACGGCTGAGGCTTGGTGGGGGAAAGGCTTGCCTACACTTTAGCAGGAAGCCCGTGGGACCTGGGTCCATCCCCGTAGGATCCCCACAGTAACCGCAGGATTTCTGCTATCCCTGTTCCCATGCAACAGTCTAGCCTGAAGTTGTGCCATGGGGGGGGGGGGGGGGGGGAGAGATGCAATGATAGCCGGGGAGGAGAAAGAATGATAGGTGAGTGCCTGGGAGGAGAAAGAACATTACCAGTAAAGAACCTGTGAAGCATCTAGACTCCTGCATTGCACTGAAGTTTATGTATGCATGCATGGGCTTACACATGCAGTATACGTTCCTACACTTGCTGCCTTTGAATCTAAATGCAAGACCTTTCAATGCCCTGTAGCTTTATTTTACTGTTGAGATCTTGAAAATTATTTTCCCTTTTAACCAATTTGAATGTAATTTCATAAAGCATTTTCTGTATGCGAGGAAAGTTCTACCTCTGGGAATGGCTTCTATAAAATTGTATGAATGTATATGCAAATTTTCAAATACCAGCAGGAGCATATGTACTTTTAAGAGGTCTGCATTTGAGTGCATAGTTTGCCTATTTTTTTTTTTAATGAAGTACACAGCTATACATGTGTCTACATTAGAGTACATGCACATAGTTGCACTTGAATCAGTTGTACGTTAAAACCAAAGCACAAAGCATTAGCACGGTGTTATCCTGGTTTTACTGGTTGAGCAAAGCTCAAATGGTTTCAGCACCGCTATTGACTCGCACTGAAGCCATTATCACAGATAGCATTTAAATGCATGTTAATGCGGTCATTATCCACCCCGCATCCATGCTTTAAAAAAAAAAAAGTTTCTTCAATAGGAAAATTTTTGCCAGGTCCAGGGCATCATAGAAAGGCTGGTTGAGAGGAGAGGGGGTTTAGCAGCACCTGACTACCCTGTCCAGGACTACTTTCTGCATCAGTCCTGCACTACCCAAGCATCCCTTGCCCCCGGATATTAAATAAAAAAGATCCTGGATGGTCTAATAGCCCCCTCCCCCGATAGCCTAATGGTCTCCCCCCCCCCCCCCCCCCCATTAAAAAAAAACTCTGGTAGTCTAATGGGCCCACCCTGCAACCTTATCCCAGGGGCGATGCCTGCTCATGCCTGCCTCTGGGTGCTGTCATCTGGTGGGGCCTGTCTACCACAAGGAGGTTTGATAACAGAAGACGACATGTAACATAGAAGCATATTTTCAAAGCACTTTGGGAGGCTATGTTCCATAGGTTTCTGAGCCCGATAGTAACATAGTAGATGACGGCAGAAAAAGACCTGCATGATCCATCCAGTCTGCCCAACAAGATAACTCATATGTGCTACTTTTTGTGTATACCCTACTTTGATTTGTACCTGTGTTCTTCAGGGCACAGACCATATAAGTCTGCCCAGCACTATCCCTGCCTCCCAACCACCAGCCCCGCCTCCCAACCACCGGCTCTGGCACAGACCGTATAAGTCTGCCCAGCACTATCCCCGCCTCCCACCCACCAGCCCCGCCTCCCACCACTGGCTCTGGCACAGACCGTATAAGTCTGCCCAGCACTATCCCTGCCTCCCAACCACCAGTCCTGCTTCCCACAAGGCTGAAGCCAGTCTCCACCCAAGGAAGTTTAATTCTCCCCAATTCAGCTGCTGCCATCTTTGTACACCCAAAATAAAGAAATTGATAGGGTGGCAAGCTCATCCTACTGGCTTCAGCCCATGTAATGGGCCAGATAGGGTGATACTGTCTCCTGTTACCAAACCTCATTGGTCTACCATTTAGTTTTCCCTTATATGGTAAACAGACCCTGCTGATGAAGACCCTAGACTACCAGGAAATTTGTGTGGCAGGGACAGAGGGGGGCCATTAAACCACCTAGGATTTTTTTTTTTTAATATTGGGGGGAGAGGGAGCAAGTGGCTACTGGGCAGATCAGAAGAGGGTTTCAGGGTGGGTGCTGCTAGACACCAGGGTTGTTTTGGGGGGTGGCAGGAAAATATGGGGTGGGGGCACAGGTTGAGGACTAGCATTCGACGGCATTTAGCGCTAAGCAGCAGTTTACTGCCACAGTTTTAGCATGGCAGTAATTTGCATGCTCATTAGTTTGAGCATGCTGTGGCTCTTTTTTTGTGCTTATTTCACAATAGACTGAGGACTCTACAGTGAAATTTTGAGCATGGGACTCTCAGTGTGAGAGCATTTGTGCGATGCTGGGGGCTATTGTAGGAGCCTCTATATATAGAGTCGTATTTTCAAAACACTTACTGAAAATGAGCCCCAAAGTCAACTAAACATATAACTTGTCTTTAGAAAATTGAAGTGTGAGTTGAACCTTTTCTAATTCCACTATATCTTTTTTGAGATACGGCAACCAAAATACTCAAGGTGAGGTGGCACCATGCAGCAATACTGAGGCATTATAATAATGTTCTTATTTTGCTAACGTGCCTATAATGCGGCTTAGTAAACAGGACCCTTCAACTGCAAACGTGCTTAAGTAAATCTTAAACAGAATGTAAATTGGAAGGGGCCATGGAAGTGCTTCACTTAGATGAAGAAGACATTTGCATGAAAAAGATTCCTCAACTTTGTTAAATTATATAGACAAGCTTTGATGGCCAGCTAAAGTTCATAAGCCAAGTATTTAAAAGGACACTGAATTTGGCACTCAGTAGTCATTTGTTTAGTTAACTAGAAATCCAGCAATGTTTATACTAGGACATATTTCTATTGTGTTTTTGATGTCTGAATTTAATATTCATTTTCCTTTCTTTTCTATGATGCCCTGCGGGAACACTGGAAGTGATGGACTAGGCCAAATATCTCTGGAATTTTACAAAACAAAAAAATGCCTTGGTGTTTCTCAGATGAGTGCATCAGTTGGATGGTGCAGACTTTGCTATGAGAAAGAGCACCAGATATACATGGAGAAGGAGATGGGGAAAAACTTAGTGAAAAGATCAACATTGAACAGGCATGAATACCTTCCACAGATGCCAGTGTAGGCAGAGGTGGATAATTTTATAGTTATGTACAAGTATTACAAAATAATCTTGTACAGAAAAATGCTAAAGCTACAAACTATCTTAAATGAAATTACACATAATAAAGTAAAATAAGTACCTCAATAGTATTCATCAGGCCCCACACTAGGAGAATAACAAGGACGGAAAAGTGAGAAGAAATAGGTCAACAATTAACTAACAAAAAGCAGTATGTTCTGGTAGCATTTAAGATTTGTGTCTGTTTTTAATCTAAAGAGGATCTACACCTATTAGAACCTGTCGGTAAAGCGGATTATCAATGCCAAATTAAATTAAATTCACTTTTAGTAAAGGTGACTCTGGAGTATTGAAAAAAATACTTCATGCAGTCGTATTTGACTACTAGTGGAACCATGCCCATTTCCTCAACAATGAAACAGGCCCTAGGAAGGCTGTCATTTAACCTTTTTTTTTTCTCTCTCCCCTGCCCTCCCCTTCATGTCCATCGATTCTTCGCTCCCATCCCATCCCCTCCATGTCCAGCGATTCTCCTCTTCCCTGCCCTCCTATCCGTGTCCCGTGATTCTCTACTGTCCTGCCACCCCATCCATGTCCATCAATTCTCCTCTGCCCTCTCCTTCCCCTCCCTCTCTCCCCTCGATGTCCCGCAATTCTCTCCTCGATTTGTACCCGACCGTTTTCTGGCTGGCTGGTTCTGGTTTCTGTTCCATTCGTAACATCCCTCCTGACGTCAGCTTGCCTCCAGCGTTCCCTTCCCCCTCACTGTTCCGTCCTCTGACATCATTACGTCTTGACGCTAGGGCGGGACAGTGAGGGGGAATGGAACGCTGGAGGCTGGCTGATGTCAGGAGATGTTACGAACCCAGGCAGCCAGCCAGCCATGGAAAGTTGAAGGTGCAAATTATTATATAGGATATGTTTGCAGGGAAATTAGACAATGGTTTTGACAGAAGTTTTAAAGGATGTTCAACCATGTGTATAAAATCTGTCAAGTTACAAATTCATATGGCTCGTCTGTCACCACCCCAGTGAGGAGACTGATCAAGGACAGGTTGGCTCTCTAGATAGAGCTGATTGCCGTGGAACTTTACCAGCTTGAAGGAAGCTTTTGCAGTTACTTACTTTGCTTTAGCTTGCATAATCTACACAGGTAATGTGTAGCCAGCTGGAATGGGTCTTTTTTTGTTGTTGTTGTTGTTCAGAACTCATTAAACTACACGCACTGTAACTTAGATTAGTACCTTATCTGTTGCTTAACTATCCAACAAACTTATCTTGAGTTTAGCTAACCACAAAATTATCCCAACTGACTCTGTACAATGCATCTTGTTCCCATCATATATCTGCTTTTGGTCCCTCAGCTATATGGTAAGCCGTATTGTAGAAAATCTCTAACATCATATCTATGTTAGTTGAATGTTCTAATGCATCATTAATATTATGCTAACACTGTATTATATCTCTGGTATTTGAATTCCTGTCCTGTTAAATGTGTATATTTTTGATACTGTTTCACGAAAGTTCTATTATTAGGTTTCAATTTACTGTTTTCAAGTTTACCTCTATTGTATTTATGTTTGTTCTTGGTTATTTTACTATTGTTGTGCTGTTAATAAAATTATAAGTTTTATGTTAAACTATACCTGCTGTACACTGCTTTGGGTGAATCTCTTCATAAAGGCGGTTAATAAAGCCCAATAAATACAAGCCCAATAAATACATAAAAAGAAATGAATAAGGCAGATACCTACTAAAGGTTGATAAACATTGGTTTTCTTTTGACTTGTTAAGTAGCCCTTGCTCTTTCATCTCTGAACTGTAGTGAATTATAAGAACTTTTAATCTTTAGGACCTTATATACCATAACCTTTTTACACCACTTTCCACAGCAAAACTACTGTTTCACCAACCCTCTTCATTTCAATTGCTCATTCCCGTCCCTGCAGCTGTTAGTATAGCTTGAAGCGCATCTGCGGTATTTTTCCTGTCATGTTAGAACCTGGAGGAACAAGGCAACTCTCTAATGCTATCTCTTTGAACCTGTGTTTCATAGGTTCCAGTCCTGCCATAGACACTTGATTGATCTGGCTTTGGATCTGAATGAGAATCAGACTAGGTCCTGGCTGTAGCTAGATTGTTGGGGCTTTGGCATAATGAGTCTGTGTTTGGAACCCCTGTCCAGCAGGACCATTTGGGTCTGGGTGTGCTTTAGGAGGGGTGTGCTCAGGTCTATGAAAGGGGGGGGGGGGGGTAAGACTTCCTAAACCGTCACGTTTGAAGCAGCCTAATTAGCCATTCACAGCTTGCTGCTTGTGGGCAGCAGGGATAAGAAAGAGAGAGATGCAATTAAATGCAATGTTTTATATAAAACTATACCTATTGTACACTGCTTGGGTAAATTTCTTCATAAATCCTAATATCAAAATAAGTACATTTATCAGATGGATAATACACATTACTAAATCAGGCCCTTACATTGACTTACCTGCTCCCTAGTCCATCAATTCCAAGCCTCCAATCCAGTTTTTCCGCTCTATCTATCTGCTTCTCACCTCAGTCACTACACATACACCTGTTACACCGCAATCACTACTTATGGCCCCTGTCCACATTCTCTTCCTTGCCCTGTCCCTTCCTAATCTTTTTCCCCTCCCCCTACCGCTGTCTACCGCAGGAACTCATTGCCCACCCATGTCCCCTCCCATCCTACTCGCTACGGCAATGCCCTATTCACCCCCATCCCTCACCATCTCTCTTGTCCCCCTCCTCCTTCCTAGCTCTTAACCACACTTCCTTCCTGCCATTAACCCATCACCATTCCTCCTAAGTGCACCCCGTCTTCGTCGCCGGACCTCCCCCACCCTCTGCACTCTCTTGCTCCTCCTCCTGCTATCTGCGGGAGACATTAATCCTAATCCAGGTCCCCCTCACCTGTCCTATCCATGCAAACGATTCCGTAATGTCTCCAATCTCGTTTCTATTCCCCTCCTCCTCCCCTCTCCTTCTCATGTGCCTTGTGGAATGCCCACTCGGTCTGCAACAAACTGCCCTTCACCCACGATCTCTTCATCTCTCGTTCCCTTCAACTGCTCGCCCTAACTGAAACCTGGCTCTCCCCTGACAACTCTGCCTCAGTCGCGGCCCTTTGTCATGGAGGTTATCTCTTCTCCCACACTCCCCGCCCATTTGGCCGCGGTGGAGGCGTCGGGCTACTACTCTCGCCCTCCTGTAGTTTCCAACCCCTCCTCCTACCGCAGTCTCACTGCTTCTCATCCTTTGAAGCATACTCCATCCGGCTATTCTACCCATTGCCACTCAGAGTGGCAGTCATTTACTGCCCCCCTAATAAATCCCTCTCTTCCTTCCTCACCGACTTTGATGCCTGGCTTTCCGTCTTTCTTGAACCCTCATCTCCGTCCCTCATTCTCGGAGACTTTAACATACACGTTGATGACCAATCCGACCCTCACGCTTCTCAGTTCCTCACTCTAACATCCTCCTTCAACCTCCAGCTATGCTCCACCACCCCTACTCACTGAGACGGCCATTGTCTTGACCTCGTCCTCTCCTCTTCTGGCTCTCCCTCCAATTTCCACGCCTCAGCTCTTCCTCTCTCTGATCATCACCTAATCACCTTCACTCTTCTTCACCCCCCCCCCCCCCCCTCAGCCCCGTCCAACTTTAACCACTACCTCCAGGAATCTCCAGGCTATTGACCCTCCCACCCTATCCTCTAGTATTTCTAATCTCCTCCCCTCCGTCATGTCCTCCGAGTCTGTCGACAAGGCTGTCTCCGCCTACAATGCCACTCTCTCCTCTGCTCTGGACACCCTCGCACCATCCACCTCCCGTCCCACAAAGCGTACTAATCCCCAGCCTTGGCTGACCCCTTGCATCCGTTGTCGTCGCTCCTGCGTCCGATCTGCTGAACGCCTGTGGAGGAAATCTCGCACCATTCAGACTTCCTTCACTACAAATTCATGCTATCCTCCTTTCACTCCTCCCTATTCCTTGCCAAACAGGACTATTACACCCAATTGACCAATTCTCTCAGCTCCAACCCCCGTAGTCTCTTCGCCACCCTTAACTCCCTCCTCAAAGTGCCCTCCGCTCCCACCCCCCACCCCCTCGCTCTCTCCTCAATCACTGGCTAAATTACTTCCGCGACAAGGTGCAAAAGATCAACCTTGAGTTCACTACCAAGCCATCTCCTCTTCACCCGTCAACCCTCTCCCTCAACCAACAAACCCAGGCCTCTTTCTCCTCCTTTCCTGACATCACCGAGGAAGAAACCGCTCGCCTTCTTTCCTCCTTGAAATGCACCACCTGCTCTTCTGATCCCATCCCCACCAACTTACTTAATGTCATCTCTCATACTGTCACCCTCTCCATTTGTCATATCCTCAACCTCTCTCTCTCCACTGCAACTGTCCCTGACACCTTCAAGCACGCCGTAGTCACACCTCTCCTCAAAAAACCATCACTTGACTCTACCTGTCCCTCCAACTACCGCCCCATCTCCCTCCTACCCTTCCTCCCCAAAATACTTGAGCGTACTGTTCACAGCCGCTGCCTTGATTTTCTCTCCTCTCATGCAATCCTTGATCCACTTCAATCCCGTTTTCGCCCTCTACACTCGACAGAAACAGCACTCTCTAAAGACTGTAATGACCTGTTCCTTGCCAAATCCAGAGGCCACTACTCCATCCTCCTCCTCGATCTATCTGCCACTTTTGACACGGTCAATCATGATTTACTTCTTGCCACACTGTCCTCATTTTGGTTCCAGGGTGCTGTCCTCTCCTGGTTCTCCTCCTATCTCTCCCACCGCACCTTCAGAGTTCACTCTCATGGATCTTCCTCCACCCCCATCCCGCTATCTGTTGGCGTTCCCCAGGGATCTGTCCTTGGACCCCTTCTCTTCTCAATCTACACCTCTTCCCTGGGCTCCCTGATCTCATCTCATGATTTCCAGTATCATGTCTATGCTGATGACATCCAGCTGTATCTCTCCACACCAGACATCACCGCTGAGACCCAGGCAAAGGTATCTGCTTATCTGACATTGCTGCCTGGATGTCCAACTGCCACCTGAAACTGAACATGTCCAAGACCGAGCTCATCGTCTTTCCACCAAAACCCACTTCTCCTCTTTCTCCACTTTCTATCTCAGTTGATAACACCCTCATCCTCCCCGTCTCATCTGCTCGCAACCTCGGAGTTATATTTGACTCCTCCCTCTCCTCTGCGCATATCCAGCAGATAGCCAAGACCTGTCGCTTCTTCCTCTTTAACATCAGCAAAATTCGCCCTTTCCTCTCTGAACACACCACCCGAACTCTCGTCCACGCTCTCATTACCTCTCGCCTTGACTACTGCAACTTACTCCTCACTGGCCTCCCACTTAGCCACCTATCCCCTCTTCAATCTGTTCAGAACTCTGCTGCACGTCTTATATTCCACCAGAACTGATATACTCATATCACCCCTCTCCTCAGGTCACTTCACTGGCTTCCAATCAGATACCGCATTCAATTCAAGCTTCTCCTTACCTACAAATGCACTCAGTCTGCTGCCCCTCACTACCTTTCTACCCTCATCTCCCCTTACGTTCCCACCCGAAACCTCCGTTCACAGGACAAATCCCTCCTCTCAGTACCCTTCTCCACCACCGCCAACTCCAGGCTCCGCTCATTCTGCCTCGCCTCACCCCATGCTTGGAACAACCTTCCTGAGCCCTTACGCCAAGCCCCCTCCCTGCCCATCTTCAAGTCTTTGCTTAAAGCCCACCTCTTCAATGCTGCGTTCGGCACCTAACTCTTACCGTTCAGTAATCCAGACTGCCCCAATTTGACTGCCCCTTTCGGACTGACTGTTCACTTGTCTTTTAGATTGTAAGCTCCTTGAGCAGGGACTGTCCCTCTATGTTAAATTGTACAGCGCTGCGTAACCCTAGTAGCGCTTTAGAAATGTTAAGTAGTAGTAGTACATTGTAAAAGGTGCCTAGCAGTCCCCAAAAACCATCTTTTGCAGACCAAAGTTTCCTCATTTTGGATTCTCCCTTACATTGTAAGCCTTCTTATGTAGAATAAGTCCTACTGTACCTGTAACTCACCTTTAACTTTGTTTTTAAAAGGTGAATAATCACACCTTACAGGATTTTTACACCATTTTCTTAAAATGACCAAGTTGTATGCCTGAAGCAATGTAGATCTAAGCAACTTGCTCAGGGTCACAAGTTTTTAAGCCTTTATAAAAAGTGGAAGCAGAGAGAACTGGGTGGAGGACCATCTGATGTGCATTTTTCTTCTGTATGTATTTCTCTGAATTTGTTGTTTTATATTGTAATTTTTACTTGCTTTTTACATAACTTACCCTGGATGTCTTCATAAGGAGAGGTAGCTTATAAGAGGGCCTTTTACGGTCACGTGACGCCATGGTGCAGGGCTGACGCTGGAAAGCTGGCTCCGCGCACATTCACCCGGAAATCAGATAATTTGACTTACCCAAGGAGCGAAACGCCACATTTTTACTCATAATCGGTGGGAGAGCGATTGGCGAGTGGAGATCGAGTGGAGAAACATAGAATGGCAGCGAAATCGGTGAGGAGAGAGCGAGACAAATCGAAACTGCCAGAAAATAAGATGGCCGACCAGCGAGATCCCGGAGAATTTGCGGTGGGATCCGCATGGCTGACGGAAATCACGGCCGAGGTTACAGCGGCGGTCGAAGCTGCGCTGGACAAAAAACTTCAGCAATTGCTCGATCGGACGGAGGAAGCTCATGAGCGTATTGATAGTATAAATATGGAGCTAGATGAAGGTTTACAGCGGATTTCAGAGATGGAGGAGACGGTAGGGGCGCAGAAAGAGATCAACAAGAAATTGGAGCGGAGAGTACAGGATCTGGAGACAAAGATCGATGATATGGAGAATAGGAGCAGGCGAAATAACCTGCGTCTGGTTGGGCTTCCAGAATCGCTCATGGATAAAGATCTGCCCACCTTTTTGGAGGATTGGCTGCCGAAATCGTTGCACTTAGAGGACAAATTACAGAGTTTTTGTATTGAAAGGGCTCATAGAGTTGGGCCTCCGAGACAGCATGAGAACAGGCCGCGAGTAGTCATACTAAAATCTCTGAACTTTCGACATAAACAACATATTCTGGAAGCGATAAGAGGAGGCAATACCCTCACCTACCAAGATAAGAAGATCCTGTGTTTGCAGGATTATTCCCAGCAGGTGCAGGCGAGGAGGAAGTCCTTCGCACCTATATGTACGGACCTTTTCAATAGAAAAATAAAATTTGCGCTCCTATATCCGGCTAAGCTGCGCCTCACGATCAATGGAGTCACCAAATTGTTTGACACAGTTGAAGCAGCTAAAGCATACATTCAACAACAAGGGGGTGAATAGACCCTCTAAGAGGAAGGATATAATTACAGAAGCTTTTTCTGGAGCTTTACAGGACAGAGGTTTAATTGAAACTATTTTGCTATGGAAAACCACCCTTGGGAAACATTATGATCTCTCAAAGATTGAACATTGAATGATGAAACAGAGATTTAATTAGACATGCTCAATGCTTGAATATATGGGATCTTATTGACGATACAATACATAGATGACAATAGGGGAAACAGACATGGACTGTGGAATATAATATGGAATTTCAAGGTCGTACGAGCATGGAGAGGCGGAATGCAAATAAGGCTGAAAGACCACACAGAACTGAAACACAGCACAGTATGCTGAACTATTGAAAGGTGGTTGCAACAGAAGATGATCAAAGACTGGTATATGAAAAGTGACCTGTTAATTTGTGAATGAGTAGGTCGTTAGGACTGAGAAGAGTCGGAGGGGTAAATGATAACTGCAGGGTGAATGCAGGTGTTAATAAGTGACTAGTTCTTTGAACAGGAGGGAGGGAAGGAGGATTTGAAGGATGGGAGATGGGAGGGAGGGAGGGGGGGATGGGAGATAGGGAGACATATAGAACTTGGCTAACAGATTCTCAATTAGATACATGGAGTCAGAAGAGAAATATGAGTGAGTTGAATGATGAGCGGCTGCTTGAACAAATAGTAGGAGTGGTGCTGCTGGGACACCATGACTGCCCTTATGTGGATGTGGAATATTGGTTGATGCATGAGCGAGATTTAGGAGACTGATGGGATTAAGGATATACTCCTGGAATGTGGGAGGTATCACATCTCCCATTAAGAGAAAGAAAATATTACATAGTCTCAAAAAGAAAAGAGCAGATATAGCACTCCTCCAGGAGACACATCTATCGTCTCAGGAGCATCTTAAGCTCAAAACCTGGTGGGTGGGGACAGTATTGGAGACCCCTGCGGTGGGGAAGAAGGCTGGGGTAGTGATATTGTTCCATAAATCACTCCAGGTTGAGGTGGGGCAGCTGTGTATTGATTCTGAAGGGAGATACATTCTGGCACAGGTCAAGGTGAATAACACAGCCTACCTCATTAGTAACATATATGCCCCTAATGTGTACAGTAAGAAATTCTTCCATACTCTCATAAGTAAGATGCAGCAATTTAATGTTTCGAAGAAGATAATTGGGGGTGATTTCAATGTAGTAGCAGATCCCACCATGGATAAATCACATAATGTAGCAGGTGCGAGAGGGGAGATGGATAAAGGTATCAATTTGATATGTGGAGCTCTGGGAGTGGTTGATGTGTGGAGGGTTCTTAACCCAAATACCAAAGATTATACGCACTATTCTAGAGCTCACCACACGCAATCACGAATAGACTACATACTGATAGATGAAGACAGCTTTGCAGATATCATGGAGGCAGCAATTGATCCTACGATAATATCGGATCATGCGGCAATATCTATTGAATTTAAAGATCTGAATTCACAAAGCAGACAGCTTAGATGGATATTTCCCTTGGATCTGTATTATGATCAGGATTTCAGACCATATATTAGGAGAAAATGGGAGGAATATGCACTGTACAATGCAGCTCATACTGATACACCAATATTGTTCTGGGAGGCTGGGAAGGCTGTGTTAAGAGGAGAGATTATAGCATACAGTGTCAGAAAGAAAAAACAGAGAGATCGGGAGATCATTAGATTGGGGGAACAGTTGGTGCAATTGAGGAGGGCATATGGACAAGGGGCAGCAAATCATATCCGAGAGCAATTGTTAGCCACTCAGGTAAATTTAAATGAACTGCTACATCAGCGAGCCAGTAAATCTGTTGAATATTATAGATATCAATTGCATAGATTTGGAAATAAACCAGGGAAGCTGATGGCAGGGCTGGTGAGGAAGGCGAAGGGGCAGAGGAGAGTGCTGGCGGTCAAGACACAGAGGGGGAACCTAGTACATGATGATACAGAGATACGAGAAGTATTTAAAGATTATTATGCTAGGCTATATGCCAAAAAAGACGAAGATGATTTAGACCCTGACATATATTTAGAGAATATCAACAAGACAAAGATCTCAGAACAACAGAAAAGGGCGCTAAATACACCGATTGAGACTGAGGAGGTCCTTAAAGAAATTAAAGCTAGTGCTTTACATAAAGCTGCGGGGCCAGATGGATATAGGGCTGAATTCTATAAAATATTAATGCAGGACATAGGAGGTCCCTTAACTAAAGCCTTTAATAGATCAGTTGAATTAGGGGAACTTCCACAGTCTTTGCGACTTGCGGATATAGTGGTATTTCCAAAACCTGAGAGGGATCCAACTATACCAGACTCATACAGACCAATTTCACTGATTAGTTATGAAGCTAAGCTGCTAGCAAAAATACTGGCCTCGAGATTGGCAAAAGTGCTTCCCAGCATAGTTGCAACTCCTCAGGTGGGATTTATACAAGGGAGACAGAGTGGGAAAAATATTAGACTGATATTGGCATCAATAGAGAATGTGTGCAGAGGGGGTAGAGATTCCCTATTGATTAGCTTCGACGCCGAAAAGGCGTTTGATCGAGTAGAGTGGGAGTTCCTGTTCGCTTCATTAAGAGCGTACGGATTGGAAGGCTTCTTTACACAAGCAATCTCTATATTATATAAGAACCCTATGGCGAGAGTGCTGGTTAATGGAGCGTACTCTCGAAATTTTATAATTAATAGAGGTACCAGACAGGGATGCCCTCTGTCCCCTTTACTGTTTGCTATTACGCTAGACCCGTTGGTCAGGGAAATCATAGATAACCCTGAGATTGAAGGTATAAATCTGGGAACCAGAGAATTTAAGATCTCGGCGTTTGCCGATGACATTTTGGTTCATCTAACTAGACCGGAGAGCTCGCTACCGGTATTGATGGAGGTTTTTGAAGAATATGGGGCCTTTTCGGGATTTAAATTGAATTTCCAAAAGTCAGAGGGATTGCCCACAACTAATCAGGTAAGGGAGAAATGGAAGGGTAGGTTCCCACTGAGATGGGCGAACAAGGAATTTAAATACCTAGGCATAACTCTAACAAGTGATCCGAGTAGATTATATAGACAGAATATTGATAAGTTATTGCAATATACGCGCCACAAACTAGCAATATGGGAGGGACTACCCTTAACTTTAAGTGGGCGAGTGGGTTTATTTACGATGATACTTTTTCCAAAATGGCTCTATGTATTAAGACAGTTGCCACTAGTTTTACAGACTAAAGATATAAAGAAGATTCGAGGCCTGTTGACTAGGTTCTGTTGGAGTGGGAAAAAGGCTAAAGTTAAATTGGAATATCTCTATGGGAAAAGAACAGAGGGAGGCCTGGGGTTGCCTGACATTAAACAATATAATTGGGCCTGTTTAGCTAGACACTTAGCAGATTGGATTATGGAAACAGAAGAGCATACGGCATGGAATACTGAGTGTGCATTGTTTAGACCATATCATCCCTATTATATGATGCACGTTGAGAGTAAAATGTTACCAAAGGAATGGAAACATCATATTTTATTGCACCCAATGAGATGTATATGGCAGTACATATTGAGGAGATTAAATAAGAACCCACGATGTACGGACCTCCTCCCACTAGTAGGAAATGGAGCATTCGAACCAGGGAATGCTTACCCGAAATTCATTAAGTGGGCACAGGAGGGAGTGGTATTAGTGGCAGATGTTATGCAAGATACGGGAAAGATTATATCAAGAGAGGCTTTAGAGGACTTGGTGGGAGTAGAGAACGTGACATGGTATGCTTACTGCCAGATCCACAGCTATATTGAGAAATTACTTAGAGAAAAATGTGATAGAGGGATGTATGAGTTGCTGGTGAATTTGTTTTTGCCTCAGGGAAGAGAACAGACTACGGTGTCCACACTGTATAAACAGCTAAGCTTGATTGCCAAGCATCGTAGTTATGAAGCAGTGGCAAGACGATGGTCTGAGGATTTAAAGGTAGAGATCAGCAGTGGAGATATAGTCCAATCACTAAAGGAGATAGTACATAAAGTGGCTAGTGCCAGATATAGGGAGATACAATTTAGAATCATTATGAGAGCGTATTTTTCTCCCATACAGGCTTATTACGCAGGTAGATTGCAAGAAACACATTGCAGTAAATGTAATTTTCAGAGAGCAACACTGTATCACATGTTCTGGGGATGTCTGGTTATACAAAAATTTTGGGGTCCAGTGCTGGAATATTGTGAGGCCTTGCTGCACAGGAAGCTTCGGCTAGAGACTAAAACTGTTGTGCTTGGACTAAGGGGACAAGGGTCAATAATGCGACATAAAGAAAGTCTATTTATCTATAAGGTACTAATTGTTGGGAAGCAATGTATATTACAACATTGGACACAAGATATAGGACCATCCTTCTGGCAATGGAGGAGCTCGCTTCACTCCCTGGTGCGAATGGAAGCACGTGCTATGTCCAGTAGCCCTAGAAGTAGACAACGGTTTTGGGAAGTCTGGGAACCATATGTACAGGCTCTATCAAGCAGAGCTCGTAGTTTATTGGTGAACACACTCACGGGAAAGGAAGGGAAGGAAAGTTAATGATATATATGTTTATTGATTAATGGTGATATGAGAATTATACAGTTCAGGTATAGGGGGGGAAGGGGGGTGGGGGGAAGGGGAAGGGTACCTTTAAAACTTTTGATGACACTTTAGATATGATTATGTTAAGAAACAAAACAGACAAAGACTTGGCTTAAGTAAATGTTTATTGACTATATTTGTTATTGACTGTGACATCAATAAAACAGTTTAAACATTAAAAAAAAAAAAAGAGGGCCTTTTACTAAAGTGCGCTCATGTTTTTGGTGCGCGCTAAAATTGTGGTCGCGCTAAACATTAGAGACGCCAGTGCATTCCTATGGGCGTCTGTACCGTTTAACGCGCCCACAGTTTTAGCGCGCGCTTAAAACGTGAGCTCGCCTTAGTAAAAGACGCCCTTAGTGAAATGAGCCTGTTAGAAATACAGGATTTGAACTGCGGATCTGAGCCTGCTGCTCTGACCACTCGATGATTTCCTCTATTCTGACAAGTTACAGTATATATTATTCAAAGAACAAAGGGACCCTTTTACTAAAGCTTAGCGTGCTAAATGATGCATGTCCTATTTTACACCTATGGGCCACGTAGCACTCAGTGCACGCTAATGTCTGTTACATACACTAAGCTGTAGTAAAAGGGCCCCAAAATTTGAAGAGGTGCAACATTAACAAAAAAAGTCTAGAAGCTAATACAAAAATAAATCTACACTTGTATTCTAACATAACAAAGACATGCAGAGCAAAATCTCCACTGAAGGAATATATTTTGAGACCAGACTGCTGTATCGATAACCTTTTGACAACGATACTGAAAGATAAATTTAGAATTATCCAAGAATGTAAGATCTTCAAAATCAAATTGCTTAGACACTTCATAACATAAAAGGGGTCATTTACTAACAGCTAACTTGCACTAACGTCATTATAGCCCAGTATTTGCTGTAGTAGTTGAGGCCAATAAAAGATCGTATTTTGTATTTATTTGTTAGCGTTTATTTTTTTTATTTTTTGCTTCTGTGTAAGATTGTGTCATAGGTTGCTAAATTTGAGTCACTGTTTACTAAGGTGCATGGTAAAAACGCTAGTGAGCGTACAGCGCGGCTTAGTAAACAGGGCCCTTAGTTCATACAAGGCTCGATTCTGTCCATGGGGCCGGGAAGATCTTTGTGAAGTCAGTAATCTAAAAAGGGTTCTATCAGGCGTAAGTTTGGCATCATGGTGTCTAGCTTTGGGGAATGCCCATGCTGCCCAGGTCCCTTTCACGGACATGCCACCTTTTTGGTTGCTTGCAGTATAAGTTAGGTGCCATGTTAAAGAATAGCGCACAGAGGAGGTCCGCGCGCAGTTCCAGTTAAGTGCTTGTTCATGCTAATTAAGTTCCTAATTTGTGCTTATCACCTATTAATCAATTGAGTTGCAAATTCCAGACCCAGCTTTGGGCGACCTATATAAAATCCAGGGGAGTGGATTAGTTTTATAGCAAGGAAAGATGTGTGTAAGGAGAGAGAAGAACACAGTAAAGAATAAGGAAATACATATCAATCAAAAGACTCGGATATTAAATATCCTCAATTCTTTAGTCATTAGGGAGCCCTTTCTTCAAAATGCAGCACAATTGACCGGGCTTGGCCCTCAGTTCAAAAGTATTTCAGTTCAGTTCCAAGATAAACTTAGCTTACCATGCATTTGCATATTTTGCACCTTATTATTCAGTCACCTGCGGCAAGTTAAATATCGCTGTGATATTTTTAGAAAAGCGGCATTAGGGCTAAATAATGTGTGTTACGGCCCTAGAGCTGCTTGATGAATCCCCCCTTAATGCAGCGTTATTGTAAATCTGTGCTAATGTTCTCGGTGTACAATAACTGCAAAAAAAGTAATGTGAGAGCACTTACTGCCTCTTATTTAGGAGGCAGTAAGTGTTCCCACGTTAACCCTGCATTATCCAGTTAGCATGTGCTAAATCTAATGCGCTACCTGCATAATGTGGGAACTCCTACTCTCTGCCCATGACATACCCCCTTCTAAAAATATTTTCAGAAAATAGGTAATATAGAAGTTACTGTACGCAAACAAGCAAATATACCACAAAATGCTTTAGTATGTTTTGCAGTAGCCTGTTCGTGTGTGCTAACCGTGTTAAGAACTTAACACCCTTTAGTAAAAGGGCCCCAAATTCTTGTAATATTCCTGACCTTACCCTTGAAGAGTTTTATAATTATATATTGAATCCCCTGTTTTACTGGGATTCAATGCTTCATTTCCTTGTGATTGATCACTGATCATGCTTTTTGCTGGGTAGCTTCAGGTTGGGTTTAACACGTGTTGACAGTCCTGAAATAGTGAATTTGATTGGTAGATCAGGCATATAATTCACACCAAATTATGGTGTTTAATAAAGCGGAATTTTAATTTGTGGAAAAGCCTATTAAAGTGATTTACATCTCTATGTTGTAAAACTACTGAGGCAAAACATAGGTAGGTGAAGCAAAGGAGACAGTAGGAGAAAAACAGATAACATGCTTAATTGTTTTGCTAAACATAGTCATTCATTTCACTTTCAATAGAAGATTATACATCAACCCCATTATCTTGTTTTCCAGTGCTCCTGGAGGACTGTGTTGTCACACAAAAAATATTGTCCTGTTCATGGAGCATAATATGGATTACTATAGTGTACATTTGTATATAATATGAAAAATACAGCATTCGGCTATTAGTTTATGATGTCAGTCTGGCTATTCATTGTTTGTGAAATGAAAAGATGTCCATCCCATAGAAATTATAAATGATTTACTACAAATAAGTGTTTTATACAGCATCCAATTTGCAAAGGTTGTTTCTTAATTTACGTTTTGGAGAGTGGCTATTGGCAGAGTTGAGAAAAAGGATAGCTCTGCTTGTTTTATCAGTATCTGTTCGACTTCTCTCTTAGCTTTCAGAAATCAAGGTTTCAGTCAGTGATTCTGATCATTTTTGTATAGGCTTCAACACTGCCCAGATAAGTCAGCATGGACTGTGCCAAGAATATCAAAAAGTGAATTCTTATTGTCAGGTGCTGTTTGTCCTTTTTTCATTTTATATCGCAAGCATTTTCATTTGAATTTTAAGTCACAGTTCCAGTGAATATGTTGATAATGTAGCCCTATAACATATTGGATGTTTTACAATAAAGATTTTCACATAGGCACAATAGGAGGGCAAGTCATTTTTGAATAATGCCCATTATGTTGTTTTTTTCCAGATCCCCTGTATTTCATCTGAGATAAGAAAGGCAGTAGTCTTATATCATCCTGCTAGACCAGTCCAGACAACTGGGTTATGCTTTCCAACCAGCAGATGGAGGCAGAGAACACTGAGCTTACAGTTGGAGTTGCGCTATACTCAATCCTTTGCAATATGTTTAAAGATAATTCGTTTATTATAAGGACACTTAAAGGTCATGTGAATTGCTTGTCAAGTTAGTTGTCCAGAGTCAAGGGAATTAATCCCTCACAATCTGAGGGTCTGAGATTAATGGTGTTTTGGTCAAAGACTCTCTAATGAGGCCTCAGTTGGTGCCTTTTTCCTGTTGGTCAAGTGTAGGCGGGGGGGGGGGGGGATTCTTAGGATCCAAGGGGCCTGGTTGCATCTAAGGCTGCTTGGGGCCTCAACAGGCTAAAGGTCAGGGTCATTCGCCGGGCATGGTAGAAGGTCCTTGTTGTTCAAGGTGTTTGAGTTTTCTCTGACAGTGTCACAACTATGACAACAAACGGGATGAGCCTCAGATTGTAGTTATTGTTGTTGCTCATTTCTATTAGCAGAAAACAACTTGAAGGTAATTTCCACAGCTCACATAGCTGGAACACAAGATGTGCAAAGGACATTCTCAGCTGGAATAGTCTAATCCCAGGATATAATAGATTTGTTTACAGTGTGCTGAAGTTGGTGTTATTCAGATCTGCACCACTCCTTATGCTGGTGAAGATGTCACTGAAAGCCTGGTGTTCTCTGCCTCCATCTGCCAGTTCAGGAGCTTAACTGATTCATCTGGTTTGGTCTAGTAGGACTCAAGGAAAGGAAATGAGCAGATATGAACACATTTTACCTTCCCTTCTTTCTCAGTGTGCTATAAAGGGGACTTTTACAAATCCATGCTAGCATTTGTAGCTGGCAGTAAACACCAGCTGATTTTTACCGTGAGCTAAAAATGCTAGCGTGGCTTTGAAAAAGGCCCCCTAAGGGTCCTGTTTACTAAGTTGCACTAGCGTTTTTAGCACATGCTAAATATTAGCTCACGCTAACCGTGTAAACGCCCTTAGGAATATTATGGGCATCTACACAGCACGCCTCTAGCACGGCTTAGTGAGCAGGGCCCTAAGTGTTTTTATGGTAGACCAAATGAGGAGTAATCTAGTATTGGCCGTCAAGCGGCATGTCCTTCTCATAAGAACAGCTTCTTTGTTCTCTAGTGGTTTTGATGTAGATTTGAAGGAAGTATTTAAGAAGAGAAATGTAAGACCTGCTTTTTTTCTTTTAGGGATCAATACCTTCAGATTTCTCCCAAGCACACATCAAAAGCTATGATAAGTATTAATGTGTTGTGAAGGATCTTCAGAATTCATGCATCCTGGCTGCTAAACTCACAGTTTTCAGGCAGTCAGGTGCAACTCGTCATTGATCCTTTAGAGTATGTATTTTTTTTAGTGTATGTTTTCTTTAAACCAGTTTTCTACTTTTAGTGCTCAGTTCTTCAACAGTCTCATATTTCAATTCAAAATTAGTTTCTTGTTTATCACAATATAGTGTTAGACATATTCATCTAGTTAACTGGCAGCAAAGTGCAAGATGTCAGGAACCTCAACCAACTTGGCCAGGTTTCGTGACTTCATGAGAGTGGAGGTTCTCTGCAAACGACAGTATTCACATTACTTACAGTTCCTACTGCCTGCATCTCCAAACATACTTTTATCAGATTTCTTTACAGAAGCTCCCTTCACCACATACTTTTAAATCTCCTGCTTCCGTCTTCTTATTAAACAAAATGACTGCGGCATCTTGTCAATGCACTAACCCTTGAATCTCTATCAGCTGGTTGAAACCAACAGGCTTCTGATAGGCGAACAGCAAGGCTGGCTCTACCCAATCAAATCACGGACCACCGGTCCAGTTCAGAGTTCAACCCTGCAGAGTACAATGTATTTAAACTGAAAATCCATTTTTGCTCTTTTTTTAGGGATCAGCACAAAAAAAAAGGTTCGCTGTGGGTTATTTATTTTTGGCTTTTTTTTTCAGTTTTGTTTCAAACATTTATATTAATAAATGCACTTTCACCTGCATTAGAACTTTTTAATATATGTTAATCATCTTTATGTGTATGAACTCTATTTTCTGCTTGCACTGAATTTTTTAAGGTACACTAACAAAGCATACAAATATGCTATATATTTACATTTTGTCATGCTTCTTGACCTCAGCCTTGGCCTTCTGCATTGGTAATGTACTATAAAAGGAGGACCCAGAACAAAGATCTCCACTTGTTTCATCTCTGCTTACAGTACAATATTAGCTGCCTAAAACACAGAAGCATAGAAAATCTTTTGAATTATATATGGTGGTGCAGGTGAATGAACCTAAGGGTTCATCTGACAATAGTCTACTATCAGTGCTGTATTTTGCTGTTCATTTTAAGGCAAAGACAGATGCACTGTTTTAATGGTTTCTCTAGAGCAAATCTGGGAATTAATTTTAAGCTTGTGCCTCCTGTTCAAGTTTTATGGGTTGTTTCTTGTCTGTAAATGCAGAAAGGATTGTTAAGCTTTTGCCAGAATGTAAAGCGACCACATGTCCTTTAGATATTGTTTCTGTACTTAATTTGAAATTAATATGCAGATTTCTTTCATACATATTCATTGTGGATATCCTGAATAACTGACCAGCAAAGAGGTACTCCAAGACCAACTTGGGAAACACTGTACTACAGGAAGGCAGTGTATCAAATCCATGACCCTTTACCCTTTAGACCTTTGGCATCATGGTTTTAGAAAGGACCATAGTCCTGAAACGTTAGGGCCCTGTTTACTAAGACACGCTAGCCCAAATTGGACATCAGCATTTACACCTGGTTTCAGCAATTTATAATACTGTTGGCATGTGCCTAAAATTAGTATGTGCTAAAGGCATCCATTTATTCCTATGGGTGTCTTTAGTTGTTTAGCACACACTAATGTTTAGCACACGCTAAAAACGCTAGCGTGCCCTTAGCGCAGCTTAGTAAACAGGGCCATTAGTGTCCTCATTAATTGATAGTGTTTTAAAGGGTATTGAAAATAGTACATTTTTATTAGCATCTCATCTGCATTTAAGAACATAAGCATTGCCAGTCTGGAACAGATGGAAGGTTCATCAAGCCCGGTATCTTGTTTCCAACAGTGACCAGTCCCTTGTTTCCAACAGTGACCAGTCCAGGTCACAAGTATCTGGCAAGATCCCAAGAGTAAAACAGATTTTATGCTGCTCATCCTAGAAATAAGCAGTGGATTTTCCCAAGTCTATCTTAATAATGGCTTATGGACTTTTCTTTTAGGAAATTATCCAAACCTTTTTAAACCCTGCTAAGCTAACTGCTTTTGCTACACTCTGGCAACAAATTCCAGAGTTTAATTACACATTGAGTGAAGAAATATTTTCTCTGGTTTGTTTTAAATTGTGCAGAGCTCAAATGAGACTTGAAAACTTTTCAATTTCAATAGGCCTTTGGAGATTAGTTTGAGAAGTAAATGGAATATTAGTATGATTTAGGACAGTGATGCTATTGAGATGGATCACTGTATAGGTATGGTTTGATGAATATATTTTCAATGTGTGTGATGCAATGTGTATTTTTGTTTTTGTGAACTTACTATATATGTCGATTTGTTCACCTCCAAGTACTTTTGGATTGTGCAGGTAATAAATATTAAATAAATACATTTTGACTTTGAAAATAAAGGTAGATAAAGACCATGGGGTCCTTTTACTAAGGTGCACTGAAAAATGGCTTGCAGTAGTGTAGGCACGAGTTTTGGGCATGCGCCAATCCATTTTTCAGCGCACCTGTAAAAAAAAAGCCCTTTTTAAAATTTTTGCCGAAAATGGACATGCAGCAAAATCAAAATTGCCACGCATCCATGTTGGGTCTGAGACCTTACCACCAGCCATTGACGTAACGGTAAAGTCTCACCCAGTGACCTATGTGTGCCAAATGCCATGCAAGGGCCATGCAGTAGCCGTATGGTAACTCCATTTTGTCGCTCATGGAGCACGCATAGATGTTTACGTGGCTTAGTAAAAGTGCCCCCATATGACCTATTCAGTCTGCATATCCATACCAACTACTAAGCTTTACAATCCTTCCTGTGCCTCAGAGATCCTCTGTGCTTCTTCCACGCTTTCTTTGAATTCAGATGTAGTCTCCCCCCCCCCCCCCCCCCCCATTTACTAAGCCGCTCTAATGCCAATACAGCCCATTCACTTTAAATGGGCTTTGTCGGCATTGCTGCGTGGCAGCCGCTAGCACGGCTTAGTAAATAGGGGGGGGGGGGGGGGGTTATCACCTCCACAGGGGGACTGTTTCATGCATCCACCACACTTTCAGTAAAAAATATTTTTTTTTCTTAGATTGATACCGAGTCTCTCCCCTTTCACTCAGGAGTTGGCATGGGTATTGCTCACCTGCACAGTACAGTGAAAATAAGTGAGAGAAAGTTAATTAACAAGAAGAATACTAGTGCTACAGGGTTAGAAATGTGGCAAGCATAGATGGAAATTTTCCTCAGCCTAAAGAAGAAATATATATATCCCCATAATATTCTGGGTTGTTTTTTTAGAGTCCTCTGGTCTCTTCATCCTTTATCGTTCTTTGTCCTCTTGTAAAATGACTAAAAGCAAATAAAAAAGAATTAATTTCACTGAGAGATTTATCAGTACTGAAAATGTAATGAAAATATGAGGTGCTATTGTTGGAAAATGCATTGGGGAATGTGGGTGAACATTTATCCATTTGTTGACACTGCAGCAGAGGTTCTAGCTAATGAAAGAGATAAAAAGTATCTGCAGCTGTCTCTTGGTTGGAGAGTTACCCTTCAGGATGATATTAATCCTGCTTCTTATATGGATGACGCATTTGCAGTTTGCTCATCTGGCAAATATTCTACGTGTCATTTTTCTTAAAGAGAAAATGATGATTTGCATGTAAATGGGCCTAGAGTGTTCATTTGCATTTGAAAGACTGTATTTTGGGCATGATCCTTAGTGAGGGTAGCCATTATTGCTGTGCATTGATCAAAGCTGTCAAACAAGAGTCTAACAGTTGGAAAGTTATCGTACAAGGCACCCACCTGGTTGGATGTGATACAGAGGAATAAAAGGTTATTGCACCAGGGTGAAATGGAGCTGGGAAGCACCAAAGCCAATTGCAGAAGTAAATCGGACTTTACTTATGGTTGACAAGCTCTCCTGTTGGCTGATGCCACCATCAGCTTACAGTTATTTGTACAACTTTTGTTTTAATCGCTGTACCATGAAGACAGTAACAAGATAGGAAAATTATACTCCGTGGTGTTCAAATTACCCCCTTCTGCAATACCTTTAATACTACTAATCATTTTTATAGTGCGACTGGATGTACATAGCACTATGCAGTGGTGATAAGTGTCTATATACAATCAAAGTAGCTACCTGATGCAATGGAAAATAAATTGACTTGCTCAAAGTCACAAAGAGTAGCAGTAGCAGAAGTGGACATTGAACCCCTGCTTGTCAGTCCATTGCTTTAACCATAAGACCATGTCCTCATCTTGCATGCATGCCCGCCCCCCACACTTTTCCTCACACATACACATGCCTACAGCCTTCTTTCTCTATCCCCCTTTTACACTCCTGATGATCCACCTTCTCACCGTCAAGCCCAGTATCCTGTTTCCAACGGTGGTCAATCCAGGTTACAAGTACCTGGCAAGATCCCAAAACAGTAAAACAGATTTTGTGCTGCTTATCCTAGAAATATGTAGTGGATTTTCCTAAGTCCATCTTAATAATGGCTTATGGACTTTTCTTTTAGGAAATTAGTCAAACCATTTTTAAACCCTGCTAAGCTAACTACTTTTACTTCATTCTCTGGCAATGAATCCCAGATTATAATTACACATTGAGTGAAGAAATATTGTCTCTGATTTCTTTTAAATTTACTACTTAATAGCTTCATTGCATGCCCTTAGTCCTAGTATTTTTGGAAAGAGTAAACAAGCGATTCACGTCCACCCATTGCATTCCACTTAGTATTCTATCATAGAATTTTGGGATCTGTGCCCAACTTGTGCCCTGGAATTTATACCTGGTTTCAGTTCATGTAAATGCTCGCATCCAAAGTTGGGCTTGAATTCCGGCACTACTTGTTATTCTATAAAGGAGTCCATCCCAGAGCAGCACCAGTATTTTTCAGTGTCATTCACTGAATCTAGTCCTAGTAGTCTATTTATTCATTTTCAAACAAAAGACAACTGAAAATATAAGTCCTTGAAAAGAAAATCTCCTTTTTTGTGTGACCACAAATCGTGTGGCATTAAGGTCTGGTTATTAACCCAAAGAAAGTGCTTTCTCTCTGCTGAATTGCACCTTCATTCAATAACCTCTGCATGTTCCTTTTCAGCCAGCCACTGGCTGAGTGGAAAATTAAATGTAGATGAAAAGAAACATGTGTGCCTCTGTCAAGAAAGTAGAAGCTTTCCTTGACTCTGTCTCCTGCTTTCTTTGCACTTTCCATTACGTTTTTCATCGACAGAATAACAGGCAGCAATATAAATCTTCATTTTATTTAAAATAGGAAGAAAGGTGAAGCAAAATACTTCTGCAGAAATATACAAGAATTTTCATATTATTTAAACCATTTTTGTATAATCACAGAGTTTAAAATTATTGAATAGGACAAATAAGAAAAAGCAATATACAAGTTTTTAAATATAGAGTTGCGTTAACAAAAACAACTGCAGACGCCAGGGGGCAGATGTACAGAGAGCTCCACTGGAATGCCTGGCAATTGGGGTTTTTTTTCTTTGGAGATACTGGATCATTTAACATATTATTCAAACTGTGTTTCCAGGCTTATTTTTGCTGCTTATTGTTTATTGAGTTCTTGTTATACTGCCTAACAGTGGAGAAGTGGCCTAGTGGTTAGAATACTGGTCTTGAAATCCAGAGGAGGCCAGTTCTAATCCCACTGCTGCTCCTTGTGATCTTGGGCAAGGCACTTAAGACTTAACCCTCCATTGCCTCAAGTACAAACTTAGATTGTGAGCCCTCCTAGGACAGAGAAATACCCAGTGTACCTGAATGTAACTCACCTTGAGCTACTACTGAAAAAGATGTGAGCAAAATATAAATAAATAACAAGGGTATGCATGAGGTGATTTACAGACTAAGAGGAAAGGAACACCTTAATTAATAGGAAACAGAAAGAAAGAGGGGGGGGGGTTTCCAACTCTCAAGACAGGTATAAGACGTCTTTTTTTAGTCGGTCCTGGCTTGAGCTGTGATCAGTTCTTGTGCTCTGATCTGGTGTTCTGTTAGCGCTCTCAGGGGTCCTTTTACTAAGCTGCAGTAAAAGGGTGCCTGCGTTAGCATCAGTGCGTGTTTTTGACGCACGCTGAGGCCCCTTTTTACAGCAGCGGGTAAAAGGCTGTTTCCTTTTTTTTTTTTAAAGAAATGGCTGTGGGGTAAGTGAACCACTTACCACAACCCATTGAGGCGGCAGTAATGGCTCCTGCGCTAACCTAGCAGCAATGCCCAATTACCACTGGGTAAATGGCTACAAAAATAGAAAATATTTTTGTAGCACCGGAAATGGCGCATGCTGGGAGTGGGAACTACTGCCGGGCTCCTGCAGTAGCCTGATGGTAGTTCCGAATTGGCGTGCAGCAAGTCAGCTGCCACTCGCCAACCCTTTAGTAAAAGGGCCCCTCACTTTCTCATCACTAAAAACTGTTCAAAAAGGCATACCACAATGATCCATCCTAAATACTAGACAACGAAACTCTACCAAAACTAGACAAAACCGAACTCTCTACACTTGACTGCTTCATTTACTCTGTCACAAATGAACTTTAACGCACTACCACTTTATTTCTCATGCCGGAAATGAACTCTCTATACTTGACTGCTTAATTTACTCTATAATTTACTCTATCATTTATGAACTTTAATGCAATACCACTTTGTATGTCTCATTCCGGAAATGGCGATCGCCATTACGGCATAATGTAAGCCACATTGAGCCTGCAAATATCTGGGAAAATGTGGGATACAAATGCAACAAATAAAATAAATGAAATCATGATTTCAGCATTCTAGCTGCATCTGCTCCCATTAGGTGTAACGATCACATCCCTCCACAGTAAAGTTTGCATGAAATCACAGACTTTACTGCAAAATAAGTACCCCTCCCCAAGGAGTAGTTAAGTTCTACTGCAAAATGCAGTTTTGTATGGAAAATCTAAGGGGGTCTTTTACATAGGCTCACTTATGTTTTTTAGCGTGCGTTAAACATAAGCGCACACTAAAGACGCCCATAGGTATACATTGGCATCTTTAGCGTTTAGCACGTGCCTATTTTTAACGTGCGCTAAAAACACCAGCATGCCTATGTAAAAAAAAAATCCTAACTATCCAATCTTAGGTAATGAGTTGCTTGGCATAATTTTTCAGCTTATTAATAACCATGTTGCACATATTTTGCAAACTCTGTCGTGTTAAATGCATAATCAACAGCATATATTATTTGTGTATTACTGCATTTGCAAATGCAGTTCAGTGCATCAGCATTAAGGGCTGTAGTTACTATGTCGCAGTAAAATATTGCATTTTTCCACAGCAAAATTCACTGTATGAGCCAGTACTCTGCAAGAACCTCAGTACTATAGGTGGTAACTTGCACACTAAATTTTGTAAAGGGATTGGTGTTATAGGAAAGAACAATGCCAACCCTTATTCCCCCCCCCCCCCCCCCGCCCCCGGCATTGACCAGGGTTTCTCCGGTGTCTAATGGGAGGACAGGAGTAATCCCCAGTTGCTCTTGCCCCATTGATGCCTGATTTCAACATGCCAAAAGCCTTCTAGTGGTCACTGCGGGGGTGGGGGGGGGAGTCATACTTCCAAATAAGGAGGTTAATGGGACAGGAACAACTGGGAATTACTCTGCCTCTTTCCCCAGGTTGGACACCAGAAATGACCCCCAGTAGGTGGCAGGGGGATTGGGGGTAGGGGTGTATTGTCGATGCAAGTTTTGTTAGAGAATAAGGTGCTGTTGCCTACACCACCAGTACGTCTTAGAGCATCTCCAGAAGCTTTGGGCCACACATTAGCAGCCCAATGCTCCGAAGATGGAAAGATAACACTAGCTCAAAGCGTGTGTCTTCTTTCCGTGAATAATGCAGTTTGTGATGTTAAACACAAGCTGCGTTATTCACTTTGCATAATAATGAGTTGCTTTGCATGTATTTATGTTTTGTATCTCATTAAATGTACATTGCACTGAAGAAATATGGATTGTGTAAATAATGTACAGTTTTTCTATTTAATATACATTATTTGGCAAAAACATGCATTATTCCCTTAAAACTTGGTAGCATCAAGCCCTCTTAGCTATTGTTAGGGGTTTGTGTATATTTATTATGTTTATTTAGTTTTTTAATTGTGTATACCACCTAAACAGTAATCATACAGTAACTAAGCAGTTTACATTAAAACACAAGACATAAAATTCAAACAACACAATGTACCGCTCTTTATAAGCCACAGAACCCATTGTGAGAGGGTAGGTGAAAGGGGATCCGGGAAGGCACGCAGAAGGGGGGTGCAGGCAGCCAGGGAACCCCAACGGGGCAGACTTCATGTGCACAACACCCACATTCAGAAAGCTGCGCTACCGGAGGCAGTGAGGTTGGCCGGGTTAAGGAAGAAGAGGAGGAACTACCAGTCCCAGAATCCCTCTCTTCCCCACCCGGCTGTGCAAGAGTTAGGGGAGGAGATAGAAGATTGAGAAATGGTATCTGAGGAAGGTGATGAGGGCCAGCTGGAGAGGTTGGGGGCGGGGGAAGTTGAAGAGGAGGATAAAATGGAGGTTATTGAAGGATTAGAGGAGGAACAGATGGAGATTTGACCTCTGGCTCAAACCCGAAAAGCTGCTGTAAGAGGGTGGCTAGCTGTGCCTTGAAGAGACTGGTGGAAGACCAGAGGAGAGAGACTGAGGCGCTGGGGGAGATCTCTACTAAAGAGGAAACAGGTGCAGCCCCTGGGAGAGAAAGAGGGCTGGGCACAATTGAAACCCCAGTCTGAACCAGGTGGGACCAAAGCGGTGTAGCTGTGCTGTAAGAAAGACTGTGTAAACTGTTTCATACTGAAAAGGTCTGGGCCTGCAACCTACCAAGCTATGGTGTTTTCTTTCTGATAATGTACTGTTCCCTAAAAGAAGTAATTTTGGCTAAAGTCAAAGGCGGTTGGTGGCCCAACTGTTTGGGGAGGCTAAAGGGGGCGGGGTTAGGGGTGGAGCTTAAATCCATAATTGTCTGATAACACACAGAAAACATAAATAAAAATGTCACAATTAATACCTTTTATTAAATATAGATATTAGATATGTATCATATGTCAAAGAATAAAGTGGTTGCTCAAAGCATATACTATCCACAATCGCTCAACTGCAAAACACTATGCACAACTTTGTGCAAAAACACACTCAGAACCTTACTGTACCATAAATATTACACTGGGCAGAACCTAATACACCAATATACCACCCATACGGAAAATGCAGACCGTCAACAATATGAAACAAGGGATCATAATATCACAATTCTTATGTAGAGCCACAAAACATCCTAATTCATGTTTACTGTGGGATAAAATGCCATACATAAGTAAATAAATATAAACTTTTAATGTTGAGCACCTGATTCTCAAAGTGGACATATCCAAACACTATAATGAAAATGAAATGATTTTTTTTCTACCTTTGTTGTCTGGTGACTGTTTTTCTGATCATGCTGGCCCAGTATCCGATTCTGCTGCTATCTGTCCTCTTAACTCCGTTTCCAGGGCTTCCTTTCCATTTCTTTCTTTCCTTTCCTCCTTTCTTCTTCATTTCTGGTCCTCAGCTTCTGCCTATTTTCTTCATCCATGTGCAGTTTTTCTCCTCTCCTTCCTCACTCTTCCCTCCCCTCTATCCATGTCCAGCATTTCTTCTCTCTCCCTTCCTCTCCCCTGCCCTCCATCCACCCATGTCCAGTGACCCTTCTCTCCCCCTGCAAGCACCCATACACAGCAACCCTCCTCTCCCCTGCCCTCCATGCACCCATGTCCAGTAGTGATCCTCCTCTCCCCTGCCCTGCATGCACCCATACCCGGTGACCCTCCTCTCCCCTGCCCTGCATGAACCCATTATACCCAGCGACCCTTCTCTCCCCTCCATCCACAAATGCCCTGCGACTCCCTTCTCTCCCCTGCCACCCCCTCCTGAGTTCTACGGTGAATTCTCCCTCCCTCCGGATCCGGTCCCGGTCCCTCACACCGACCTGACTCTTCGAATTCTTCAGGGCAGGCAATCTTGCCTGCCCACTGCCAGCGCTAACTCTCCCCTGCTGGCGCTGTCTGCTTTCGCGCTTCAAAATGGCCACCGAGATTTACAGGGCGGCCTCCAAGACTTCAGCAGAAGTCTCGGCGGCCATTTTTAAAGCGCGAACGCCGGCAGCGCCAGCGGGGGAGAGTTAGCGCTGACAGCTGAGCTCCGAAGAGTCAGGTCGGTAACGTGAGGCACGGGACCGGATCCGGAGGGAGGGGGAGGAGCCGGCTCGCTGCGGCTGGGGAGGCTTAGCTTCCCCAAGCCTTCGATACCGGGCGCCTATGGCTAAAGTGAAGTTATATGGACTGTTTAAACCCTGAAGGAGACTTTGGCAGCAAACCTTAACAACCTGGGAGTAAGGTGTTTTCCTTTTGTGTCTATGCTGAATGGAAGCAAGAAAATAAAGTTTTTTTTTCTATAAACATTTTGCCTTGATTGAGCCTCTGTAGAAACAATAGAGAGAGGAGGAAGTCCTGCAAGCTCTCAGGGGGTCTGGCGCTGAGTTTCCAGAACAGGCCAAGGTAGTGTGGAGCGAGGCAACAGTCAGGTGAAGAAGGAAGCTAAGCAGGGTCAAGCTTGGCTGGGTCCTGGAAGGGGGACCCAGCCACACCATGCTTATTGTTGCCAACACCTGATCTATACCAATGGGAATAGATAAGTTTTCACTTGCTTACAGTTCTTACTATAAGCTCTCTCCATCTTAGTATCACTTGGATGCTTCTTCCACCAGCCTGGTGTTCTGAAGGACCCATTCATAAAGAGGCCGGCACTGTATAAAAAGATACGTACACCAGGGATCCCCCTCCCACCCCTCAAGACGTATGTTGTCGGCAAATTTCAAGTCCTGTCCTAATCTCCCATATCCCTCAGGCTCCAATCTTCACCCTACCCCTCTGAAGACCACCCACCCCCTCCCTCGACTGCCTACCTCAACTATTCTCAGGTGGGCAAAAGGTATCGGGAAAGAGCAATCCAGTCTCTCCTGCTGCCAGCACCAGGTTCAAAATGGCAGCCATAATCCCTAGTAGTACCCTCATGGTATTACCGCTAGGGGTCAAGTTCTGTAAAAAGTAAAGTTTTAACTTTCTTACAAAAGAAAAAAGGGCAAATGGCTGGGGGTGATATGAATTCTGGTGACGTCTGGGGGTGTTATGATTGTCCTCTGCCCCTCTCACTTCCCAGCGCTAGTGCATGATTTTTCAGTATAACTGGAAGAAAGAGACTCCACAGCTAAGTATTCAAAGCTGTTTTTCAATAGTCTATTGAAAGTAGACTATTTACAATTAAACTTTATTGGGGAGGTTTTGTTGCCAATGATGAAGAAGCCCTGCTCTTTCAACTGCTGGCTGGGAGCTTCTTGAGGCTTTTTCCTCCCTGTTTACTATTAACCAATATAATTTCATTGCTTAGAAATGCATACAAAGAATCATTTTTTCATTTATAACATTAACACATGGTCATTAATACAAAACTAGGAAAATCGGCCATTTTAAAGCTGTAGTAAGAATGGCCTTAGAGTGTGGGAAAACCCCATGTAAGGGCGTGCTAAGACCATGCTTTACCACAGCTTAGTAAAAGGACCCCTTAATGAGTTAGACTAGTGTTTCCCAAGTCCAGTCCTGGAGTACAGCTTGCCAGTTACGTTTTCAGAATATCCACAATAAATATACATGAAAGAGATTTGCATATAATGGAGGCAGTGCATGCAAATCAAATTCATGCATATTCATTGTGGATATCCTGAAAACCTGATTGGCAAAAGGTATTCCAGGACTGCACTTGGGAAACCCTGGTTAACCGACTGAATATTGCTGCTAACTGGTTAAGTGCTGGCTCCACCCACAGACCACCCCGCACTATCCAGACCGTGCTGTAGCGTTCAGAGCCGATATTCACAGCACTGCCTGGTTAAGTGCTTCTGAATATTGATGGCCTGCACACTTAGGGGGTCTTTTACTAAAGCTTAGCTTGAGTTATCTGCAGCAGGGCCAATAGGAATAACATGGACCCTGCTGCAGATAACTCGAGCTAAGCTTTAGTAAAAGATCCCCTTAATATCAACCCCATAGTTTTTTTACCCTTGCATTCTATCTACCTGTAAGATGGCTTTCATGTTTCCCATGCACTGTATTAGTTTATTGGTTTCTGCCGTCGATCTCCTAAATCATGCTTGTTTTCTTTTCAAATAAAGCTTCTTAGAACATAACGTAGCCATACTGGTTCAGACCAATGGTCCATCTAGCCCAGTATCCTGTTTTCCAAATAGTGGCCAAGCCAGGTCACAAGTACCTGACCAGAAACCCAATTAGCAGCAACATCACATAGTTAATAACTAATGAGGCTATAGTAATAACCCATGAGATTTTCTGCAGGTTAGAGGCTTGTGTTTCTAAAAGTTTGCTATAGATGCACTGGCTCAAACTGTCATGTGAAATTTTGCCATGGGGAAGCTGACAAAAAAAAGTTCACGTCATCTTCTTGAAGCGTGTTGATCTTTTTTTTTGTGAAAACCAGCTTGCAGAACCTTTCTCCCATGCTGGTTTTCAAAAAAATGCATAATTAATAAGCTGCATTGCACTGCAGCAGCTGTTAATTTGGTGGTTAATCAACATTTTGCACATAATTCAGTATGGATGAAATCTTACTATACGCAAGGCCTAAACCTGCAAATTTTTTACAAACAGAGCTTTGTGCAGAAACTCTCACACAACCCTGACATTTTAGCATTTTGTGCATTGTGAGGCATTTTTGCAAAAATAAACACAGTACATTCAATAGGATGGTGGTGCTTAAAGATATTTCCAGTGATACCAACCAAATTCTCCATACCTTTGGGTAATAGTCTACCACTGCTTTTTGAACACCCATTTGATTGTATAGTTTAAGGAAATAATTGCTTTTGAGTGAGATTAATCTAGAGATGGACTAGCACTTCATGGCACAGACTTTGGCAACAGTAATCGAGGATTAAATCATATATCTTGGTTACTCAGCGTATTTCTTTTGTCAGCCTGTATTTGCAGCCATCCATTTCCATGATTTTGTCCTTTTCAGTTTCCATTACTATACCAAATCAATTAGTGTCACTATTTATCTCTTTCCTTCTTTATTCTTGACATTCAAGTATGCTTGCTCCAGTTTTTGGCACCATCATGCGAGTTCAAGGCTCGTGGAAAATGAGATGGCCATCTTCCAGCCCCCAGAAATTCTTTGCTTTTTAACATTTGAGTATTTTATCATACAGAACATTTAAAAATGATGAAATTGCATGAGACACACAAAGCAGAGGACACACACTTTTATTTTATGCTTGGCAGTTTCTAAAATATTCCTTTTAAACACTGGAATAATGTATTTGGAATAACATGTGACCAAATTAATTTCTGTTAACATCTCATACCTTTTGTGCATTTTAATTGTGGAGATATAAAGAAACAGCTTATGTGGTAAGTTTCACTTTATATATTTTTATATTAGTATGCAAAAAATATATATAACTCACAGTTTCACAAAATTTCCACTTCCTGCTTTGACTGTAAATCTTGCTCCCAACAAACTGTGTAGAATATCATTTATCATTATGCCCCTGTAATGGGTAAGCAATTAAGAGGTTTACTATACAATACAGAAGATGGATATATATGTGTGCAGTGGGTATATGTCGGAGGTAGTAGACGTAGATGATTAATTTTTAATTGTTTGGATTAAAAAAATGTTTAGGCTATTTGTTTTTTAAAGTTTTACTTCCACCGCTAAAGTTCAGATATTTATAGCTAGGGCTTAATGTGCACATGCGCTAACTTCATTAATATGGATTATTAATAATTAGTTCCCATTGTGTAAAGTGGTATCTGCAGTAAGGTAATGGTGCATTAACCCCCAGATTCTATATATGATGCCCAGATCCTGAGCTGCGCACTCAACGTAATTGGCTAACGAGCCATTAACTAGCAATAATTGGTCACTAGCAACTAATTATTGACATTAGTTGGCACCAATTAGGATTTGCACATGCATCTGACTGCATGCTATTCTATAACGCATGGCGCCCGAATCCCATTGCGTGCAACTTAGAAGGGGTGTGTCTGTGGGAGGGGCATGGGAATGTCAGGGGCATTCCAAACAGTTGCATGCATTGCTACAGAATACTGGATCTCTGTGCTCAACTTGGGCACCAACATTTACACCAGGTTTCAGAAGCCTGACACTCAAAGGTGGCGCCAATCTTTTCTGGTGCCCATTTTTGAATGCCGTTTATAGATTCCTGCCCTAACAGCATTAGCTTGAGCTATCATGTAGTTTGTGTTAGGTACGCCTGGAAAATTTTATACTACTGCTTAATGCGGAATTTGTGCAGAAATTGCCACCTGTGCTGAATTTGGCACTTCTGATGCAGAATTCTGAGCAAGCGACAGTAATGGTTCAGCTTCCCTCCTTCCTTCACTGCCATGATTAAGAGAAGGAAGTGCATGGCTGCACATCAGGTCACGTCCTCCTCTGCCATCATGGTCCTCACTGTGCTTTTAAATCGCACAGCTGTTCGGAGGTCCACATGATTCAAAGGAAAAGTCAGGCCCAGGACGGGAAAGGAGGTGGACATGGCCAATGTGCAGCCAATCATCATCTCTTCTTCATCATGCCATCAGGGGAGGAGTGAGGGGTTGTGGTTGGAGAAGAACATAAGAGTAGCCATACTGGGTCAGACCAATGGTCCATCTAGCCCAGTATTCTGTTTTCCAAACAGTGGCCAAGCCAGGTTACAAGTACCTGGCAGAACCCAAATTGTGGCAACACTCCATACTACAAATCTCAGGGCAAGCAGTTGCTTCCCATGTCTGTCTCAATAGATAAGAACATAAGAGTAGCCAGTTTGTGCCATGGGGGAGGGGGGAGTGTAGTGACTGGAGAAGGGTGTATGCAATTTGTGTGTTAAGGGGGAAGGAGTGGTGGCTGGAGAAGTGGGATGTGATTTGTGCTGTCAGACAGAGAGGTGGGAATGGAGAAAGGTGGATAAGGTATGTGTGCCATGGTGGGAGGGAAACCTTGAGGTTGGACAGAGCTGGTGCTTTGCTGGGCATTAGAGATGGAGATAACTAGGGGGAGGGGCCATGAATGATGATGAGGGGTGGGGAGAGAGGATTATGAAAAGCAGAAGGCTGCTATAGGGTAGAGAACAGGTGAATTGAGTGGGCATGGGGGGACTTAGATGCGCTATCAAAAATGTCCCGACATATATCATTGTAAGACTAAGTGCTTTGAAATACTCCTCATAGTAACCTATGTAACTTTGTAAGTCTATGCACTTTGAAAATGAGCCTCTAAATCTCTTAAGCATGCCAGTTCCTCATTTATATATTTTCCTAAGACGCCCCCAGCTTCTTTTTCACGTGACCCGCTTTGAGCTGTGTAGATAGCTGTGGGTTATAAGAATTTGAAAGTAAGGGGGTCTTTTACTAAGGCACACTAATGTTTTTAGCGTACGCTAAAAATAAGTGCACGCTAAACGCTAGAGACGCCAATGTATTCCTATGAGCGTCTAGCGTTTAGCCCACGCTAAAAATGCTAGCGCACCTTAGTAAAAGTCCCCCTAAGTAAGGTCTTCTTTATATATCTTAATAATGCTATATTGGTGTATATCTATACAAATAAAGCTCAGATGTAGAGGAACTTTTCCATCTGAGATCCTCTACGGTAAAACAATACAGACCTGAAAACACTTGCTGTTTCTTAGCTTTCGATTTATTTCATTTGAACTTATTCTTAGACTTTTGAACTTCCTCCAGATTTTGCTTTAAATGCATGTTTTTATAATTCTAGCCTAGCACTATAACGACACCCAAAACACTAATACCCTAAATTACTTCTGTCCATAGTAGCAAGCTGGCTACAGAGAAATGAGTTTCAAAATCATATTTCTCTGAAGGATTGCTATACAATTCAGAAATAAAATGGATTTATGATTTTGTTTCTTGCGATTACCGATTGAATTATTTAAAAAGTAACTAACTGGTAATAAAGTCACTTCATGACTATGATTGCTTAACTCTTTCAGTATGGGGTCCTTGAACATGGCTGTTTGGTTAAACGGTTATCATGGTGTTAGAAAAAAAATATTAGCAAAACTTGTTTTAAGACTTGAAACAGAGTTAAATCCAATTTTTTTGTCCCAGCCATTTCTTCCTCCTTCTTTGGACTTCCAACTCAGTTTCCCTATTTCGACAGAATAACACAGTAAATGACAGCAGATATAGATCTGAAAGGTCCATCCAGTCTTGCCATCAGTCACACTCATTATCAAGTCATGATTAAACCTACAATCGATATGATATGATGTACTTGATCATGCTTTTTGGCATGTCTGGGATATAGACCGTAGAAGTCTGCCTGACCCTGTCCTTAGGTTCCAACTACTGAAGTTGCCGTTGAAGCCCAGTCCAGCCTATCCAAATCTGACTTGTCATTTGTGGGACACAGACCATAAACGTCTGCCCAGCACTGTCATGTCCCAAATTACTGGAGTTTGCGTCAAAGCCCTCTCCAGGCCATGCTAAACCAGGTTGCCATATACGGGATCAAGACTGTACAAGTTTGCCCAGCACTGGCCTTAGTTCTTCACAGCCGGAGTCACCATCTATGCACCACTCGACATGCAAACACATTATTTATACCATTCATTTTCATTAGAGATCCTCTCTGTTCATCCCTCTCTCTCCTGCAGTTTAGCCATCACAGTCAGACTTCCGAGACACAACCCAAAATTTCATATGGAACCTGGCACATAATGCGCACTTAGCATGTGAAAAACAGGCTACTGCAAAACGTGTTAGTGTTTTGCTGTATTATGCCTGTTAACACGTGGGATCTGCAAAATAAAAAAAGTCCCTAAATATTGCCACATTGAATTTGGGCTTGACACATGGGAAAGTAAAGACTCCACAACAAGCAGAGGAACACAAAACCCTACAATCAAAAATGTAGCTAGAAAGCAAATAGTGTAGTCAACACAACACTTCCAAAAAGGTCAGAAGAATGGCATTGATATATCCAAAAGACTTTATTGTACAAGATCCGACACGGCACCGTGTTTCGACTTTAGTGCCTGCTTCAGGAGTCTTGGTAGGTGAAGAAACCAACCAAAAAATACATAAGGAAAGTGCAAAGGTATAAAATACAAACTAATGCACACAACCTTTTCCAACTTGAGTACACAATTCTGGAACGCATTATTGCGCAACCTAAGAACAATCTATGAACTAACTAACTTCCGCAAACTACTGAAGACCCATCTCTTCAATAAGGCATACCACACAGATCAACAAATGGGAATCCTTCAATAAGGCATACCGTACAGACCAACAATTGTGAATCCTCTATATAGATCCAGAATTATCGTATATTATTTGCTTGTTATTCTAATATCATGCTTTTTCATTATCATGTTACCGAGATCCTTCTGTAATTACTAAAAGCTATTTCTTGTATACCTCCACTACTCATGATAATTGTAAGCAACATTGAGCCTGCAAAGAGGTGGGAAAATGTGGGATACAAATGCAATAAATAAATAAAAATAAATAAACACAAATTTTTAAAAAGATGAGATTGTCAAAGAAACTTCCTACAGTGATAGCGTGCAACGATCCAAGCAAAGTAGGAATGTCCCACATTAAGACGTGCTAAGCCCAGATTCTAATGCCCTTTAGTCAAAGGGCCCCTTGTTACACCAAATTCAGCACAAGCAGCAACAATAGCAGTTTTCCATGGTTCTATACTATGTACCCCATGCTAATCAAGGCACATAACCCTAGTGTGAACTTCTTCAACGCTGATCGCATTGCAAGAAGAGGAGAGCGATTGCACATTGAGCTGCAACCACCTCTTCTGCTGCAGGGAGTCAGACTGCTGCTTTGAACTGTGCAACTCTATGATGCCCCATGCAACACAAGTAAGCAGCCTGTTTTGGGGCAGCAGAGGAAAAGAATATGATGCTGTACAACTGCTCTCATCTTCCTCTTGCCATATAATTGGTGTGGGGCAGAGGACAAGCTCGTGCTGGGGGTAGGGGAGAACAGAGAGCAAGCTCGTGTTGGGAGTAAGGGAAATAGAGCAAGCTAGGATGTGGAGAGAAAGAGTTGGGGAGTGTGACGGGGGAAAAACACAGGGGAGCAGAGGGAAGGAAAAGAAGCTTGGAGACGGAAAGAACTAGGGGTCTTGCTAGGATGTATGGGGAGAAAACTGTGTATCTTTCTTATATTCTTATATCGAATGTCCTTGAAAGAGGGGAAATTTAGTGTTAGACGATTGAGTAATATAGTAGATAATGGCAGATAAAGACCTGTACGGTCCATCCAATCTGCCCAACCAGATAAACTGGTAGCATAAGGTATGATGCAATACTACATATGCATACTTAATCTTGATTTGTCCTTGCCATAGAAGTCTGCCTGGCACTGACCTTGTTCTCCAACTACTGAAGCTGTCATCAAAGCCCCTCTCTAGCCCATCCAAATCTGTCCAGCCATGATCAGGGAACAGACTGTAAGTCTGCCCAGCACTTTGTGTAACCTGGAGAGCAAGATTAAGCCGAGTCAAGAGAGCTGGTGCAGCCCCATGTGAAATGCTCAAAATAATACAGAAAGATTTAAACTCAAAACGAGTGTGAACAGTGAGCCAATGAAGCTCTTTCAATAAAGGTGTTGAATGACCAATTTATATTGCTTTCAAAAATATACGGTATTGTGAGCTATATATGTGATGATTTTTTTTATTAATCTTTTATGTGAGCCTCTTTGGACCCCTGTAGGGAGTAAGTGATTGATACATTTCGAAATTAGATTGGATTAGATTAGATGGGGCAGGGAGAGAGAACTGGAAAGAGCATAGTGGGTTAAGAGAACAGCAGAGGAGAGAGAGGAAAAGGAAGCTGAGCTGCAGGAAGAGAAAGGTTGGAAGTGTCTATCTTTGAGAGAGGGTAAAGAAAGGAGAATGAACCTGTTTGGGGGTAAGGGAGATCAGTCATGGAGGGATTGAAGCTAAATTGAAGAGGCTGGAATCTGGAGAGAGAGATTATTGTGGAGGGTCAGAAGGAAAATGGGGGGTGGTTATCAAGTGTTATGATCAGATAACTACAAAAAATTACAAATAAAATATGCAGAATTTTAAAATAGTGTGCACAGAGTTTTCTAGTATTGATTATTGGTGTTCTTTTCCTCTCGACTTCATATTTAAACCACCTTGTGCATCCCCTCATTAGGCGGTATATGAAACATCTTATAAACAATAATATTTTTGTATGGAATACAAACGTTTTTGTGCAGAATTTCCCCAACTGTGTGCCTGTAAACACCCACCATGAGTATTATCTGTCTAGGTAGCAGACTTGATTTATGAGTCAGGCTTAATGGTCAACTCTTAACAATACCTGCTAATGCTGTTAACGCTTGTTAATTACATTAAATGGGCCCTGCAGTAAATAGCATGCATTAGTGGTGTTGTGCAGTTAGTAAAGGGCCTCATTGATGTGGTGTTGGTTTTATTTTTTAATTTTTTTATTTATTCACATGTCAATTATATGCTGCTGATCCGTATCTGCTCCCAATCATGAAGTTATTGCTATCACATTTCTATGATGTAACATAGTAACATACATAGTAGATGACGGCAGAAAAAGACCTGCATGGTCCATCCAGTCTGCCCAACAAGATAACTCATATGTGCTACTTTTTGTGTATACCCTACTTTGATTTGTACCTGTGCTCTTCAGGGCACAGACTGTATAAGTCTGCCCAGCACTATCCCCGCCTCCCAACCACTGGCTCTGGCACAGACTGTATAAGTCTGCCCAGCACTATCCCCGCCTCCCGCCACCTGCTCTGGCACAGACCGTATGTCTGCCCAGCACTATCCCTGCCTCCCAACCACCAGCCCTGCCACCTGATCTCGACTAAGCTGCTTATGTGTGATTATGCTAAATAAATCAGACAGGAACCTCCAACTTTCCATTCCTTTGTTTATAAATATTATTAAAATTATAGATGGTTTATGTTGACTTCATGCTTATGTTATAATTATTAAAAACAAAAACAAAAAAATCCCCAAATCACTGTTATAATTATAGCTCCCTCTGCTCTTTAAATTCCATGTCCTTTTTATTAGTTTTCGTATGTATTTATAAACAGTACAACATATCATTTTAATAATATTTATTATATTGAACAATGGAATGAAAGTTGATGGTTTTTAAGATCCACAGTAAAGTTCAGTTGTTCAGAAATATAAGTGGATATAGGGGGTACATAGTTTTTTCATCGACAATCAAAAACGTTTAACACCAAAAATTAGAAAGATTAGAATTATCAGATCTCGCCTCAAGTAACTACAAACCAGGTGAATCATTGCATGATATTTCCTATATCTTCTCTCTCTCCCAAGATGTGGGCTGAATGATTTCTTGTAAGTACTGTTTTGTGCTATTTTGAAAATGAATTGCTCCATGTGTACCAAATTTTGGTCATTACATACAGGTAACATGCTCTGAAACAGTTTTCAGTAAGACATCAGTCCTACTAGGAGAAGCTTAAAAGCATGTCCATCCTTTTTCTGGACAGGGAAGTCACTGAGCATGATAGCACCCCAGGTAATAGTTGCTTATAGTACTCCCCTTCCCTTTAGGGCTTGTGTGCTCACAGTCTCAGATAGATACAAAATGGCAACATGATGCTCCTCTGATCAGAGCTTGGGTGTTCATCTTCCTTGCCCCCAACTCTTGCAACAGCTATGTTTCTGGATGTTGATGCTTGCACCTAAAGTTCCGTAGGTGGTTGTCCATTTGTAAGTTGGTTTTTTATACTTCCGTGAAAAGTGGTAGCTCTAAAAGTGTAAGACTGGCCTCTGATTGATCCCTCTGCATGCCCCTCAGATTTGTTCTTACAACCAAAGAACAAGAGGAAGCCGTTCCTATAGTTCTTATTCATCCATCCATACAGTAATGGGTTGACAAAAGTGGAACACATAGCAATCACGTGGAAGACAGTGTAGAGAAGTTTGTACTCGTGGAATACTAGATCCATATCAATTGCAAGCTGGAACATATGAAAGGGAAACCAACAGATTGCAAAAACTAAAACCACCATCACCAACATTTTGGTTGTTTTTCTTCTCCTTTGCTGACTTTCAGTCCTGGAAGTGGGACTGATATGGCTTTTCAACTTAAACCATATCCTGGCATAGGCATAGCTAATGATGGCTAGTGGAAAGATGTACTGCAAGATGAGCATCGAAAGACTGTAGATTGTGGCATCTCTGTTGTTTCCTGAAGGCCACTTTTCAGAACAGACAGCTATCTTGAGATTGAGAGATGGTATCTCCTCATATCTATATTCTCTGAAAATGGCTAATGGTATTGCAAAGATGGCAGCTGCCAACCAAGTAATGACTATAATAAAGAAGCTGAGCGTTTTGGAAATCCTGCTGTCCAGGTGAAAAACAATGCACCTGTATCTGTCAAGAGCAATTACAGTTAATGTGAGAGTGGAAACATAGACACTGAGAGCTTGTGCGTAGGGAAAGAGATGGCAAAGAACAGATCCAAATTTCCATTCATCAAGCAGAGTATACACTAGTGTAAAGGGCAAGCAGAGAGTGTCCACCATAAGGTCTGCCAGTGCCAAGTTAGCAATGAAGAAGTTGGTCACAGTCCTCATGCTTTTGTATTTCACTATCATGTAGATCACTAAGGAGTTGCCAATGACTCCCAGAAGGATGATCAAAGAATAGGCTACAATCAGGATTACCTGGACTCCAAGTATCCTAGTACTGTCCATGATAATAGAACTGGATCCAAAGATAGCATGACCAGAAGTTGGGATGCCCTTGGTTTGCCAACCTCTAGAAACCTTTCCATCAATAACTGGCTCTTCTATAAGTAGGGTTCTGTTGTCTTGCTTCAGTGTTCCCATATCAGGTCTTTAATTTTGAGGAGGTGTGTTGTGCACCTAAAATTTAAAGGAATAAAATGTGAACATTTCACAAAATGGAAACAACTTTCTTTTTTAACCTACTTCCTGAAAATGGTAAGCTTATGCGATGACCGTGTGTGTGTATTTGTTCCTTCCTCCCCAAACAATCTTTGTGTTTTGGTGACCTATCTACATGTCAGCAGATGCAAGGCACTCACCATTGAGAGAAGTGGGGAGCAAGGATCCATTTACATGTTGAGATACACATGTTCTGAATGGAACTACTTGATTTTTCTTTAAATTTTGTTGCATACATGAATTGGCATTTAGCAAATAATGCAATTGCATTGGCTTTACCTATTTTATACCTTATCCCACAAGAAACAAACCCTTGCTTTTTATGCTTCATGAGCTTAGGGAACTATGCCCACAACCACACTAGGATAACTCTTTAAGAAATATATACAATATATTACCTATCACTCCACCCCATTTAACTATCAATGTTTTCTGAATTCATCCATTATACCATCATCGACCACTTAGAAGCATGGTTCTATAATAATCATCTTCTCATGAACTACTACTTAAGTTTAGTAAGATAAGCTGACTGTATGGGCAAACATTGGAAAATAATAAGCAAGTGGGTATGAGATAAATTATTATTCAGTGGTCTATGTCTACTCTTTGTCTGATCTTCAAGGCTCTTAAAGGAAATGGCCCCGAGTACTTGAAGAACAGGATGTTGGTTCTGCCAGTCCCTTGCCCCGGAACAGGAAGTTGACATGGAAGGGGACAGGGAGATCCGACAGCCATGCACCTGCTCCGTGGACCCCTTTGCATGGAGGGGGGTATGCTCTTCCGGGGGGTATGCTCCACCCTGGATACCATATATAAGGTAGGTACACTGCTGCTGAGCACTTCCTGCGGTAATCCATTTTAAGCTGCACTAGCACAAGCTTACCACAGCTTAGTAAAAGGGCCTCTTAGTGAGCTAAATGTAAAAAAGAAATAGGTGACTTTCATTGTTGAATCAACATAAAATGTATGCACTAAGCTGGATCAGGCACAGAGAAGAACACTTTCAAAGGATTCTATAGTTTTTCCACTGAGATGCTCATTCTTTTCCTTCAGTTATTAATGGAAATTTACAGCAGGAAAACAGAGAAAAACATTCCCATTCTTATCACTTTTTATAACAGTTCTGTTGAAATGTCTCTTATCAGCATAATCTTTAATTATAGAAAGGAAATTTAATTGTCATCTTTTATGTAACTGTTAATATCTTTGGATGTTGTAATTTATTCTCAGCAACGACTGTGTACCAAGTGAGAAATTCACCTTGGACTGGTGGAAATGAGAGAAAGTATTGACATCAAAATTAGAAGTTGTAAAGTGTATGCCAAAGGGGTGGAGCCTAATGGTTAAAGCAGTGGGCTGAGAACCAGAGAAGCCAGATTCAAATCCCATTGTGGCTCCTTATGATCTTGGGATATCTCTTAACCCTCCTTTGATTGCCTCAGGTACAGACTTAGGAGCTCTTTTACCAAACAGTGTAAAAAGTGGCCTTAGCGTATCCTTAGGCAGGTCACTCCCATGTGCTATGGCCATTTTTACCACTGGGGTAAAATGGCCGAAACACCTATTTTTTGTATTAATGGTCACGTGTTAATTTTGCCATTATGTAGGGCTCATGCACTAAGTATGTGCTGATTGGTTAGCTCACAGCAATGTAGCTGCACTAACTGATTAGCACAGAGTGCCCCCAAGACCAGGGACGTAGCCAAACCTCAATGTTTGGGGAATTCGAAGCGCAAAGTGTGTTTGGGGGGGGGGGGCAAAGTTTGGCCCACTTCCCTGCCGCAAGAATACAAGAAAAAGGTACAATAAATATAAATTAACAATAAATTATGCAGACAACAATTTCTCAAAAAGATAGGTCTTCAATCTCCTCCTAAAGGAATAATATGAACAATCTAACCTGAGGGCCAAAGGCAGTTTATTCCACACTGATACAGAAAAAGCAAAAAAAGAAGCTTTCCAACCACTAGAAGAAGGGAGAAACAATAAACAAATACTTATAGAGCGGCATACATTATCAGAAGAAGAGGACAAAGGATTCAATTGTTCAATCAAAAAAAAACAAGAGCAAAATCATAAATAGCCTTATGGGTAAAATATAAAACTTTAAACATCACTCTTGCATGCACAGGAAGCCAGTGAAGAGTTCTTAACAAGGAAGAAACACTCTCAAATTTATGGGCACTTTTACCAAGCTGCTGGAAAACAGGTCCTGCGCTGGCAGTGGGGGTCATTTTTCCCACGTGCCAGGACCCTTTTTACCACAGCAGGTAAAAAGACCCCAGACACACATGGCCATGCGGTAAGAGAATTCTTATCGCATGGCCATGCGAAGGGGAGCCGTTACCGCCACCCATTGAAGTGGCGATAAGGGCTCCCAAACTAACCCAGCTGTAACCGGGCAGCGCATGGCGTTGACCAATTACCACCGGGTTATCGCCACACAAGCCATTTCTGGGGGTTTTCTTTTTCCCCTGGAAATGGCATGCGCTCGGGGCAGGACTACCGCCAGCAGCCGCGTTGGGCCGGCGGTAGTCCCAAAAGAGCTAGCGGTAAGTCCGCGTTGGCCTTACCACCGCTCTGTAAAAGGGCCCCTTAGTGCAGCGAAAAATCATCCTTATAGCAGTATTTTAGAGCAACTGCAATCTGGTTTAGAATCTCTGTGTGAGGCCAACATATATTGAATTGCAATAATCCCAAAAAACCATAGCTTGTACTACTAGAGCAAAATGTTTGTTCTTCTTGAAAGTTAGAAAGTACATAAGTATTGCCATACTGGGAAAGACCAAAGGTCCATCAAGCCCAGCATCCTGTTTCCAACAGTGGCCAAATCCAGATCACAAATACCCGGCAAGATCCCAAAAAAGTACAAAACATTTTATACTGCTTATCCCAGAAACAGTGGATTTTCCCCAAGTCCATTTAATAACGGTCTATGGACTTTTCCTTTAGGAAGCCGTCCAAACCTTTTTTAAACTCCGCTAAGCTAACCACCTTTACCACATTCTCTGGCAACGAATTCCATTGTTTAATTACACGTTGAGTGAAGAAAAATTTTCTCCGGTTCATTTTAAATTTACTACATTGTAGCTTCATCACATGCCCCCTAGTCCTAGTATTTTTGGGAAGCGTAAACAGACGCTTCACATCTACCCGTTCAACTTCACTCATTATTTTATAGACCTCATAAGTACATAAGTACCGCCATACTGGGAAAAGAAATCAATCTCAACTTATTAAGCTTAAAAAAAATGTTTTCTTAACCACATTATTTATCTGAACCTCAGAGGACAAAGTTGAAACAAAAAAAAAACACCCAATACCCGAGATTTGGGTTACCGGTAACGATACCCCATCTGATAAAGAAACAGTAGCAGGGATATTGGTCAGGGAATTGCTAAACCAAAGCATATTAGTTTTATCTGCATTCAGCTTAAGCAAGTGGTTATGGGCCCATGATATAACTTTTGTGATACATTGGCCAATTATTGAAAAAGTTGATGGATCATGCAGGTTTTCATCTCCCATCATTTGCTATGTTACCATGTAGCTATTACCCCTGAATGCACAGGATTATGCACAGGGTCCAAAGATTTAACACCCGGCTTTTCAATACAGTGAATTTAACTTCAGATCTGAAGTGGAGTAAAGTGGCTGGCATTAGTGCAGGTTCCTGTTTGCCAGTATAATTTACCTGCAATTTTTCTTCCTTACCATGAGGCTGGCACACTATCAGGCTTATTTTCGAAAGAGAAGGGCACCCATCTTTCGACACAAATCGGGAGATGGGCGTCCTTCTCCCAGGGTCGCCCAAATCGGCATAATCAAAATCTGATTTTGGGTGTCCTCAACTGCTTTCCATCGCGGGGACAACTAAAGTTCACGGGGGGGGGGGGGGGTGTCGGAAGCATAGCGAAGGCGGGACTGGGGCATGCTTAACACATGGGCGTCCTCGCCGAAAATGGAAAAAAGAAGGGCGTCCCTGATGAACATTTGGACGACTTGGTCCTTTTTTTTTTTATGACCAAGCCACAAAAATGTGCCCTAAATGACCAGATGACCACCGAAGGGAATCAGGGATGACCTCCCCCTACTCCCCCAGTGGTCACTAACCCCCTCCCACCCTAAAAAAAATTAAATATTTTTTTCAGCCTCTATGCCAGCCTTAAATATCATATCCAGCTCTATGACAGCAGTATGCAGGTCCCTGGAGCAGTTTTAGTGCGTACTGCAGGGCACTTCAAGCAGGTGGACCCAGGCCCATCTCCCCCTACCTGTTACACTTGTGGTGGTAAATGTGAGCCCTCCAAAACCCACCACAAACCCACTATACCCACATCTAGGTGCCCCCCTTCATCCCTAAGGGCTATGGTAGTGGTGTACAGTTGTGAGGAGTGGGTTTTTTTTGGAGGGGGGGACTCAGCACACAAGGTAAGGGAGCTGTGCACCTGGGAACTTTTTCTGAAGTCCACTGCAGTGCCCCCTCTGGTGCCCGGTTGGTGTCCTGGCATGTCAGGGGTACCAGTGCACTACGAATGCTGGCTCCTCACATGACCGTTGTTTCTGAGATGGGTGTCCTCGGTTTCCATTATTGCCGAAAATCAGGAACAACCATCTCTAGGGATGACCATCTCTAAGGTTGACCTAAATGTGGAGATTTGGGTGTCCCCGACCGTATTATCAAAGTGAAAGATGGCCGCCCATCTTGTTTCAATAATACGGGTTTCCCCGCCCCTTCGCGGGATGCCCTGCGAGGGCGCCCTCAGGAAAACTTGGGCACCCCGTTCGATTATGCCCCTTCACCACTCCTTAAAACTGGATAGACAATTTTCAGACATTCATCTGGATAAATAGTGATTTACCCTGAAAAACTGACTGTCTGAAAACTGGCCCTTCCTTTCACCAAGCAGCTAAAATTACATGTACTGTTTCACAATATGTGTCCTTTTTGCCACATTTAGGAAAGGTGTTCTTGGGAACGTTTCAAGCAGAATAAGAAAATAAGGTTCATAGGTTGTAGTTTCCAATTCATGCATGTTGTTTTTCTTAAACTTTTACCTGCAGAAAAATCAGACGCAAACGTTTGCCAGTACTTTGTACCTATGGCAGTTTCCAAAGGAAAAGTATTCACTAACTTTTCTTTGGAAAATTAGATACAAAGTCTTTGCCTACAGGTATTGGAGTAGGTTCAGTACATGACAGCCAAAGTTAGGCATTGGAAAGATCCATGCTAAGCCAGTATTTTGCAAACGATGCTCTGCATGGAAGGACCTTACAGAATACTGTGTTAGCACGCATTTATGCTAACTTTGGGTGTAACTAATCGTGTAAATGACAGTATTCTAGAACATTGTGCCTAAATCATTGGAATGCCCCTGATCCACCATTCCCTTGGCCATGGCCCTTTGGAATTGCACATGACAGAAGTTAGGCGCTTAGGGCTAGATTCTATATATGGCGCCTGAAAACTCTGCGTGGAAAAAATTACATCTAGGTGTATTCTCTAAAGTTCAGCTCAGCTTAGAGGGAAAGGTAGACATAGGTGCAATGAAAAGGGACTCATAATTGACAAGGGTAAAGAATAGCATCAGATCAACAGGAAGAAAAGAGGAGTAGCCTTTTACATAATAAAAGAGCCCTTCCAATGATATGAGATGTAGTATCATTTTCAGATAAACAGGTTCTTTCTCTCCCAAGAGTCCAAACCAAGGACCATAGCAAATCGGCTTAGGTTCTTTTCTGTCTGGGAGCAGTAATTAGCATTTTTTTCAGGTATGGAATAAAATTAATCAGGAGGTCAACTTTGTCCTCTATTTTTTGCAACTTGTGTTTGTCTCCCTTGCATGAGAAATAAGTATACATGATGCTGAGTTTCAAATGTATGCTGATGATATACAATTGCTGACATCTGTGAAAAATTATGAGAGTCCATTGCAAAGCTGAATGATTGATTGGAAATAGTGGCTGACTGACTTCATAGTCATAAGCTGTTCTTGAATAGTTTAAAACAAACAAATCTATAGTTATGTGGTTATCGTGGAAAGAGATGGCACTGTTTTTCTTTGTATGAATGGTCAAAGACTGGGGGGTAATCAATGGCACTATCTTGGCAGTGAAATGTAGTGATTAGCTGGGGTGGGGGGCGATGGTATTTGCTTTAATCAGTTTAGGTTGATTTGCCATTTGGCAATTGCTAATTTGGAGATGGTTATATATGCTACAGACAGAGCCAGCAGACTGGACTACTGCAACTCTTTATTTTTAAGGACACCACAGTCCAATCTGAAGTAATTACAGTTAGTGTAGAATACAGTTGCTCAGTTAATAACAGGAGGTAGGTAATGGGATCACATTATTCTGTTATGAAGATTTCATTGGTCTCCAGTGAATCTGAGTTAAATTCAAAATTTTGTGCTTTGTACATAAGGCTTTCTTTAAATATCTTTCGCAGTATTTGGCAAATTGTTTGGTCTGCTATAGTTCTGTGAGATCCCTGAAGTCATCTCAACTATGTTTGTTGAGTCTTCATGCCCCCTCGGTTATTCTGCTTTCATTCACTTAGAACAAGGTTTTTTTGGTATATAGGTCTCAGTCTTTGCAATAGTTTCCCACAGACATTAAGAAACAAAAGTAGTTTCACAAGAGGCAGTGGGATTTTTTTATGCAGTGTTATGGTACTGATTTTTTCTTTGGGGGGGGGGGGGGTATTTGTATATTTTTAATTTAATAGTCCACCTAATAATCAGAATTCAAGGTGTATTCCAAAAATTAAAAAAAAATCTATAAACAGAATAAAGGTTAAAAAATAATCCATTAATTAGGCAGGAGGCTATGGAACAGCCAGGCTTTCAAACCCCAGTGAAGAGAATAGAGAATACGAAAAAGCATTGTAAAATCACATGGAAGATCGTTCCAGGTATTAGGAACAGCACTACATAACGTTTTAGAGTATTTGGTGGCTAGATAGAACTCTCTGGCAAAAGGTAATATTAAATGAAGTCCCTTAATAGAACCACAAAGTACAATTTGGAACATAACCCTCTACTGAATCCTCCAAAATAAGCAGGATCCAATCCATAGACAACTATATAAACAAAGTCAGCATCTTAAAATCCAGGCCTTAATAGGAAGCCAATGAAGGTGAATAAAAATAGAGTGAACCTGCCCATCTAGTTTTACCACTGTGTTTTGCAAACCTGTTGACCTGGCAACCCTAAGTAGACCAGATTACAATAATCTATATGGGACAGAGCAATGGCCTGCACCACTTGCCTCAGGCTTTTCTCAGATAAAAATGCCCTATGTTTGATTGCTGTTATATGTTAAAAATTGATTATTTGTATTTTAGATTGTAAACCACTTAGGTGTGATTTTATTTTAATTTATGTTGAGCAATGTATCAAATGAATAAAGTAAAACTAATCCAGGACATTGAAATGAAATATACATGTAGTAAAGAATGAGGCAAATACAAGACTCTTTCATTGGGTGGAAGACTAAGCTTTAAAGACCTGTGGAGGAACATTTTCAATATGACGTCTAAATCTGA